>NW_027071903.1:11392742-11992742 GCF_038088225.1 Cyrtonyx montezumae
CTTATCTGCCCACTTATTTCAAGATAAAGGCACAGGCATTTCAACCCTCCTCTAACTACATATGAAATAACCACTATCTCATCTGAGCTTTTTATCTTTTTGATAAAAAAGACATAATTTTCAAAAGATTTGTACAGCTTGAGGAGCCAAATAAATGGTTTGAAGTGAGATTTTCATAAAGCAATCTAGATATCACACCACAAGAATTATGCCATCAGACAGTGTATGAGTATTTTGATGTTCTGAGAAAGAGATATTCTATCAGACCAAAGCAAGAAGGGAACTGCAAAAAGCAAAGCTCTTCTCCAGTAGCACATGTAATAAGTTCTTGAAGGAAAGCAATTCTAACCACGATCAGCTGTGCTACTGAAGCACAGTACAGAGGATTCTCCTGTCATGCCCATAGTTCAAAATCACATCAAAGAACCAAGCAGCTTTCACTACTGAGGTTATTACTTTTTTCAGTGATGATTCTATTGATGAACTTTATAAATAAATATTATTTTTTATTATAACTCAACAACAGCATGCAGTTGAGGCTTAACTTTTAATTCCCATTTCCCTGAACACAAGAAGCCTTTCTCACTACCAATGGCTTTATCCCTATGCCTCTTCTTGGAACAGTCTTTTCTGAGCACACCCTGTACTCTGGAACTTCTGGAGAGAATAAATATTTCTGTTCTTCTCTTGCTCTTATCTCCATGATAACACAGCCCCTTCATACTCAAAAGCAGCACATGAGACCTGCACTTACAATCTGAATCTGGTCCAGTGTGTGCAACTTCCCTACATTGCATTTATTGGTGTAAATTACAGGCTTGCACAATTTTCCCAGTACTTTCTCTCACAATACTGTCTTTGTTGTACTCATAGGCCTATCCCTAACAGAAGTGGGAGATTAATTCCTAAGATACTATAAATAAAATAGCTTCTTCACTACTAAATCTTCAAGGAAGATCCAAGACTAATCATGTTAAGTCTTATAAGCAATAAAACAGGATTATGAAACTGCTATTAGTAATGCATAATCTCTTTTATTATTGATTCTAATAACTGAATTTGTTCAAACAGGCCAGCATACAACATTGACCAGACTATAGAGTCAGTCTGGGTTTATCTTTCATCTAAAAATTGTATTGAAAAAAGAATGTTTTTGAATTTTATCTGTTCAGTATAAAATTGGTATGTTTTAAATAGGTCTGTCTGCATCATTTCTAGTGATAAATAACAAATTCTTCATTTCATCTCCAATGAATATAACTGCATATGACTATATATATTAGAACAGTTTTTTGATGTATTGGACTGCTTTGTTGTTGTTAAGTTTCAGAAGGCTTTTGAAAAGCACATAGGGGTGAGGTGAATCTGTATCTACAGATACACAGCAGAAAGTTCTAATTAGTTTCCAACGTGGGTTTTTTGTTTTTTGTATTTTTTTTTTTTTTTTTTTGGAAAAATAATTCTTCTTGATTTCTAAAATTGACATTAATTTCCCTTTGTATATTACATAGGTAGGTCAAAGAAAATTTGGTATACTGATACTACCTGGAAAGATACCTTTTTCTGAAATAAAAGATTAAATTTAAAATGATTATCATGATTACTTAATTGCTAAGAGGATCAATGGATTTAAAAATATTCCTAATGCAGAACAGGATAATTGTTTATTCTTGCTGAAAAAAGTGGAAAGAGCAAGAAGTACTTCTTCATGCTTTACAAAACAAGGAAATTAAAACTGATACAGAAGTTGTTTTCCTTTAAAGGCACTTCAGAAGTTATCAGTGCAAATCATTAGTTATTGACAGCAGCTTCATATTTGAGTTAGAAATATTAGGTAATAAATGAAGGATTTCAAGACTCAGGTTCTAAATCATAAATCTTAACACATATGATTTCTTTAATGCAGTAAGTCAAACTCAGTAACACATTCATTGATTTTTGTTGCACAATTCTACAGAATATTGTTATGCGTGATTGAGAAGTGGGTCATCTTATTAGACATAAACTTCCTTTTGAAGCTATTAATAATGCTAGATTATATCTTATCCAGAAGTATCTTCTTGAGTAGTGTGATTAGATGTTCAAGAGAACCACAAACCCCTCAAAACCCTTATAAAACAGATTATATACAATCAAACCTTAGCATACTCTACCACAACAAATAGTCTGTTGGGTTTTCTTCATTAAATCTTAATAAAATTGATGCCAGAAATTTGTATAACCTCCACAGAAGATTTCTTGTTACTAAATGATAAACTGAAAAAGGAGATTTGTTTGTTATACGAGCTACGGAAAGCTTACCTTACAAACACTTATTGCTATTCACTTGACACAAGTAGAATTTAATCTTTGCAGGTACCTTCATAGCTCAATACACTGATAGAAATAACTTTTGTTCATTTCTTATCACTTGTGTCGCACTCCTTTCTCAACAACACGTCAGCCTAACTGATAACCGACTTTGAAATCAATCCATAATGTCAGAATGGCTTCTTTTGAGCAGAGGAACTCACTGCTGGCTGCCTTCCCAAAAGCAAGCAGTTTTCTAACATTTGTATTCACAAATAAGAAAGGTGAAGCTAGAAGTCCCTCCCATTCCATCAGTCATTTCTAAACCTAACAGGTGGAGATTTTTTTTGTTAAAACTGTAGTTGTAATGTGGTGTTTCTATAACCAAAGACAACCAAAAACAAAAAACGTAAGTAGAATTCATCATATTAGGTAACATCATTAGCAACTTAGTAAATAACATGTTACATACAGGGTCTAGAAAAAAAATGATCTTCACTTCATAAATTCAAGACTTTTTTCTTCTAAGTTTTGCCTTGGAACTAACCTAGCTGAGCATTTGGAAATAATGACAAGCGTTACATTGCTTGTATCACTTACAAGCTTTAACATTTATTAAACTGAAAGAAAGAAAGAAAGCTTGAAAACATTACTGACCAGGTTATGTGCCTTCAGAAAGCCTTTAGCACACACTGTGTACAGCCCCACAACATTTAACAGAATTCCATCTCACTTGGTGTTCATTCATATTCATAAAAAGAAACAACTTCAGCAGGTGCAATTGGTAGGATGTTGTATCATTTAAAAGGGAAACCACACCCCCATTTTCAGCCATTTATTAAAAGCACATTTCAGTTTAGAGGTTAGGTGGATGTTTACAGTACAAGTTTGTCCTAAGCAACTTAAAGGGAATGGAAAAAAGAGCACTTTTAAAAACATTTAAACATCAATGCTTCCAGCAATTGTTCCATAAAATGAGGGGTAAATTAATTTCTGACCCTTTCTCCATACAGACCCGGTGACCTAAAAATCAGAGTTCCTCTAGCAATACAGAATCGGTGCCATTTAGTATTGCTGCATTTCCCTGATGTAGTACAAAGAAAGTAAGGAACACCTGAAGAACAATTATCTATTTGCAATCAGATGCAGAACTTTGGCCTCTCTCCAAAATGAAAGTGACGACTTTTTCAGGCAGGAGGGAAGAAGAAGGAAAAAAACAAACAGAAAAGCCAAAACACAAAGAAATATCAGAATCTCACTGCTAACTCTCCTTACATAATCAATGCAACAAGAATTCTCCAGAGGCTTATAAGCACAACTGGAAATCTGTCCTGTAATACATGCAGGAACACAGCTCAAAATGTCAGAACTGCGCTGGCAATGTTCCGGGCTTGATCTCTTTGACGTATATGAGAGTAAACCAAATTGAAATACATGGAATGAAACAGAATTTCTCGAGTTTTAAACCAGTACCCTTTTAGAACAAACACTGACGAAATTATCCCACTGGTTGGACAGAAAAATTCAACACTTTCAGTGATAATTTGTTTGAATGAAAGGTGTTGGATACAGGGCACAGGGTAATGTTGTTTTAAATAAAGTTATATTTAGACTGTCATTCTGGAGAAGCTGGATGTACTGAAAGGAATATAAGATAAAATTAAATAATGGTGATAATGTAGCATACATACAAAGGGAGACACTAAATTTGTATTTAAGAGACCAGAGAATGTAGTGCCTATTTTTTATACCCATGGCACTGTAAGTGCTCAAGAAATCCCTGGAGGTCTTATAAGAAGCAGAAGGTGTAAAGAAGAGACGGGCTTTCAAATGCTCACTGCTGAACTACTGCATACAAGAGGGAAAAAAAAATTTAATCTGCTCAGGACGCTTACTACTTATCATAGTGTGTCTTCAAAAAGAGATTTAATTACTTAAGCTTGGATATATTTGTCAGTATATAGCATGTTACTATATTGGGATTAATGCTCTGAAGCATCTTTCCCTGTCACCTGAGATTTTCCCAGAACATGAGACATCATGTATAACTAAACACCACATTTAGCATTTTGAATCTTACATAAGAGCCCTTCTGTTTCCACAGAGCTTATGCTAAAAACAAGTGACTGATTCAACCAATGCTAGTAGGCCCTTGGAGTGTAATTCTCTTTATTGTCTTATCAGTGGTCACACATGGATGTGTGAATCTTATCGAAGGATTACGTCTGAAAAGGATCATGATTAAAAAGACACTATGGTAATCTATCTCCAACTGTTTATTTTATTTATGCTATTTATTACCTATAGTATATATGTGAAAGCTGTACTCTGATGTATGGGTATGCAGTTTTGACTGCATGCTTATATAAACAGTACTAAGATTTCAAGTTATCATTCCCCTCAAGAGCAGAAGAAAAAGTAAATCAGTGAGCCCAAAAGACAAAAAAATACTTCACTGAGCAGAAAAAAATAAAAAATCATAACAATCCAGAATGGAATTAAGTACAGTGTTGGTACAGAAGAAAAGGGAGGAGGAGGAATATGTTCTTCCTGTTATCAAAGCATTTCATTAAGGCAGAATTAAAGGGCTGGTCATGCACAGCCTTTTTTGCTCTGAAAAATTCTCAGCTCAGAGTGATATTGAAGAATTGTCTCAGGAATGCAAACATAAGTGTCCTCAGGTCTGTAACACTTGAACTTCTGTATTATCTATGAACTATTTCAAGGCTGCCAAGCACCTGCTTTCTTCAGTCTGTCTGGAATCTGCTTTTCAGTCTAGATCTCTGCAAACAGAACACCATGCCCTGCAGACCAGTTTCATTAGGTGCTCTGCCTCGGTCCAGGGGACCAACAAAGAAAATTGAGTGTGCAGATACTATCTGAGGAATTAATATATAAACTGGATTCCTAAGTTATGGTATATTCTGAACTTTGGATCAATACAAATTACCTACAAATGAAACAAAAGTAAATTCCACTTCTTCAACTCTTGTGAAATTAAAAGCACCTATATCTCTTATGCTACAATTCCTGGGCACTGCAGACTGACTTGTTGGCAAATACACCTATGAATTTTCTGCCGTTCCCAAAAAAGACATTAGTCATAAAGGGAAAAAGCATCCAATTACAAACAAACTGACTGGAGCTGGAGTCTGATGAAATGTTCTGCATCTTCGATGTGTTTAACCATATGCTGGCTCCTGGTACTGACTGGAACCTTGGTTAAAATTGCTGATGTTCCTTGGCTGTATTGAAACACAGACAATTCCTAAATCAAAATACACCTCACTTTTCACCTACAATTACTTTCCCCTTCATTTCGGTGGCACAGGTCCTGTGACAAGTTAAAGGTTTACCTTCATGGACTAGACTAAGACATGAGCATACATGCTTCACATGTACGAAGTCGTTCTGTTGATATTCAGACACAGGCATGACTATGCACCAGGCTAAGTGAGGACAGAGCATATTTGTGAGGGAACTGCTCCGTAGTCATCTTCCTATTCCATGCTGAACTCACAGGTAGCAAGCTCATTTTCTTAGGTTTGCAAGGACAAGGTCAAGCAGGTTTGTTTACAGCAAAAGCAAATGGTATACTGATTCTGAAGCGGCCTTTGGACATCTAGTTGCCACTTCATCTAGTTACGTGGTTCAAAAACATTTCCAATGCAAATCTCATTTATCCTTCCTTTAACACAGAAATAAAGCATTCATAAATTAAAAGAAAAAAGCTTTCCAACACCACCCAGCTTGTAAAATAACTCCCTGTAAAGAACAAATCTAACACAGTAAACTGTCCAGTGATTTTCCAACATTAAATGGCTAATAGCCAACAAGCTGTTTGCCATGCCATTAAAGAACTCTGATAAACTCCTTATGGTAGATGGGAGTTAGAAGGTGATTTAATAACCGACAAATGAATCATTTATGAGAAAATCTTACTTTAACTAGAATGCTTTACTTTATAATGCAAATCTCCCAACTGCAATACAGACCAGACATATAAATTGTAAATAAATATCTTATGATAAATTGTTAAAAAATACATTGTGCTCCTCAAACAAGAATGGTTATGTGCTATTACCTGAATGACAATAATTTTCTATATCATACAGCTCAAGAAATTTCAAGATGAAATAAAACAGCCAGAATTCATAGAAAGCAATCTTCCTATACAGAGTAACTCAATCTGTACTAGATGAGCTAGAAGAAACATTTAAAGACAAACTAAACAAACTAAACTAAAAAGCGACTCACACAAAAGAATTCTCTCTCCAGAGGTTTTTAATACAAGATTACCTTTCATGTTCTGTGTATACCTAAAGCCTGATCTATAAGGTCGTTGATTCACAAACCACTAAAACTCTTCCACTATTAAGATATCTCACCAGTAAGCACCCATCAGCTTCCTATTTTACTTTAATTTAGGAAGCAGAGTATTATCCTGTAATACTGGCTCAGGCTTCAGGAGACAGTTGAATTCAGTTTACTAATGTCAGCTTAAAATGGGAGGAAGTTTACTAGGGGAAAGAAAGGGTGAAGAACAATTAATGAACATCCTCCATATATATGTTAAGGTCTCAGAGGTGGGAGTGCTCAGAATAATTACAGTACTATTTGAGTAAATGAACATACTTTTAAACTTAATCCTGATTCACAGGCACCACCCACTTAATTGCTTCTTTCATAAAGTCTGCACAATCCATACATCATAAGAAAACATCAAAAAAGAATTTGCATAGCAGCATTAAAATGGAATGTTATGTTGTAATGACTCACCTGCTAAAGGTAAAGCCTCCCACTGCTTGTAACTAGAGCCAGACTCATCATTTATTTTGCAGGCAGATTAAACATTTGAGAGCACAAATGAAACATGATTGTGTGTGAAGTTATATAGTGCTTGTCTCCCATTCCTGCTGTTAGATAAAAATCTACTTGGTGAATGTTAAGAAGGGGGCACATAGTTTCTCAAGATCTGAATCTAAAGACTTCTTCCCTTCATCTAATTTCTGTAGCAAATCACAAGCCAGAGATGGTAACTAATGTATAAAGAACATATCTTACTTTCCCCATCAGCATGATAATAAAGTATAAATTAAATTGAATTCAGGCAATAAATAAATAAACAATAACCAAGAACAACAAAACAAAACAACATAAAAAAGCCCAACACACAATAAAAATGATAAAAAACAAACAAACAAACATGCATAGCAATCCCCATCCCAAAATAAAACAAAATAAAAATCATCACACTTTTCTCGAAATAGAAGTATCTTGGAGAACAATGGTAATGTTATCCTGAGGGACAAACACGAAAGAAACATTTCATTTTCTTCAGTGACACAGTGACAGAAGAGGCTACAGAGATCTCTGGGATGGAATTTACTAAAGCTAAAGTTAGCCTTTAAACCACAGTTTTGAGGTCAGACTTTGGAGCTAAGCAATATTCCTCTTATTTATCCATAAGGAACGCTTTTCTAGTCATATATACATATCTTTTTATTTAACTGAAAGAAGATCACCTAAAACCCTGATCATATAAAAGCTAAGGTCACAACTTTTTGCCATTGTTTCCCTGCAAGCAATCAGCTGCTGCATATAAGCAGCCACCCACAAAATGAAGCTTTCTCCAATAGAGAAAGCAGAAAACGCTCTGTGAAGACTCTCTTGGAAAGCATAAGGTCGTATATTTTCCTAAACTCCAATCATCTTCAAAGGTAATTTCATTCCATCTGCACTGTTTGATGAGGGAACACTTTTGATTTCATGAGTTCAGATTTTGGCTTTTAATTTTTGTCAAGTTTTTTTTCTATCTTCCACAGTCACTCTATCGAAGTCCATGGTTAAACATTGCATTGTTCAAAGGTTTGAGGCATTTATTTAATCATGCAGAGAACTAACGTGCTACTTTCTTTTAAGACATCAAGTAGTTGATCACTTTTAGATTTGGAACATTTCTCCTCTATGCCTTTCTGATCACTAGGAGAAATAAAACCCAGCTCATGGGCTGACAAGTAAATTTACCATAGATCTACAACTCTTATAGCTACAATCAATCCCATTTTAAAGGAATATTAATAAGTACAGTGAAAATGAGCACACATTGCATAAGTAAGAGTGTTAACAAAAAGTTATCATTGCCTGACAGTTCTAGAAGCTACCCTGATACCTGCTTTTGGTGAGAGTATGGACGATGACATCATCATATACTCTGACATGAAGAAATGGAGAAGAACAAAAAAGGGAGGGACAAAAAATCACATACAGTGGGATCCACGAGGCAGACTTCGTTGCAAGTTTTGGAGCATGGAACTTAGAGTTACCTACTTCTTTTCAAGACTAAGTCAAAAGAAGGTTTTCCCCAAGTCGCAGTTCAAGATAACCTCATAAAGTATCTAGAGAGCATTGCAAGAGAGCATTCTTACTTTTTCACCATGTCATGATTTTTAGGCAACTAGAATCAAGAACACAAGTTAATTAATTGCACAGACCTTTGGGAAATGCTTTCAGATATTCAGAAGCGTAATTTCTGTTGCTGTCTTTATCATCACATCATCTCATGTGCATTCTTATTCCTCACTGTTGACTCAAAGGGCTGCAGTATCCAGTATTTTGCCAATTAATAAAGAGCTGTGATTAGTGCTTACATCTGGAATTCCCTATGCAGGCAAGCAACAAAAGAAGCTTTAATAATGGACAGGATTTTTGTTTGTCGGCTTGTTTTTTAATACAAACTACTGAGCCAGATGGGACCAACCTGATTAGCTTTTATTGTGACATTTTCTAACATTTTCCCATCCATTGTACCTGTAACCTTAATTTAGATCCTTCCCACATCAACAATGCAGGAATTTATTTTGCATGAGCACAAGAATCCTCACAACATATATAAAAAAGTCAATATATATCAAAGGTAATATTTAGCATTTTTAAAGCTTTCTAAACTATAAGAATTTAAGAATTTAAACAGCAAAAAGTTCTAAGTACACTCTGTAGGAACAAATTCAGGACGAGGTGTGGGGGGCTTAATGCTCAAATGCTGTAGTGCACTCCACATATAAACAGTAATAAAAATCTATCACTTAATCATTTACATGTTGTGTAAAACAGCAGTCTCCTTTTAGTTAAGAGCTGCTTTATGTTGTTTTCATCGATACAAATGTTGCCCAAGTGATTGTGTGGGAGAATACAAGAACAGACTGTAATAAAATTAAAAATAACTTTCCAAGGAAATAGTATTTGGAAGGATTAATTACAGAAGTTCAAACAGGAGGCCATATGCTTTCCCCACTCTTTACTGTTGAGCATACAGTATGCCTGTAATAAAACAGAGAGGGTAAGAAATTGTGTTCTAGTCAAAGCAAACTGATTCATTTACCAGTTAACTTTTCAAGATATCTTCAAGAGCTTGTATGCTTGCACAGTTTATCTAGTAATTTCATCTGTTAGTACTTCTATCAGCCATCAAATAGTTCTGTGAAATAAACATGAAATTGTTGGCCCATTGCTATTTGCCCTTTGGTATTTCTAAACGTTTAAATAATTCAGAGAAGTTAGTAGCGTGGAGTTATTTTTTACCTACTTCAAATTTTCTACTCTGAATATACTTCCAAGACAACAGAGGCTGTCAAATATCACAGCTGCAGTGTATGCATGAGAACTTTTTAAAAGTTCACAAAGGTAACATTTGTTTTTATGCTTTTCACTTATACAGTACTGAGTAAAAATCATTATGACATGGCAAAACTTCACTAAAAGTTCTCCTCTGTGCTGAAATAAGAACTATACCTTCAACTGCTTTTCTAACTTCAGGTCCAAAGCCTTAACCTTGGAAACTTGAAGTTAGTTTTCCATTCACATTGGAAAGTCTTGGCATCTTTCCTTAATTTGTTCATTAAAAAAAAATTTCATGAAATATTACATTGGCCTTGTAAGCAAGAGAGGACTCTGCTGAAACTTAGTTGTTTTTGTTAGTAGAAAAACAGAGCAAAACCACGACATGAATCGAGATTTTTAATCCCATGTAAGTCAAGTGTAATGTGACCAACTAGTCAAAAATCTTCACAGTTTCTTTATTATGGGCATTACTATCTTTTTATTCAATTAAATCTATATGACTTTGAATGATAGGTTCTTTATCAGGAGATAAACACATGAAAAATTACCACAAAGAGATAATGGCGTTATTAGACATTTGAGTATGCTGTATGGCCAAAGAATATGTCACAAAAAGACCAAAAAGTGTTGTTTCTCATCACATACTTTACATGAAAACAGTCACAATATCTATAAAAACTCTTCTCTCTTAACTGACTTCAAATAAAGGAGCAAAGCTGCATTAAAATACAGGAGCCAATTTAGGAAAAGTGATTGAAATGTCCTGCAAGAAAGTCACTTTATAGGAGAATGATGTCATTAAGAAACGTCAAACCGTTCTAGCTAAAAATAATTTTTAAAAAAGAACACCTGGTCAATAGTAAGTTTTTCAAGGGCATTTAAATAAAATCATAGCAGAGAAAAATAAACCTTATAGAATTACTAGTATATATTAAATGAGGGGAAGAAATAATTTCAAATATTTTTCTTGTCAGTGTTTGAAATGCTATTTTATGAAATAACATACTGATGCACAGAAAGTTTCCTACAAATATAAATCTATCAGATCTAAAGTGAAAAATCCACTCACGGTAAAGCTGGTTTCTATACTGTTTAAACATAATGCACTACTCTGTCTAAATCATAAGGGAATAAGGCACTTAAAATAGGGTGTCACATTTCGAGGTAATAAATAGCAGATTGATTCAACCTCACAGTTGATCCTGCAGTTTACTTACATACAAGATGGAAAATAAAGTACTGAAGCCACTGTGATTTACTTCTCAGAAATGAGATACTCTATATTAGCGTAAATGAATGCAAAAGTCCAGCATTGACAATTTATTACATTCTTAGTACAAGTCCTGATTAGATCAAATTGCAGGCTTTCTCAGCACACTGCATATACATCGCTTCAGTTTCCAGTAAACATTATCAGCTACACACACTTGATACACAAGGGCTGCTCGGAACGTAACGCATCCTATTTTATTGCGATGAACCATGATGGCAGAGGTGGACATTGGTGGTATGGCAGCAGAAGCTGAACCTTCCAACCAATATGCCATCACATTTTCTTGTTGTGGGACAGACAGCAGCACAATGGCATCTGACATGAAAGCATGTAGGAAGCAAAGGTGTGCCACTGAATTTCTCCCTGTGGAGAATATAGCACTCAGTGATTTTAGATAATGTCAGCTATGCTTTTCCAGATACAGATCACCTTTAAAAATAATCTACTTAAAAATATAAATGCGAACTTTAAAAAACACCTGCACGATTTTATGTGTCAAAATATTTCTTCATGCAAATTTATGCAAACAAATTACTTTTTTGGACGTAATGGATATGATGTCTTCTGCCCTCCCTACTTCATTTCAGCAATATACATGGAGTTTTTCTATTTTGAACTTATGAACTCTTTGATTAGCATCAATATTAGGTTTCTATCATCGTTGGGCCACCAGAAATAAACTAATACTTGCTCACAATGCAAGTATTAGGGTCAAAGCTGATCAAGATAGCTCTCAAAACACCATTCCATTGAACTTATTTATTTTAAGCACTTTCAGCTAACAATAGAAAATACAATACCACTAACATATCACCACGATAGAGATGATCAGAAAAGCTGTCATAAATTATTTTGTGTAGCTGACAAATGACACAGCCTTCTGTGCCAAGGACAACTGGTAGCAGAATTCAGGTTGGAAAGAGTAGGTTTAGATTAGATATGAGGAAGAAGTTCTCACTATGACAATAGTGAAGTAGTGGTACATGTTACTCAGAGAAGCTGTGGATGTCCCATCCCTGGAAACGCTCAAGTCCAGTTGGCTTTAGGCAACATGTTCTAGCAGAATATGTTACAAGACTCCACAGAAATTCACGGCCTTCAGTCCAGTCTTAGTTAAGGAAGCCCAAGGTTTCCTCTTAGTTTAAAAGCATCTTTACTGGTAAACTCAAAATAGCCTACCAAAAAAATTTCAGAAGTCACATACTCATGATACGTCACTTATTTAAGTGCCCCCACAGGGCGTCACTTTTCACACAACAGCCCAAGTCCCTCTCCCATTACTATTGCTTGGAGAACAATCTGGATGTTTTAATTTTTCCCATCTACTAATATGCAGATTATCACTTGCTTCATGTTTTCTTAATTCATATGAATTCATAGAGCAAGATCTTAGCTTTCACTTTACTTGAGTTACTTTGAGTTAATTCTTAGCCTTTTAAACTAAGATTCTCACTGTGTTAACTGAATCTGAGTCACTTGTTTCCAGAAGAGTCCCAACCTGATGAAGTCTCCCCAGGCTGTATCTTTCTTATGCATCTCAGCCAATCAAATGTGTTAGTGCTAAAATCTCATCTTCTGGATATCCTGAGTTTACTTTCATTTACTTTGCCATGTAGTTAATGCAAAAACTGTCAATGAATAGATTTTGTTGCTGTACTTTAATTTGTTGGCGTTTTCCCTAAAAACATCCACAGATTGACAGGTTATGTGATTTTATTCTTTCCCTCAAATATTATCAGTTGCTATGCGATTCACTGAAAAATAATCATTGCATGTTCCTGATAGTTTTAGGGCATGGTGAGGTACACTCAAATTCAAGATTCAAGAATAAAAGCACTGAATGATGCAGTCTGAACAAGACGTCAAACAGTGTAGCAACACAGAAAAAGCCTTGTGCAAGAAATATATATATATATCAATCCATTTTTATCTATAGAAAAAAACAAGTATTGACACACAAGATATACATTTTAAATGGTACATTTAGACTTGTTATGCCAAATAACAAGAAGGTTCTTGTCATTTCCAGATATTTCTATAGTACCACACAATGCTCAGTTTTCAAGCCAACTTTTCTTTATTCAGAAGATGCCTAAGAAGGTTTAGAATGCTCTCTCCAGCAGAAAAGAAAAAGAAACACATCAAAGAAAGAGTGATTTAGAAAGGAACCTCAGGTAGTGTCCAGACTGCTTCCATCAAAAGTGCTCAATTAACCACACTGTTCTTTGGAGTAATTTTGGTGAAATTCTCTCAACCTCCAAAGCAAACATTTCTTTAATATTCCTCAGCAGTAAAGAGAAATATCAGGAGAAAACAACAGTAAATATTCTGTAGAAGTAACTATATAGAGGTATTATATAAGGTAAAAAATAGAAGAGGCTTCCAAGTGCTCTGTCAGAGCTGTTTTTCTGTTTCTCAGAAGGAGGATTCTAACCTTTGTATTTATATCAAATTCAAATTCATTACGCATCCTTTAATGATCTTTGGTAATCAATAGTCAAATAATCATTTAAGTGCATATAGATCTCTACCTATGTTTAAATTCAAGGATTTTCACTTTTGGGATTTTCAAAGGGCATACAATTTTGAATTAACTGTGGAATTTTTGTAGCATTTTTGTCATTGCCCTTTGGTTGATACAATTTACGTGTTATCCTAAAATATATATATATATAATATTATATAAATGTATAATATAAAAAATATAAATGTAAAATGGAAGAAAAAATCTGTACATTAATATTTTGATATGTAAGATAAGTATCTTTCTTAAGTGGATTCTACTGATTACTGACTCCCGATTTCTGAGTTATTTTAGTTAATGTCGCACATAATTTCACTATATTCAAGATATTTCCAAGTGCAAAAATAATCTATTTCTTTTACCCCTTATATTCTTCTACCAATATAAACCTGAGTTATAAAAATCTGCATCAATACCCCTGAAATAGCACATTTATCATACTCCAATATATGCTAATTCAAGTGACAACATATAAGTTTCCCAATGCTTGTTAAATTTTTATGCATATTCACTTATTTTTCATATTTCATACAGTCAAGTTTTCCCCAGAATTAGTTACTTGTCCTTAGATCTCAGAAGCTTCACATAAAAATGAACATTTTCTGCACTAGGAAGTTGCATTTTTTGTGTGTGTGTATATATATGCTTAAATATTAAGAAGAAAGGTTTGCTTTCTGGTAGATTACACTTTTTCTTGGTTTGCAAATAACTGTTTACACCTCAACTTCCATTCCACCAACTTTTTAATACTGGAAACTACAGTAGAACACAATGCTTTCTGCCAACCACAACAACAAAAAGAACATTTGAAGAATACTGTTAAAAATACCAGATAATACTATGGCAGGGGACTAGAATAGGTGATTTGTTTTATGTAAGTTCTAGTTAAAGAGCGTGTTATTAACCATCTGCTAACTTCTTGTGAAAGCTCTGCTGTGTGACAGAATCTTACTACAAATGCAAAGTCCTTTTCTTCAGAAACTAAACTAGCAGAATTTTGTTATAATATTAAGGACCTTGAAGGAGGAGTGGGGAGTAATTCAGTACTTTAATCTACTAAATATTTTAAAGGTTTGTCATCTATGCTTTAATGTCTATCTTCACCAGGTGCATAATAGCTTTAGCACTGCAGAAGAAGGATCTATACATATCTCTTATGTCATAAAACACTAATCAGTGTAAACTTCAAAGCTTTTACTTGAGAGTGTAAACTTCTAAGAAAGATTAGATAACTACTGAGCAGATGCAATCCAGGAATAAAAATAGATGGAAGCATAATAAGGGAAGCCAAAGCTGTTGCTAAAAAAAATTCCATCCTTATTAAAGAAGCAAGACAACACGCGAAAAAGAAATTAATGCAATTAACACACTTTTAAGAATAGTCAAGGATCTTTCACATATTTCTTCAAAATTTGAATTCACCATATGAAAGCAGATCCATTTCACCTTTGTGTGAGCAGATTTAGATATTCCCTTCTTGCAGACATGTTCAACACATTCTACAAAAACTAAAAAATTAAGCATGATCACATTAAAGGGCATCATATACTTTATGGAAAATTTTACCATTTTCTTTGAAGTATTACACTTCTATAAAAAAACATTCAACATTTCAACTCCAATGCTTTAACATTCACTAAAGCCAAAAATCTCATAATTCTTCAAACACAATCAAATAATATCAGTTATTGAAACATTTACAGAATCCCTGAAGAATTAAGGAAATTATTTTAAAGGGATTTAATTCACACTTGAGAAATTCATGTACTGTACACTTCTAACATTCCATTTTAAACTGGATCTAAACACAGAGCTAAGTGTAACGTAGATATCTATGTGAAAACTTCAATGTTTTTGTCACATGAAAACGCATTTCAAATACAGCCAAACTGAAGAACAGAAAAATTGTCTTTCATTCTATAGTTTCCTAAAGAAATGTTTGATTTTTACTCATATGTGATAAAAGTGGCCAGGTGTGATAACTTGCTATGATAACTTGCTATCCAAAATAAGAGCGTGATTCCACTGCCATAATCTCACCCTTAATGTAGCCTGCATTAGAAAAGGGCTGTTGGCAAACAGAGATGACGCACCTGTTTTAAAGAGTTCATCTTAATACTTCTCTTTTCCCCAGACCCACAACCCTTGTATGTAAGTATGTACTTTTCTCCTTTCCATTTTTTTTTCCCTCTCTTCCAGAACCTCAGAAGGTTTGGTTCAATCAAGTCAGGCCAATTACACTGCCTGCTTTGTCAACTACCAAATTCGGACACACAAAAACTTTGGGTCTTTAGAACACAGTGTCCCTCTTTCTTTCAGGATAAATGACCTGTTTTCCTGAGCAATGGAGTTCTGTTCTCATTACTCCTATTAACCTGTGAATTATCAATAAAATAAAAAGCGCAGGAAGCAGCTATGGTCAGAAGAAAAAGCTTTCATTATCTTTCCTTTTAGAAAGAAAATAGATTTTAGATAGATGCTGGCTTCCCCACAGTTTTTATGCAAGCTATTAAACTGGACATTTAATTACAGCCAAAATATGTTTAATTGCAGAGAGCACAGCACAAGCATATTCTACACTGGTATTGCATTCAAACCTTTTGAACAATGTCCTGCCTCCCAGGAAGGACTGTGATGTACCTGTTTTATACGGTAGGAGACAGATTTTAGAAAACCTTGGTCTGTGCAAAAAACAACCACTTTAATTTGTAACACAGCCATCACATTCAGGGAGATATTTCTCTTTGCAGTACCCCATAGATTAAAAAAACCCAACAACAACAACAAAACCCAAACAAAACAAACAACCTGGTGCAACATTCTCAAACTGCTTTTAAAGTGATGGGCTCTGAATAAAGCTGTTCTTGAGTTAGACAGCAATGGGGACCCTATAACAAAACAAGAACTTCATGTAAAATCCTGGACATGCTCCCTCAACTGGATAATTTATAGTGGTTAGTAGACAGCAATACCTTCCCCAAGTAGCTCTTCTCCTGGTGCATATAAACTAAATTAATACATTCACATCAAGATCTTACATAGAAGATCTTTATCACACGACTGCTGCTCCATCTTTTCTATTGGAATATTGACAGATTCTCATTTCTGGAGAGTTCTTGGCATTCAGCTGGAGAGAACCCAAGCTACTATAAAATGTAAGAACCTTAAGTTAAAAATAAACAACAACCAATACCACACAACAATCCTGAAGTACAACACATGCAGCAATTTAGTAGGAATTATAGGTACATCCTGAATTTTTCTGCTGTGATACTATTCCCAGCTGTGCTTATTCAACTCATCTACAACAGAACATTTATACAGTTGAATTTCTGGAGTCATCTACTCATAGCCTACCTTTCCTGTATTTAAACAAAGTAGATATATGAAGATGGAAAAACATCCAGTCATGTAAACATTTTTCAAAAGATGTCTTCGTAGTTCGGCACAGATTTCTATAGTAATTTTTTCTGAGTATATTTTATTTTTATTCTTAAGAGTACTAAATTACATCATATGAAACAAGATTACATCAATATGCACTCAACACCTGCTATGCAACAAACATCCAATTTACATTTGATTTCAGTACAGACTGGGAATCAAGGAAATATATATTTATTATTCCCATATGATACCACACCAAAAAGCAGATTTTCACTTTGCTCATTTTAGAATTGCACGTAGAAATTATTATTATTATTTTTTATTTTCAAGTTTAACATACACAATAATTTTTACGCATACACTTTGTTCATTTGGAAGTGAATTCTCAGCACCAAGCATACACATACTGCAAGGTATTCATACATACATCATTCATACATACTGGCCCACAAACTTAAAAGATGTCAGTTCCTTTTTTATACCAAACATATAGTTAATATTCTATGACTTACTTTTATTTTATCACTTAGCATTGTTAAAAAAAGCGAAAGCATAAAGCCTTCCTTAATATACTCTGTGCAAAACACATGGCTATTGCTCATTTTGTGAAATAAGTATATAAAAGGGTATCAAATACAATTCATCAAGGCAAAAAGTGGTGCATGAGCTTATTTATTTGTGAGAAATCTATAAAAGTAGTGATGAAAGAGTGTAGTCCTGCCGTATTGAACAACTAGTTAAACTAGGTAAGATGTAGTGCTTAGTCGTTAGATGCTTGCTATAAAGAGAACAGTTAGTGCACTGACTAAAGCTACTTCTAATAAAGCAGAGTATGCTTACATATATAAATCTGAAAGTAATAAAAAATAAAAACTATAAGTTGAATTTTTTTTTTGCGTATGAAAGCTTCTAGTTTCAAGCAGAGACGACCCTACAAGTATCTCAAATATTAGTTTCTTGGATTTTTTTAGTCAACTGTAGAGTGTTCCTCTAATAAAGGAGTGCTGGAAAATGAATCACACGCCCCAGTTATAAACTGACTCAAAACTATTCTGGAATACTTTTTTTTTTTTTTCAGTAGACAATCAAAATCATTTTTACCAAGAATACTCTACTAGAAAGATATCAAGCATCAGTATGAACTTTAGTGTAATTCAAATTTTGGCTGAGCAGAGTTCAGTTCTCTATCACTTAGGCCTAAATTCACAGAAGCATTTAGTTATCAAAAATCTTAACTCCTTAATAACTGAATCTGAGAAAAAACAAATCTAAGTAACATATCTGATCCTCCTATGTGGAATCCTTTCTGAAACAACTCAGCTATCCTACCAAACACAGACATTCTCAAAGAACAATCAGTAAGGAACACTAGAAGATGTCTTAAACCCAGCGCTTTCCCCAAATATCACCAAACAGATTTATAGTTCTGAAAAGTTTCAGATCAAGAGCTTTCTTCCAGAAACATGTCTCCAGAATAAAAAAGTGAGACTGTAGTAGAAATCTTGGAATGAAACTTGAAAAATATTTTAAACGGAAACTGTACTCAGTAAGTTCAATTTACCTTTTGCTCTTCTTCATCTCCAAGATATTGTGATTATGCCAACATCTAAAGATAGATTAATGCTTTTAAGTATCTTGTCTCCAGGTATAGAAGAGTGTGCTGTTTTACCAGAACTGTAAGTAAAAGACAGCAGTTCACACCATGAGGATCCACGTGCAGCCACTGTGGATCACTTCTGTCGATAACACAGATAACACTTTTCTAAGTGAGCCAGTATTGTGCAATTTGTCATTTGTACTTCACCATGCTACTTTCCACACAGTACAAAATGAAATTCTCCTTAACAACAAAGTTATTGCAATTTGTCAGTGAATGAACTTCCCCTTCCTGTGTGCTGACCAAGTCACACAAAGAAGGGAAAGGTGAGTAGCCGTGTTAAAATGCTTTCTCTCCTCTAAATCCCTCAGGGAAAGGCCCTTACCACTATGCCAATGAATTTCTTATGGCTGCCTCCATCATAAATACTCTGATTAAAATGTAAATTCAACCAGCCTATCAGCTTCCCATTAAGTCGACTCTTTAAAAACACCATTAATCAGCTGAGAGATATGTAGTGAAATACCACTTATCAATTCTAACTGCTTATGACAGTTAACAAAGCTTTATATTTGCCCCAAACATGTGCTGATCTATCAATTATGCCCGGGTTCACTCTCACGCTAATTGTACATTTTCTTCTCTAATGCATTTTTGCTGTTATCTCATAGGCTAATGAAAGCCAGGAAATCAATACATATAAATTATACATGCAAAGAAGGACTGCTGTGAACATAAAGTTTCTAATTAATTGCACTTGATTAATTTATATCCTTTAATTATCTTGCTAAGCCACAAACAACATAAATATCCTTGCAATCTGGTTATTGCTATGTCAGTCATAAAAAAAAGCAGACACAGTAAATCTATGAAATCTAGCAAATTCCATTGCCAAAAAACATGGTATGGCACAGCACATAAATATAACAGGGCTTCCTCGAGACACCTATGAATAATTTTAGTGTGACAAATTACCACAAAATATGTTGTATAGTTATTTGACCAGGGTTATAATGATGTTATAACTTTACATGTAGCATGCAGGGTAAGCAAAACGCAGGTTTACCACACGAGATTGTGGATGCTGTTAGCTGCATTTATAAAAACAACTTCGCAATACAAATGTAAGCGACATTGATATCTGATTGGGCAGGTCAGTGAGCAAACTATCAATATTTAAATCAGAGCATTACGGTTTTTCTGTACTTAAGATCTCATGACAATTTGTTTGAAGAGTTAGCTGAAAGCCAGAAATGCATGCAATCAGGACATAATAATGATATACCTGGCTCTAAGCAGAGTTCAGTAAGAACTACCATACTCCTTTTTGTAAGAGGTAATGGGCTACATACAAAATTCTCCCATTATGTGGATAGCTGTAACTTGGTACATGCTATTTTTTTTCTTTCAAATTGTGCCCACTTTGATAAACCAACCATATGTCACTGCTCTGAAACCTAATCCTGTCAATCCACCAGGCTTGCTCTTTGTCCTACACAACAGCATTATTACTGAATATCTGTATCTACAACTTTCATAAATGTGTAAAAAGAAACTGTATCTGTCTACAGAGAGACTCAGACAGAGACCATCTGTCAGTGACTAAAGCTATTCTTTAAAAAAGAAAACATTCATCTGGGATTTGCCCTTTACAAAGTAAACCCACTTAACCTCCCAATAAGATTAACTGTTATTTGTTTCCATTAAACAAAAATGACCATGCTAATATGCATTTAATAGTACTAACAATGAGAGAAACATGAACTTGGACAATTTATAATTCTTAAAAATTCTAGACATTTTTTTTTACTTAATAACAGCTACTTTGTTATACATAAGTTGCCATCATCTTTCACTGTATGCTTCCTCCCTTGAAGTTGACAGCAAAATACTAATAAAAAAAAAATCAGGGTAAATATTGAAGCTATGACAACACACTTGAGTCTGCCACATATTACCAAGAACAATGGGTGCATATAAACTAAGTCTGAATAATGCATATAAAACTCTCTATCTATGGAGCAATGATGATTTTCACCTGTGCCCCGAACATCTATGCATTTATGAAGAAAAGTATTTAAGTAGATTGATTACGTGAAGCTGCCTGAGTAGAGTCAGTGCAGTCAGTGCACTGTAACAGACTGTGCTGCTCTCTACAGCAGCACCAGTCACTGAAGCAGCCTAAAGCTATACTGAAAAATACCTTAATGCTGCTTCCTCAGCTGCAAAACACAATATTACTGTCACGTAAGACTGCCTGTCCAGAGGTGGGTGAACACGTAGGAGAAGCCTTTACATGTAGGCAACCCCTTCTATCCCAACTTCATATTTATGCTCTTTTCGCCAGGCCAAGTTACCAAGATGTGTAATAGTGCAGTAATAAAGATCAACCTAATACATGACAAAGTACAAAATTCATCATAAAATTAACTCCTAGGTCCCTGCTTTATCTTTTTATCTTTTTTATTCCTTTTTTTTCCTTCCCTTTTTCCCCACTTCTCACTTTTAACTCTGCCTCTAGAGTAACCAACTAGAGAAACTTGCAGAAGTTGTGCTCATCCCCTCAGGAGAAGGAGAAGGGCTCCATGAAATCTGTTTCCACTGCAAAATGCAAATCCAACTGGAGCCAGTGGAGTATACTTGGGTTCAGGAAGCTATGCATCCAGCTTCCCTCATTATTGGGAAGAACACTACTCCACCAATAAATATTAAAATAAAATAATCATAAAATCATTTCCCTCACTGAAAAATTGATGCACATTATAAATAAGAATAATTACACTGATATGAAAGATTATCCCAATTCAGCACAGGCAAGGTAGTGGTTTCTAAAACAAACAGCAGACCTTTGCTCCCATACACAGACTATACACAAGAGGTGGAGGAAAACATTTCAGACATAGAAATATTCTCCTCTCTGACGGTGAACAGTTGATGCATTGGCTGTATATGCTTTATCTAAGATTCAGCAGTGAAGAAAGGGGGAAATACACCTCATGATATATGCAAAGTGTTATGTAGAAGTAGATATTTTTAACCCCTGCTAAACCTAGATGAAGATGAATCACCAGTCATCTGAAAACTGATAAAATACCTTCTATTGGACAGGTGATAAAGACTATAATATTTAAAATAGTAAAAAAAAAAAATCAATCCTTTGACAATGTTAATGCTGGCTTCTAATTGTTTCTTCCCTGCTAAGGACACAGATTCAGACTGGCATTGCCCAGAGCTGTCTGTAGAGCTATGGACTTTGTGTTTTACTTTACCAAAAGAAGAATAGTAATGTGTGAAATTGAGAGGTGTGAATTAACAAGAAATCATGCTCAGTTGCTGAGTAAGATCTGATGTGAGAATCATTGCATGCCAGAAAACTGCTGCACAAAACACTCAATGGTCGCTAAGAACTAACTGAAGACATCCAGAAGAGTTTTTTCCATCTCAAACATATATCATTCTATCGAAGGTAAAAGGGAGAATATAATTTCCACTAGAGTTCACTGGATTTGTCACTTCAGATATAGAGCACCCATATAGAAGCCAAGTACTGAGGTTTGACTATCATTACCTTATCTTTCCTATTTTTAGTGACAGGACCAGATTATTTTAAGTGCATTTTACAGAAAACCTTTCTTTACCGAAATATAAAGACTGTAATAAAGACAATACAATGTTTTGAAACTGTTTTAAATCCTTCACTCAGCTTTGCTTCTACAGATTTAACATGTAGGGGTTCTAATCTTACTGCTTCTAATTAGAGCTTTAGTGTAATTGTGCCAACAGGGTGCTTGGCATAATAATTACTATTGAGAGATTCTGGTAGAGCTGTAACATGCCCACATAATACAGATATGTCTAATATTATACAGCAGTCACCTTTGTATGTTGATTCTTAAGTTGGATTTTAACCAAGTAAGAGGTTATTTTGCCTTTATTTTAAAGCTCCAAAGGCATATACATATGTATGATTTCAGTGTTCATTTTTTCCTGTTTGATTCCTTTGAATATTAATTAGATATTAGAAAACTAGAAGGAACATTTTATTCTACATCCTTCATAATTTAGACTAGTTTGGCATGAGGAAATGCACAAAAATGCTTATGTTGTCAGGTCATACCCATAATGTAATATTAGACTTTCTAAGGATAATGGTTTCTGCAGCAGTGTTTACCACAATTTATAATAAACTGAACTGAAAACTGAGGATGAGTAAGAAAAAGATCTGCTTTTAGAAAGTGCCTGTGCTGCCTTCCATTCCTTACAGCTTATGGATTTTGAGAGAAATCAGTATGTAGCTGTTTGATTAAGTCTGTCATTGAAATACATAAAACTTAAACCTAAGGGACAATGCAGAAAAGAAATAAAAAAGATAGAAACAAAACAAAACCAACCCCGAAACCTTATAAAAGACTTTTTTTTATCACTTCATAATGTGTACTGAAACTTTCTCTTTCTCAATGCTTTAAATTATCATGAAAGAGCACTTACTAGCATTTAGTTGTTTGGTTTTGTGCTTTTACCTTTAGAAATATCAGCTTCAGCCATTAACAATCATTAACAACAAAATTCTTAATTACAGATATTTGTTAAGAAGGGCTTCAAAAGTAATTTAAAGACACAAAACCCGTGCAATACTGTAAAGGAAAATTGGAGACTGTTTCAGTCTAACTGTAGAATCTTTTTTTGTTGTTGTTCTGTTTAACGTGAACTTTCTAAAACAAGAAGTATTGCACTGAGTCTGAACCAGAGCTCCATTTAGAACAGACAGGCTTGTTTTTACTGCCCCTTAGTGCTTCCCTTTTAAAGTGACAGGAAACCCATTTCTGACTACAAATCAATAGGTTAGCATGTTGCCATCAGACAGTAAATTTAGTTGCTGATATTAAACCACAGCAGAAGATATCAGGAAAGACCAGGAGTTTCCATTTTGACATATTAACCTTGCAAAAAAGCCCCACAAAAACCTATATTGCTTTTCTTCAGCTCCATATTTTTAGGTAACAGTTCCTACAGTAGTAACACGTGGCCTATTTATCATTTTTTGGGTCCCTATCAGCATAAAAAAGACAACAAACACCATACACAAAGTGCTCAAGTTTAAGTATTACAAATTTAGAACCGCTGAAATGTGCTGTATTAGTTAATATAATGGAAATCAAAAGTATGTATGCTCCTGTCACATGAAATACCTTTTGATGAAGCCTTTTTTCTTTAAGCTTTTAAGATAATCTTAGAGAAATCATCAAACTATAAAAAGAAATCAATAAAACAGAAAAGGTTCCCATCACCCCTAAAAAAATCCATAACTTTTGCATTTTAATAGAGACACTACAGGACTATACCAGTCATTTTCTTTCTGATGTGTTCCTTTGATTTCACTCTTATCTCACAGGACTCTTGACTTTCCTGAGAAAGGGATTATTGAATTGTATGTCTCCCTCAGATGCTCTTGATCATTCAAGTAGTCTGTACTTAAGAACGTTACAGAGTCTGTTCAGCTGCTGGCTCCTCGGGAAACTCATCAGGGACTGTCATCTTAATATTAATTGGGTTTTGTGCAGGAATCTGAGTCCCACAATGAAAGGGTTTCAAGAGGGAAGATTATGCCCAAAGCCAGATATAAAGACAAACATATTTAGCACAACAATTATGATAATTGCAGAAACACTCTGAGAAATAAGTAAATCTGATTAAGGGCACTTCTACATGATCAAATATTAATCTGATGTCTTCACTCTAACCTGGTTTGAACATAAGAGGCTTCTTATGGTTTTATGTATTAACAGATTTGTAGAAGCTGAACTCATAGTACCTAATAATATGGTACATCCAAGTCAATACAGTAAAAGGATCTTTACGGAATGTAATCCACTTAAATTAAAAATAGACACAGATTGAATCATAAAGCCTAAATTAAAATTGACATACAGTCAATCAATAAAACATTTCGTATAAAGTCTTACGTAAACTACCATAATCTTTTTCAATTTCGCAGCATAAAAAGTTATGTGTATTTCTTTTTATTTAATAAAGACTTCATCACTTCAGAATGAGTCATCATAAATACCACCCGGACAATGACTTAAAGCTTTCCAGGCACGTATAATATCCTGTAAATTAAATACACCTATATATGCAGATGTCAGATTTATTTATTTAAAACGTGTATTAGTCATTGAGACTTGAATTAGCTGATTAAACAATTTCATCTCTAAAATCACTATGATTTGTAAGAAACCTGGGACAACATCTTATATTTGAGTGATAAGTCAGTGGAAGGAAAACATAAACCAATATATTTAATAATATTATGAAAAGTATTTTCAGTTTCTTATTTACAGAAAATTTTTGAATAAACTTTAAGTTTACATGTACACACTATATTTACTTTTGAATACAAATTTGCAGTAGAAGCTACTTTAAGAGCATTTGCACCACATTTACATAATAATTTCACTCATATTAGATCTTCCTTGTATAGCTAAGTTTTATTTGTAAGTATTAAGCACGTGTAAACCTTATGTGAAAGGTAAATCTTGCCAGCATGGCTTACCTCCCATAGTAATTAGGCTTGTGTTTCTGCTTTATTAACTCTGATACAACAGTGTCCTGCCCTCTGTCACCAGGGGTACTAATAGATGATAATCACCACGATTTGGAAACGATACAAATTAAATGACAAAGTGAGATG
Source organism: Cyrtonyx montezumae (assembly GCF_038088225.1). Taxonomy (NCBI): domain Eukaryota; kingdom Metazoa; phylum Chordata; class Aves; order Galliformes; family Odontophoridae; genus Cyrtonyx; species Cyrtonyx montezumae. Next base: position 11,418,124 of record NW_027071903.1, read on the forward strand.
AAGTGTAGTAATGCAGTGAGTTCAAAGATAAGGGAGTTAGTCATTTTGGTTTCAGGATAATAGATAGGTAATAAATGAAGAAATTAGATAATAGTTTATTGGAGAAAATAACCATTTACATTTACATGTTAAATATACATATTTCTGAAATATTAATGTTGTAAAGGTTGTGCTAAAAAATTGCCTTGTTTCTCTGAGAAGAAGTATTAAAACATACTTCTTATGTATAAATACAATGAAATCTTTCACACTCACTGTGAACAATTTCAATGTCATGTGGATAGCAAGTATATTATTTCAGTCCTGTAAATCGGCTTGAATCAGGACATCAGAAATATATTTTTATCTGCATTACTGTAATCTTGAAGATGTGATACTGATTCTTAGCTCCTAACTACAATTTTTAATCCATTAATCTCACAGCACAAACATGGCATACCCATCATTACCTTTTTAATCCAGTGCTTAATTATTCAGAAACGTAACTCAGTTGACAGAAGCAGTTTAAATACAAACAGTTGTTAGTATTTTTAGAAGTTTTTATCTGTTAAATCCTGTGATGAATATAAGTTCACACTGAGTTCAAGAAGCCTTGAATCCTAATATGTCTGTTTAAATGGCAGATTTCCTTAAAGATGTATAAAACCCATAACTCCCTACCAGCTGACACAAAGATGCTAAGTGAGAGCACTGACAGCGTCTGTCTTTTTCTAGCCCATACTTGTTTTCTGTAATTTATCAATACTACGTTCTTGTTATTGCATTTATTCTTTTGAAAACACAAGACATTCAGTTTCCAAGTATTACATGCTTTGAGTTATATCTAAGGCAAACACACATTTAGAAGGAAGAGAAATATCTTAGCACATGTATTGAAAGCCATATATTTCAAGACGAGATCATCTTTAAAAAAATACATAATGATCAGTGAAAGACTACTTGTCAAAGAGTTTCTGTTGGTTTATTTTTTTAGATACATAAACAGGTGAATGAAGCTTAAAAGCATACGATCCAGATATCTAAGAAATAAAAAAAAAGCCTTCTTGGAAAGCAATCTGTGTTATTCAAATCAAAGTCACATTTTTCTAGTAGTTTTCTTTAGCAATATGTTCAGCTAAAGACAGCTAAATCTGTATCGACAGATTTAAATCCTGTTAGATATAAGTATCAGTAATCACAATGCACTGCAGAAACACAATTCTGCCAGGGCCTGCATCGTTTGCTTTGAAAGCAAATATCCAGACTCCACATTCCTTTTCAAAAAAAGCAACTACAGTATACTTTTAAACATTTCTTAAAACTAGATGCTAAGATACTGTTTATACCTTGTTCATGCATATCGATATTAAATAGTTCACACTTCAAAATGCTAAGAAAAAAATCACTATCATTTCTCAATTAAAACTGAACTCTCATGCTAAAGCTATTTTAAATTACATCAAAACTTTCAGCTGTATAGGTCTGCTCTCTACTGATCTCAGATTCTACAAAGGATCTACTTTTCTATAGCACAGCAAATTCTATGTAGCCCACATACACTGCCATCTCATATTGAAAAGACTCAAACCGTTCAATTTCAAAAAAGCACTTTAAAAATCATAGATCACATCTTTGAAGACGAAAGGCTTAAAAGACAAAAGCTATACACATATAGTTTCCCAATAATCAACCAGCTTGCTACTTTTTGTTCTAAAGAATTGTTTTCTATAGTTAGCATGTTTGCAGCCATTCAATTCCTGATGCAGATTATGGCAATTAGATATTTATCCTCCTTAATGTACACTGTTTTTATTTACGTTGAACTTGAATCCATTATCAGAAACAAAGCTGCATACATATAACCCTAACCAATTGCTGGAGATGCACACAGACTACTGCTTGTTTTCTTTGGGTAGACTAATCTTATGCCATGCATTAAAAATGTTGTACTTGTCACTGACTAATACAGCAAATTGAAACCTTGGTACAATCTTATTTACAATTCATGTGCTCAATATTTGATTCTTGCATCAGAATTTTCACTTAACCCTTTTCTAAATGTCTAAATGTCACAGCAGTGTACAGCTACGTTGCAATTCATAACTAAATACAGAGCAATTTCTTCTGGTATGGAATTTTTCCACTAACAGAAGCATCCAGAATGTATAACCTTGCTAAACACTTGTTTTGAATCTCAGTTACTATGCAGTACATAAGTGAACATTTCAGCTGCTTTATACTAGTCACACAGCTAGGGTCATCGCTGAAAGAAAATCAAAAAATAAAAACATCCCTTCATCTGCAATCCATAAATAAAAGGCTTGGCTGTTGGTTTTGGTTTTACTTACAGTTCCCAGAATTTCTCTCTCTCTTCTAACCATTTTAGCTCTTAATATGAAAGTTCTATTGTTACTCTCTAAGAAAATTCAAACCTTCTCTAAGTCACATGAACAGTTATAGTTGCTTTCTGTGTAGTTGGGTACCCCTGATTCCATCAGGAAAAAAAGAAAACAATATATGGCCTATGTTAACATCTAAAGACTGAAAACATGCCCAGTAAAATAGTCCCCCAGACTAAAGGAAATCGCTGCTTAATTTCACAAACATTTGTTTCAACTCAGGAGTTGCACTTGAAACTTTAAGTAGTTTTCTGGCTCAAAAAAATACTCAAATTGATAACGTGGACTCATAAGATGCTGCATAGCACCATCTGCTGGTTTGAACAATGGGCTTTGGAGAAGAGTCCAATTATTAGCGCTATCTGAAATCTAGAAAAATGACATTCCACTCACCTCAGTTTCACAGGATTTGTAGGATTCTGCATAGATTCACAGTACAAACTGAAAGAGAATGACAGAGAGAAAGAGTATCATACCACGTGCGTGTGAAGACATCTGAAAATCATACAGAGATGAAATTTGAGCAGGAGGGCTTCATTTGAAGTAAGGAGAAAGCTGAATTTCCTTTGTCCAAGCCCTGGGAACAGGGCTTTTAAGCCGCCTTATAAACATAATTTTGCCTTAATCTAGATTTCTTTTGGAATAAAATTTAGCAGGCATTTAGGAATCTGCTGAATACTAAAATATTTTATCTCTTAAGCAAGAATATCATAACAGTTTCTATCCTAGATTAATCACAACTTAATAAATGCTACATCCAGAAAGTTTTTTTAATTTATTTATAGTTATAAAGAATAAAGATGTAAAAAATGCACAAACATAACTGCTGAAGAACTTATTTTCATTTTGTCCAGACTTCATTTGTGCAAACAGAGTAAAATGGAGTGACTCTGAGAATACTGTTGTTACATGACTACAAAAGCTCAAACTGCCTCAGGAATATTTTATAAGAAAGGACTGGTGAACAAGTTGGGAAACTGTTTCAATTTTTATTGTTATTCTTCCTTTGTTCTTTAAAAGGAAAATACAACCAACCTCATTTTAAATGGAACTCTTTTCCATATCAACGCAAAAAATACTTTTTTCCACCAAAAATGAGAATACCCAGATCTCTGCATTCTGTGCAGACTACATATCAGCAGTAGGTACAGATGTGACATGAAAATGAGAGGCAAAAATCCTACAGCACTAGTGGAACAGCCAATGTAAGCACCACCCTCACACTGTACGACTACAAACGACAGAACAGGGTCTGAAAGTCCTTCCTCGGTGACACCTCCCAGACTGCGGCAGAGGAATTCGTCAGATGGGCAACCCATGTTCTGCTCACACGTCTGACTGCTTCCCATAAATTAATTTGTTTACTTGATGCCTCTTTCATGAGGTGCGTAGGGGCCTTAGCTGGTACATACCGAAAATATCACACGTTTAGTACCCACTGTGGGGTCCTGGCCATAGTGCTCTCTGTGACAGCTTGATGATAAACAGCTGGCCTGCTTGTGGGATTTATAGAGCACACTGGGCAACACGAGCAAGAAACAGGTAACTGGCATTAGCTGAACTCCCTTTGCAGAATAACAGGACAACCTCTTGGAAAATCCTACTGCTGAGCTACTCAAGCATGGTTAAAACTCATTTCAGTGCCTGGTAAAGCAAACCTACTCCTAGCAATTTCAGCAAGAGCTGGCTGACATCCTTGGGGCAAAAATGAAGAATTTAAAATTTAAGATTTAAATCTTTCTCCTTCCTCTACTCTCTCTTCCTCCCCAAAAATCTGTCAAATAACTCCAGCAGCTTTGTGTACACTGAGCATTTCACATTTAAGCCAGTACAACATCTGAGAAAAAAAAAAAATCCAAAGCCCTCTGTTTTCCATTCAGTAAACTAAGAATCGACCCTGCTTGCCTTCTGAAGCTAGCATGAGTTTCTACAAAGCTCTGTATATCTAAAGGGCAATGCATCATCTGTCTATTGCACAGAACTGAAAATACAGTACCTTTGGCTAGCACTGGCACTAGAAGGAATAGAGCAAAGTGATCAGGTAGCAGATCAGAAGAAAAATACAAATGGCTGTTAATGCAGAAAACTCTCCTCCCCATACGTACTTCCATAATGTTTTATGCAGTAATGTTCATCTCACAGTATAGTTCTACTTCAAATTATAACAGAACTGTTGCTGAATTTCAGTGACTCAGCAACTAGCCCTCAATAAGCATCATTCATATTTGTCCCTGTAGTACCATGCAGATTTCTCAGTGTAATGTCATGTCAAAGTTTGTTGCACCAGTTTTAAGAAAATAGTAGTTGGTAAAACAACAATCACCACCAAACAAAGATATGAAAAAGTGATGCATAGTAGTATCTCCAGCTGAACTATATTACATACTTGGCACCACTTAAAGCAGAATTCTCATAGCGGTATCTTTACCACATTAACATACAGCATACCTTTTTATTTCAATTCCTCCTTATCCCTGGAAAGATACAATTTTAGTATAGCTATAGAATGAAGCAAGTCATCCATAGCAGGAGGTGCTCAATGAGCTACTTCAAACATCATTTATAAACAGCTTGTGTTTTTTGACAATAAAACCTATCTACCTTCTTGATAATGTTTAATATTCCTACAGATGCTTTAAATGACACAAAACTAGCTGGTTTAAAATTTCTAAGTTGACACTTCTACATGCATACCATCTTGAAGATATATTCACTGCCAATTTGTGCCCAGAATCCAACGGCACAAATGAAATCTTTGGATTCATAAATAACAGTAGAGTTCACTTGTAGAGATAAGAGATTTAACTTCCAATAATCTTTTATTAAAAGTGCATTTTTCTTTTCTTTTAAACTTTTAGAACAGCATCTGAAGGCGCGTGAGCCCTCTCATATAAGTGACTGACCACAAGGGAGATTCTTTTTCACTAATTCCAGATTTGTGTTAAAACAGTCTGTAATACATCTGGGACAGGAAATGTTTTTTTTCCCCCTCTTCTCCACAATTCTGTCAAAGTACCCTAATAAAGAGAGCTCTTAAAAACAAAACAAAATAATGAAACAAAAACCAAACAAACAAACAACCCCACCTCAGTGTTAGCCAAGATAAGACTTGTCACAAACTGCATTTTAATAAAATACTGTTCAAACTAAATCAGTAAGAAATCCCAGGTATTAAAAGCTTCACTGGAAACAAATACTTGAATCATAATAGACAAAAATTTCAGCTAGGTATGGCTAATTAGTTTGTAAATATCATTTAACAGCATAGAAATTAGGTACATATGCTTTGAAGTAATGTAGAAGTATTTATCCATGACATTTATCACACACTAAGATTCTCCAATAGGTACTGCCCACAGAACCAAGAAACTAAAATTAAAACTGAAGCTATTTTATGTTTGCCAAATACAAAAATAAAATGAAAATTGTGGTTTGCAGATATTACTTGCTGAATATATGACTCCTGGACATTTGAGACCACTATACCCTGACACTGAACAAGTCTGAACTGTTGCTTATTTATGGACGGCTACAACTGTAAATGTGTAGCAATAACAAACACATCACTGTTGCTCCAGAATGGTGACACGCAATTTTTCCACTCGTGTAGTATCACAAATGCTAAATTCAGCAGCCAATTAAAGAATTAGCAAAAACGATCTCAAGTAATACATGTATACTGTGTCTTCAGCTTGAAAACTTTTGAAGATGTCTTAATTTTTTACACTAAGTTTGGAAAATCATTGTGAACAAAAGCTTTCAAATGACATACGATGCTGTTAATGGATAGAAGGATGAAGGAAAAAAATCTCGTGAAGTCCCCAGACAGCTGTACCATGCTACGTCTTACAGCAGTGACTGCAGTTTTCAAATAAGCACGAGGTACAAAAGTTAGGGACTAGGGTTGAGGTCAGGAGATGGTCCATATTTTACTTTCAACCAATCTCCCTTCAAACACCAGAGCTTGACTGGAGTTGAAACTAGTGAGCAACGTGAGCCGATTCAAAGACTAACAACGTCACCCGTGACCTGCATGGCGACATGTGAGTTACCCTCGCTTTTTGTACATGATGCCAAATTGCTTGTGGATGGAAACACCTTATGTATGTTCAAAGAAATCTCATAAGCCAGAAAAAACAGAGAGATCTGAGAATTCAAATGCAGGTGGAAGGGCACTTTGAGCTCCAGCAGCTCCACAGAGTTAAGGACTGAATGAGTAGGTAGCAGTTTTGCAGAAGAAGGTCTGCAGAAAAATGACTTGAAAGAAATAAGCACTTAATCACTAGAATAGACTCCTAAAGAGGTTGTTATCTCCAACTTCTGAGATCCTCTGAATTGAATTGGATAAGCCATGAGCAACATCACCTAACTACGAAGTCAATTCTGCTCTGAGAAGGTTGGACTAGGCAATCTTGACCTCTAGAACTTCAACCCATTTTTTCCTGAAGAGTCTATTACAATTTTTCTTAACATTTTTAATAACAAAGAAAAAAATCAGAAATAACCCTGTAGTACCAACATAGGATCTGTGGCAGTAAATGCTCTTTGACAAAGTTGATCAAGAATTTATTCACTGTAAATTACTTACTCTCAAATCTGTGGCTTGTTTGTGAATAAACAGATGTGAACATACACAGCGGGGAGAGAGAAAATACTTTCCTTCTTTCCTTGCATATTAGCATTCACATAAGACAGCATTATTTATAGCGAGGTTTTCTAAATTAGCTGGTCAGTTTTTGTGCCACTTGTGTGGGCTTTTTCCACAGTAATAAGTTTTGTTTTAGGTAAATGCTACTGCAGACCAAGCCAACCAGTTTCTAGGGGGCAAAACTAATGAAGCCTCCTATCCTGCAGGGCTATGTCCTGAACTGGATGGCTCACACGGCTTCCTTGATTTCCCACAAAGGATAAGGTTACATTAAATTCTTCCCTTCAGTGGAATAAAGGATATTTTAAGCATCACATTTTCCTAGGAGTTACAGAACTGAAATATCATTAAGATTTGTAGCTCTACAGAATGAGCAAACACAAAAATTTGTCAGCGATGGACACAGACATTCTCACCCACAGTCAACATTACTGATCAAAGAAGTAATCTCTATTGTCAAAGTACAGAATGTGAGACTGCCATAAGTCAGAACTTTCTCTGAGATTTTAATGATTTCCATTTCATAGTCATAACTGCTATTTGTTGATATCAACCGATCAAGATGCCTAGAAATTTATAATTACCTCAAAGGACTGCTTGCCAGAAACTGACAGAACTACTTGCTGTTATCATAGGAACAAGCACATTGGTCTATTTAAATCACTCTCAACTTAATGTTTTGATGATCTCCAAGCAAATAATCTCTAAATTTCTTAATCTACTTCATAATCTGAAAAATGGAATGATGCAATACAACCTAATTCATAGCAACAGAGGATCATAGAATGGATTGGGTAGGAAGAGACTACTATCTAGTTTCAATTTCACATCTATACAAATATGAATTTGAAAAATAAAGTATATAAGAAGAAATTCCTATCTCAAATCCCGATTTTCATTCTTGTCACAACTGTTTTCACTTTTATCCAAAATCATTGTGCAACGTACCAGGCTAATCTCATCTTAAGGAAACCCAAGTGTGAATCAACTCATGCAGATGAAAAAAAAATAACTAACTCAAGCATTACCAGTTTTTAAGGATTTGCTGAATTTGACCAGGCCCAATTGAAGTGTGAAAAGCTTAACTATATACCTGCATCACACTTTTCCCAAGTTCTTGGTTAAGAGGAGGGTCTAGCAATCATTAACATTGGGCATAGCAGACAGGAGCTTGAATTTTCTCAGTGTAAAACCATCTTATTTGAAACCAGAGCATGCAACACCATGTAACTAGTAAAGGTCTCTTTTATAAGAAACCTAATGATCTACAGGACCAGCAGAGAAGTCAAGACAGACATTTACAAGGATACCATGCTTGCTGAGGTAAATCTCTCCTTCTCTCTGTAGCAAGACATAAACAGGCTAGCTTCAAAATTTTTAAGAATGCACTTTTCAAGGTGAAAAGTGAACCAATCAAAAGCTTACTGACACGTGAAAAAGATTCTGTAGCAGAATGAGAACACCAGCTAGGGACAAGGGCCCGACCGCGTCAGAAAAAGGTCTTAGGCTTAGTGAAAAGGGAACAATGAATCAATTTCTGTCTAGACCATGTTTTCTCTCTCTTAACCCTAGGGTAAGGAGGACTGTATTTGTAAACCTCTTGTATAATTATTGTTGTCTTGCAGGCATGTATGTTTACACAGTGAAACAAAAATGTACCACCGCTTCTATAGGTTGTTCAGATCAGCTGCTGAGAACAAGAACTACATTTGAGAAAGATACCTTCTGAACACAGAAATTCCACATACAAGTCATTCAGCACTAGATGCTGCAAATTTATGCCATTTCTGCATCTTTACCTCATTTCAATGCCACTGTTATGACCTAGCCTAAATAGACTAAACATAATCTGAAATATACCAAATAGAGACAAAACGTGGAAGAAAGATGGAAAACTACACGTCAGAGCTTCTTTCGTCAGTGTTGAAACAGCGAGTCAATGAAGCAGAACTGAATTCCTACATCTAAAATATTTTTTCCAATCAGATAATGTTCAATATTTTGGGTACTGATAATAGCATATTGAACGTGTCAGCACTGCTTAATGCATGAATTCCAAGGGCCTCGTTCACTACTAACTGTAGAGAATAGTTTGCAGCAGCTCTAAATTTGATGAGCTTTTCAAAGGCAGTCACAAAATGAGTATCAAAGCACATAAGTAATCCACATTGGGAAATCTGTCAGAAAATAGTTGGGAAATAAAGTGAATCGATAGCATGTCAAGAGACTCAAATGGAAAAATATTGAATATTCATTTTCTTGGTTTCAGAGGGTTAGGGATTTAGTAGAACTGGAGTAGCTTGTAGGATTTTCTTGTATTTTTTTTTTTTTTAAATTAGGTTTTGTAACTCCATGTTGTTTATTTATGCATATACAACATAACTAGGAGAACTAGTCTGAACTGCAAAACAGCTTTTAACTACATTGTTGTAAGAAAAAAGTACAATAAGAAGTCACCTTTGCTCATTACCAGGCAGAAAAACATGGATATCAGATATGTATTTGGAAGTGCTACTACAAATGTTGCTAAGTTGAAGCTGATATAAGAAACAAAATACATGAGTTAATTTCAGAGGTTTAATGAGATTTACAGGATATTATATACACACACACGCACGTTAATGTGGTTCACATTCCAGAAAATCTGATATGCTGACACAAGAAACTATTATTGTAGGGGTATGTCTGTAGGCTGCAGGCTTGCTTTCTCTATTTGCCAAAGAGCTGTAAATATAGTTCTACACAGGTCATCTCATTCAATTTCAACATTTGGATAAACAGAAGCATCCATATATTAATTTGGAGGGAAGAAAAATAACCTCTTGTTCCTCCCTTTCATCTCACACGTAACCAAAAAAGAAGTAATTTTGAAATAAATGCCACAAACTATTGATCGTGAAGGAGGCAGCGGATATCAATTACCCTACTTCTTATTTATTGTTGAATATACTCATATAAATATTTGTAATCAACCCATTAATCCATTCATACAGAAAGTTATGAAACCTTCTCATTAAAGTCAAAGCTTTTCCAACGGCAAGCTATACTAAATAAATCTGCCCCTTCTCCTTTGTGAAAAGACAATAATTTCCTGATATCCGATGCTCAACCTTTTCATAAATTGTTTTAAAATAACAGAGGATTTAGATCTCAATTTTTAACATTCTATTCTGACACCACTGTATAAATGTTTAATAGTTCTCTAATTTGAAACACTCTTCCACATATATGCACAAAAATGAGCAAACCGTCATGTAAAGTTAAACTACTCCTGATTTGACAGGGAAAAATCTGAATTTACTCCTCAGACATCAGAGAACCTCTCTCATTATTCTTGAGCAACAACAGAACAAATAAAAACTTATAGAAAGCATTTTAAACAAAAAATTATATTTTATCTTTTCAAGAGCTGTTCTGTTCCTTGTCTTAGAAGGCTGACTTTCAAAGGAACTGCAAAATTACTGATGTACTACTTTTCAAGTAAAAAAGAAAAGAAATCTGTAAATACCAATCACTGGCTCTCAGGTATGCAAGGACAAATGAAGATAACTACTTTCCTAACTCAGTAAGGAAATTATTCTCTAAGTAGTAGTTCCCTAACACTAGATTATTTAATTCTTTAATTTAATAATCCACCTAAAAAAGAAACCAAAACCACCTCAGTCACTCAACCAATCATTACTTCAATGTCCTCTCCTTACCAAAATAAATTCCTAGTTAGCACGTTTAAGAAACTTCATATGGCCAGGTTATTCAGTGGGTGTCCAGTCAAAGAGCCTTGAATGCAGTGACAGTACTCCTTGTTTCAGTACAGAAAACAAAACCTTAAATACTTCTCAACTCATAACAATAATGATGTACCCATTTAACACCTTCATTTTAAGGCCCTTCTGTACCTCTACCAAAATGAAGAAGCGTTCTTATTTTCGGTAAACTTCCTGCGCTTATTAATGTTGAATCTGTCATGAAAACACTACTGAAGATATTAGGCATTCACATTTCAAGTAGCATCTTTCAACTTTTCTACCAGCCAAGGAAGCTAAGCAAAATATGAATGCTCTATTCTAGCACTTAGAATTCACACAATGAAAAGAACATACCTAAAACTAAGAACATATTCAAGAGTCTTGCAGGTGGTGATACAAACAAAGTTTTAAGTTCAGGGCGCCTAAGGAAGATATCTGCAATGAAAACAAGTATTAGAAGACAGCAAGTTTTCTTTCCCTCAAGTAGATCCAAATTGCCAGCATTAGAGATTTTTTAATTAAATAGCACAATTGTGTTGTCAAAAGAAAAAAAAAAGAAACAAAGAAAAGAAAAGGAACAAACTAACAAACATGTAATGGAAAACAATCTTGCTGGCAGAAACAAAGAAATATTTTAAATTGACTGTGTCAAGTTGAGAACAATTTCTAGTGACATTTTAACAAGAATCAAGATCTCATATGCTTTATTAAGGCAACTCTCACGAAACAGGAATAAATTGCACCAGTATCTCCACCCAAATGCATTATATCTAATCTTTTCTTTGCAATTATATTAACTAGTAAGGTGCCACTGAATTTCTGAGTTGCTTAGAGGGCTGTTTAGTGTAGGTGAACAAGATAAAATCCACCTTCAGACATAAGAAACACATTTCTCCATAACTAAGCTTTTAGTCTTCAGAGTAACTAGGTTTAAGAATCAATTATCCATGATGAGAATTTGACTTGCTGTACAGTTGGAACAATCCAGATATAAGATAACATAGTGTTGATCTCTCATGTGTTATCATCTGAGCAGCTCATCTCCAAAGGGGGAAAGCTTCTCTCCTGGAGACGTTAGCAATGTTATACTACTGCACCTCCATCCTCCATTCAGTGTGCAATCCACATCTGTATTTCAACTCTACATACTTTCTAAGTCTTCATACTGTCCCACTATCAACCGAATTGCTAATGATTGCCTACTTTTCAAGATCATGCAGCTTAGAAAATCAAAAATCTGAGATATCCAGAAAAGTGTTAAACAATTTTATCTCACCTGGGAAAGCTTTGCAACCTTAGTAAGACATACTGATTTGTCAAGTCAGTTTGCCCTCTTATTGTGAAAAACTCGGTTTTCATAATCTTAAGTTTCCTGCAGTTGAAAAAAGAGAAGGAAAAAAGAAAAAAGAAAACAACACAAAAAAACAGCAAGTGTTGTATGGCTAGTGAAGAAACCAGACAAAAATGACATTGCTTAAACTCCTTGAGTGCAGGGAGCTTTTACATAAAGAACAGCAAGAACCTGTATGAAAAATTGGGATGTGTTGAAGAAAATGAAATTCTAAAGCAAAATAATTACTTAGTTACAGCCTTGTTTGATACAGACAACTGAAGAGAATACTCCAGTAAAAACGTCAAATTAAAATCTATGGAAACTGCAGTCTAATATTTCACAATTCTTCCAACACTCACATACCTCATTAAACAGAAACAGTCTTCGTGAGCAGCTCCTAAGCAATCCTAACTCTGCTTTAGCAGCAGAGAGTTCCTAATAAAAAGTGCAAAGCAGTGTATTTATTTTATTTTACATAGGTTCTTCTTAGAACTGTATTACTAGTACCAAAGTTATAACTTCCAGGCCTACCAGGCCTTAGACAATTTAATAAGCAAGACCATCTACTAATTTGATCTTGTCTCCCATTTCAGTACACCTACTACTAAAACACGTAGTATATGTAAATAGATTTTTTTCTTTACCAAAAACAGCAATTCTAGGAGACCCATATCACTAAAATCAAAGTGACTTTGAAAAGCTTACCAAATGTAACATTTATAGTGATTTACTAGACACAATCATGAAGTTAATCAATTCTTAATAACGTTTTGATGTTCAAGAAAACTATCAGATTATACCCACTGTCCAAACAGCATTCAAAACACACGAAGGAGTTTGAAGCAAGGCAGTTGGTCACACTAAATGTCTTGTGCATTAAAGGGACCTCCATGAACAAAGACCTTGATTTACTTGATTCTATTCAACCTTATTAGGTGTTACCAGGTGTTTAAAAATTGGGCCTAAAACAAGGATGCTCTAACAGTTGTAAAACTGTTTAATCCATCCCACTTTAAATACCATACAAATATATTTGATTAGTAGCAGTACTTGGTGACAACTTTTATAAAGCACTATAAATGCAATGCTGATGGTCCTAGTAAATAAAGGATGTGTTATACAGCAAAGGGTAACTGATCTACCTTCTACAAATTTTCTATCCAGGAAAGTAGAAGGGATTCTTATTTATAAGGCTCAAAACAAAACAAATATAAACACCACACCAATACATGCACTTAAAGAACAGTTCATCCTAATTCTGCCTCTTTACAGATGCCTAGTCCTAAAAACATAGCTCCAGATCTTTGGTCTTCTTAAATTTATGTTCAGTCCTTTCTTCCTCCTAGAAATTTTGGCTACTGCTTTCTCCACGAGCCCAATGTGACCATCAGTAGCTCCCACTGCTTTGCAAGAAGTGAGGCACTTCATGACAGTCCAGTTAGAAATACAACAATCCAGTGGTAATACACAACAGGTCTGCCAAATATCTTTCATATGGTCTACATGAATTCTGGCAGACCTCCCATACGGCATCTCACTGCTTAAGTTATACCCGATGAAAACGTTTCCAAGAAAATACTTACAAACAAAATCATCATGTTTCACACAGATCTATCTCAATCCCAGACCCAGAAAGTAAATTGCCTTGTACATACAATTAATTCCAGTACAGTCTGGTGAATTAGAAGTACTGACTCTGCAATCACAAACACAGTTCGAATGAGTCCAAGTGACTACATGGATCACAATGTTCAAATTGTTATTAGCTTAAACATGAAACCTGTTTCCTCCCAGAGCATGATGTTAAGGAAATTCCATATGAAATCTCAAACCTACACATCGTCCCCATTTAGCACATCCACATATTCAAGAGAAAGAAATTAACAAGCCCAGAATGAAATCTGTTGATACCTTAGTGACTGTTACTTTAATTTTAGCAGAAGCTGTGGATGTGGGTGCATGACAGCACTAAAAACAATATTACAGAAGCAGAGTGAATCTCTCATTTTGGGGAAGGATTGCTCTTGCTTCCTTACTTTGATTCTTCCTCACCATGCCCTCTAGCATAAGATTTTATAAATGGATCAAGTTTTGATACATGTATGTTTGTCCCAAGGGAGAAGTACTGACAGCAATTTTGATGGTATCTAAAATAATCATCATTTTCAAAAGCATCTTAAAGTAGAAATTACTTTATGATGCTGCCACTTCATTAGGAACACTTAGAAAAGTATTTCAAAATTCATATTCACATCCAGTGTAGTTGCCATTTACCTTAGGAATTTACTTTTTAATAAACACATTCTTGAGCTGGTAACAGCAAAAGCATCATTCAAACATCATTTCCTGTGCTAAATTTTACCCATATTAACAGACTTAGCAAAGCATCAACCACAAACATGTTGGTGATAGAAATTTCCTAATGCAAGCAGTCTTTATAGATTTCTGCTATTTCAGCTCAGGTCTCCAAGGACCATTTGAATCCATATTAATTTCCTTTCTGGCAGTTATGCGGCTATGTATGAACTGCACTATTTCACTTTTAATCTGTCAGTAATTTAGTAATGTGTAAACTAATTATGCACAGATATTAATGTAATCAGTTTGGGGAGCTATAAAAATCAATGTATTTATACAGACTGTGTTAAAGAGAATTGCATTACTGTAATACGTCTGTCGCTGATAATGTTTTGGAATTAAAAGAATTAAGATCCGTGCATCAATACACATTCCCACTATCTACCTGATGATACAGTATCATAATTTTCTACAGTGCATAGGTCAAAATTTTCAGTAACGTTAAAATTAAATCTAACCAAAAATAGTTTGTGGCTTCCCAATAAGAAAAATAATTTTGATGGCATCTCAGGTTTCCTACACTGAACTAGGAATGAACTGGCCGAGAACGTTTCATTTACAATTCATCCCCACTACTCAGCCTCGCTCCAATGGAAAGCTGAAGGAAAGACTGCAGTTACTGCTCGGCATTGGACCACATAAATTAACTACGAATCACATTTGAAGCATCATGTAGCAAGTCATTAAAATTATTAAGCACGCGTTTCCAGATGTACAGGGACCGTGGCTGCCCCGGGGAGCACTGCAGTGTGGGGCACTACCCCTGGGCCTCAGCTCCGCCTCTTCCACTGCTGAAGCGCTCCTGTGCTTACTCTACGTGCTAATTCCTCTGTTTTCCACATTAAAGGCACAAGATGAAGATTTCATGTGTAAAATTCAGCAGCTAATGCCTTCCACCAGCTGCACTTAGCACAGGCACATGCACAGGGCCAAGCAGAACAGACACAACGAGAAAGCAGAGCAGGAGTTACCTCAGTATCAAGACCTCACCTCTCCTTTACGTGCTCATGACTTCGGAGCCGTGAGAGCTCCATTATCTCTGAAGAGAGCAATGTTCCTCTCAGGCTTGTGTGAAAACCCCTCTGAACTCAAAGTTCTGCCACGCTGACAGAGCTACTTGCAACACAACCACACCAGTACTTCTGCTCGCTTACAAAGGGGCAATTAAACAACATGTTAAAGTTTCACGATACAATTAATCCAGTCAGACTTGAGCTGCTGCCAGACACAGCTGCTCCTGGCGGGGCCTCCCGAGCACTCTTACCTACCACACAAAAAGCAAAATGGTGCACTGCAAACAGCACCGAGACAGCTCTTTTCACTACACACGTGCCAAAACCTACTGTCCCTTGTTTCCCCTGTTGAATCCTTACCCTGAAGGCACACAGAAATTGCCACACGCAGCAGCTGGAGCAGCACCGGGTCCTGACAGAGAACTGCCTTGCTGCAGCTCGAGCACCACCACAGGGACCCTCGTGCCATGTCCATGAAGCTCACCAACAATGGGCTCGACAGGGACAAGATACAGTGGGATGGCAGCTTAAGCACAGCAGGTAGCTGTGGCTGCGCTATCTTGCCACAGCACAAAGGAACAACTGAAGGCGGGTGCAGCTCTGCTTGAGGAACCTTCAAGTTCTGGCAGGTTCTCCTAGCTCCGTCAGGCTGACTCCACTAGAAGAGCCAAGCTGCTCCTGCTGGCAGCCAGGGAATGGGGGGACCATGCTGTCATCCAAAGGCTGCAGGCATCAGCACAGCATTTCCTTGAAAAAGGGACAAGCCCCTTCCTGCACCATCCCCTCACTAGGAGCCTCTGAGCCCCTTAAAGCAGCAACCTCCACGGGGAGAAACCTTCACCCCTGCCAGAGCAGAGAGAGCCCTGCTCCCGTGCCATGCTCCTGCAAAGCCTCACTGAGCAGAGGGGAAAATCATTCTCAACCTTTTTGTATCGTTAAAACTTTTGTTTTACTTGTATTTGAATATAAACCAGCTTTGTAGCTCGGCACTTGTCCTGTGTACACATCACATCTGCAGGGAAATGGGAGAGCACTCCAGCCTGCAGCCACTTGTTACACATGGCAACAGTTTCACCTCAGACAATACCATTTGTGGAGAAATAGTCAATAAATACTCTTAAGAATCAGACTAGGTAAGAATAATGCAAGGGTATGTGCCATTTACTAATGGTAACTACTGCATATTGATTCACTTAATTTCAAATTAGATTACAATGTAAAAATTATGCATGATACAAAACCTTTTCCTCACTAGTGTAATTCTTCCAGCTGTTCACTAAATCTCAGTAGCATTCATCTGCAGCAGACACAAAGTGGCTCCAGCAGATAGAACGGCTGAGGAGCTCCTCTCAGTCACATCCATTTAACACCTTGCAGAATAGGCTTATGTAAAGAAACCGCTGGCAACTGAAGACAAAAACTCGATGGAAACAGGGAGATTTGGCAAATTCTATGTTAACCAAGATTATTTACAATGGATTTAATAGAGAGAAATGTAACAATGAGAGAAACTAAATGAGCATGCAGAAACACGTGAACTGAGGAAAAGGGGTTTCCTAGTTCAGCTCTAGGTCTATAACTGCCTTCATGCCAGGCTAGGCTGCCTTCCACTTACACATCAATAAATGGATGGAAGCAAGTATTTTAAGTGAGCGTGAAAAGGATCAGCTGGCTTCACTGTCTGCCTTCCCTCTGGATTTAGACTTGTGTCAGACTTTCAGACCTCTACCTGCCATCTTTCCTAGAGATGGGAAAATCTGTAACTAACTGGCACACACACATCAAAAAATTACTTCACGTTATTCTGAAAATTAAATCCTCCCTCCTGCACAAGAGACTAACCATTAAATCATGCTGAAATATAGAAAGAACTGAAGTTAGAATGCACTTTTGTTTATAGTTCTTGAAAAGCATGTTCAGACAAGCTAATTAGGAAGGGATCGTGTCCCTTTGTTTTTATAATTCCAGTTTTAGGAGCAGAGCATTTGATTTATTACATGAAGGTATTTTTATAGCCACAAGTACTACTGCTCTTTAGGACACAGGGACATCACAGCCCATTTAATTTACACAGGAGATGTTAGTACTATTTAATGGCATGTAAACATTTTATAAGGTAAGCTCAAATAACCAGAGATTTTTTTAATATACTTCAGCAAAAAGGTTCACAAATGGATTTTCGTTCTACTTTATTGGACCAATCTCTGTTATTGCATCAGAAGCGAATCGAGTTTTAAAAGGTGTTAAGAGTTTTCAATATATTTTGTGACACTGAGCAGAATCAGAAAGTATACATAAAACAACCAATGCGTGAATTAATTCCAGATCGAGTATAAATGCACCCCCTCAAATCATATGCAATTGTCTGCTTTTCAGCAATAATTGCAATGGGCTATGGGTACTATTTTCATTCCATTTTTCTCCTGCTGCCATAATTTTCCTCAACTCCATATAGAAACATACCAAATATACTTTTTCATCGTTATTATTATTTTCATTTCTCACAATAGGATTTTTAATGAGTAGCAATATATTTGCTTAGGCCAACTGTTGAGAACAGTAATTTAAAAAAATGTAAACATTTTATAAAAATAAAGAATCCTCTTTAGTACAAACTTCGCTACTTTTTTTTACTGCCACCATGTTTACCACAATACCAACACTGTTCAGTATTACTGAACTACTGCTGTATCAAAACTAAACTTCTGTGCTTTTTACAAGTATCATAGGATACAAGTTTTTATTTAGTGCTTTTATTATAAAAATATCAAGATCAGAACTATTGCTTGTTTTTACAAGGTTTATTTATCAATTTTAAAGGGAAAACGATGAAGTGGACTGCAGTGGGAAATGGATCTATGCAACTCAGATACCACTCATAATCAAAACATTTTCATTTTGAGAGAAAAAAGGAACGTGATTCTAAAGAGTTTATGCACATAAGGAAATGGCTGTTTACTCTTCAACAGTAGAAGAGGATGGATAAGGAAAACTGCATTCTATTATCTGATATTACAAAAAAACATGGAAAACTCCATAGATTCCTTGTTCATTAAAAGAGAATTTCTGTATCTTTCTCTATAGGAATTCTGCACCAGTTCCATACCACGCTTCTTTATAAAACTGAATGGAAGCATTTTTTGGAAGACTGAGAAAAGTACTGAAAGTTCTGGTCCTCTCATTTATGTCACGTTCTTCCCAGTGTGAATGGTGTGTTTCAGCTCTTGCTCTATTGTGCTATAACAAGAGTAATTGCACTGACTTTGGGAAAGCATTCAATAAATAAAAATATGATTATCTGATTCTGACACAAGGCAAAATGAAATAATTGTGTCAACACTAGTTTGGTTTAAACAGCATACCTAAAAACCTACTTAAGCGAAAGTGCTGTAAATACGAGTGTTGAATATTAACTTTATGAGGTGCTTAACTGCACTGGATTGTAATGAATTATCTAGTTCTAGTGATGCTTTGACACATTTCAAATGAGAACCATAAGGAGTTAACTTACGATCTTTAGTTCCTTTCAGTATGCTCAATGACAATGTAAGATCCCATTCATTTCCCAAGACATAGCCATTTTCAATAACATTTAATTGTAAAATATATGAGCATTTCTTCACCTAAAAATATTGTGTAAGCATAAATATTGGCACAACTGAACGCTTCCATATGCAAAAGTAATTTCATTTGTCCCATGATTCACAAAAAATCACTGAAATGAATCTTTTGCCCTTGGATTCTATTTTTCTCAAGAATTAACGTATAAGGCTGTTCTTTTCATGTTTCTTCCACCTTGAAGTTTTGCAGGGATAAAAGGATCGTCAGTTTTTCTAGCTGCTCTGCTTTTCCTGAGTAATCAATGCCCTTATATGACAGTTCAAAAAGAAAATACCATACAGTCCTACTGTCTCTGTATATTGCATACACTTCAGCTGATAACCTAGGAGTAGACTTGTGCTGCTATACATTTTGAAAAGCAGAGGATTTTATACTTATAGCAATATCCTAATCTTAGCTTTTTTTTTTTTTTTACATTATGAATTATTTTCTTGTTCTCCTTAACTAACACAGATCTACATAACTGCCTCCCTACTGCTTGTAACTTTGCTAAAATACAACTTGTTCTGCCACACAAAACTTTCCTGTCATATTCTCAGAAGAGAAATAAAGTACAAAGCTGGTCAAAAGGTTCACTCATAGGAAAAGCTCTATCTTCAAAATTCTTTCTTGCCCTTCATTGTGAAAAAGCATATTGCCCTCTGTCCAAGTGATCCAGCAAATTCAGCACTAAAAGCTCACATCCTAGCGAAAGGCTTGGAACAGCTATGCTTCACTCATGCATGATGAAGCATAATGATCAGGCTCCTTCTGTGGCAGCAGAGATGGTGAGCTGTGAGACTTCCCCATTTTTCAGATTGGCAGCGTTTCATCAGCTGCAATTCAGTTAGCCTGAAGTAGCCTCTATGACTATTTAAAGATGTGGATACAGACTCTGCATTCCCTGACACAAAGATCTGCTCCAGGTATATGACTCTAGAGGCCATAAGCTGTTATCCCTCCCTGGACTGAGTCATTTCTCACGCTGCAAATAATCCAGCTGAAATCAAAACTAAGATGTTTTCAATGGAATTGAGTCCACTCTCATGTTTAAGTGCTTCACTGGATGAATGCCTTAATTTTCCCATTAACAATCCTATCCAATAACTGTTACAATCAGTGGAATTCTATTGTCCTCAGTGAGCTCTGGATCTGTTTTTATTATTTTGCATTCTTTACCCTCATTCTCTTCTCATCGTACACGACTAGATGCTTTTTAGTTATGTGCTATTGGAAGATTTTTACAGTGGAACATAAAGGTGAATGTCTGTTCAGCCAAAAATTTATTGCAAGCCTAGAATTTTATCCTACTTATCTTGTTCCAAAAATGCTGAAAATATATAAAGCTGGATGATGACCAATAAATCCACAAAGGCCATTAATGTGTTATGAAGATAATTCTGGATCTTAGTCACAATTTTAAATAGCACTATATTCTAGAAAAAAAGTTTTGCAGTTAATAAACTCAAACATTTACATTTTCCTCCTGTGATGTTATTATTCAAATTCATGACATAAGCCTTGATATTTTCAGCTGTCCCAAACAGGAGCTGAATGCATTGAGTAACTTCACATCAGTATTTACGAAATTATCCATGTCCCAGAGAAATTGACCATGGTTATTCTACTGTGAAGTACTCAAAACTTGTTATTACAGAGCCCAGGTGCATACAAATATAAATACTTTATTTATACAGTGCTTATTTCAAAGCACTCAAAATGGTGAAGCATCAGTATTACAAAAACAAAGTAAGCTCTAAAAAATTTCCAGTATATTGGTGGAAAAAATTGGGAATCAAACGTGGTCTTCCGAATCCCAAGACTGCCATACCTGCTATGCAACACTGCTTCCTGTAGGTTTGTATACATACACATGTGCATGTGAGATGTCTGTCTGGGAAAGAAAACACCTTAAAGTGGCCAATGGCTGTGCCACAGTACTAAGCTTGCTGGTGCTCTTGTTTTGATAATGTCTGCACTGCACAGACACATTGCCAAAGACTTGTAGTGTAAAACACATTTCCTTGCCAGTAGTTATGAGAGCATATCAGTTTATGGGGAAGATTGTGCAGGTGGCAGCGAGTGTTATAAATATTTATGCTACTGCAAAGCAAAACTCTCTCCTGAAGGTGTAGGAAAGAGGGTCTCTGTTTAAAAAAAATATGTTGAAATCCTTCCTCACCTTTTCTACCTGACTTTAAATCATTGAACAGACTTTCAGTGTCTATGCATCTTGTGGGATTTTTACCAGCAGCAAAAATTGAGCTTTTGGTGTTCCCAGAACATTCATTCAAAGCATGTCTATGTTAACCCAATGGAAATGACTGATCACCTTATTCCTGTAATCCTGTGACAAATCATCACTTGCATGAGGTTAAAAAACTACAAGTAATAGTTGAAAAAATAATTGTAAAGAAAACTGCTTCCATGATATACTATACTTTCTGGAAAATGGGAGACAGTGGTGATATAATTTAAAAGCAATAGCTAGTGAAAAGAGCTGCAATATAAAGATGTTTTCAACACATTTCCTTTTGTATCAACTATTTCTGTATATGATATTTGTCATTAACCTAAAAGGGCTGTAATTTTCTTATGATACTTGCAGAACCTCTTTGATTTCTCAATTTTGAGCTGTCGATGCATCTCTTATGCACCTTATGTATGACTGTGATGAAGAGCAGACTAAAAAGGGGGCTGGTAAAAAGAGAACTTGGCTTGTTTGCACAAATCTCAGAATATAAATCTTGTATATAATATTTCTTACATCTATTTAAACAGCATAGTACAATAATCTGTGTTTCACTTAAACAACAGGAAAATTCACATACTTCTGAGTTCATGATACCTTCACGATTTAGGTCAGAACACTTTCCACCAGCTCACACTCCAAGATGCTTATTCGCATCACTAAGAGAATTCTGTTTACATTCAAAAGGTACTTCCTGAATTAAGCCTAGTTCTTCTTGAAGGAACTTGTTTCTCTAAACCATGTAAGCTTGTTTTGGATTTGCATAGCCAGTCTGAACACAGGGTTTTCAGAGCACTGTCACATATAAAATGTCACAGAGATGCAGGTACCATTTGGGGCTTAATTAAAAGCCCATAATTGTTTCAACCAGTTTTCATACTGAGGCTGTGACCCACGATCCCAAGAAAGCAAAACTTGCAGTTGCTTTTAATGGATTTTAGTTTGCAACATGAGGCCCACTGGACGTTTTTTGTTGTTTTCTAGTTTATTCTCAAACTTCACAAAAATAAAGCAAGAAAATTTTGTAACTGAAACCTCATTAAAAAGAAAAAAAATATCAGGAAATGTTTGCAATTTTCATTCACTATAACCCATTTTCAGAACACAAATTCCCGTTCTTTGTACGCATAAATGTCATGTGAAGGACATATGAA
This sequence comes from Cyrtonyx montezumae, assembly GCF_038088225.1. Classification (NCBI taxonomy): domain Eukaryota; kingdom Metazoa; phylum Chordata; class Aves; order Galliformes; family Odontophoridae; genus Cyrtonyx; species Cyrtonyx montezumae. Next base: position 11,440,605 of record NW_027071903.1, read on the forward strand.
AGTTTAGTGAAAGGAGCCCCATTAAAAACAGTGACATTAAACATGAGCAATGAATAAAATGTATAATTTCAGAATCATAACAACACACTGTTTCATTAGACTGGCGTGTGGCAGTCCTCCCCGTATCTCAGAGGGGTTGGTATTGATCCGACTATGAAGCTGTGACAATAAAACTGTACTCTATTGACTGCAGCTGCAGGGTCTCCAAATATTATTTACTGAGGCAAGCAGAACAGCAAAGCAAAAGCACTGCCCCAGTAATAAGTGGTAATTGCTGGGAAGTGAGGCATTGCACTCCCTATTGACCCTTGCATCCTGAAATTTCAATGGATTATATTTAACTCCATTAGAATTGGCATTATCAAATTACATAAACCACATTATAGAACAACCAGCCTCAGTTTAGAACATCGATTTTCGATTATACTGATCTTCTATATGCTTCAGAAGTAGCTTCTATTACCAGTGATATGATATCAGTGTTGATCAGTAGGGGAGGAAGTGCTATTTTATTACAACGAGATAAATGGAACTGAAGAAAACAAGTAACCATTGCTCTAACAATGCTCCTACTGGAAGGACCCAAGTATTCCTGTTAGCTGAAGGGTATGGAAATCTTAAAAACTGAATACTTTATAATGTGAATGACTAGCATAAAATTTGCATACACTTCTAGAAGCTCTGATATTATTTTTGTGTTAAAGGTGTAAAATCTTTGTGTTAAACTATCACTCTGTGTAGATCAGCATAATAACAGTCAAGCTGTCAAGTTTGTGGCATAATGTGTTACCTTTTAAATATAAATTATAATTTAATGGAATATCTGAATAATACCTACTTGCATAGCTACCTCTGGGGTGCAGTAATATGAACTTTAAGTCATACAGATTGGTATTTCTTCAAAGACCTTATATTTAATCCGTATCTCATGTTACGATTAGAAGCACTAGTGAGACAGGTTAAAGAAAAGGAAAATCTGGGAGAGGGAAAATGTTTAAGATACAGTGATAAGAGGATTCCTTTGTCTAAAAGTGGCAATTAAAGTTCTTCAACATTCACCCATTCATTCCTATTAGAGTTCAACATGAAGATTAATTTCCAATACTAATCATTCCAATTTGCAGTCTTTCTTCCTTTCTCTTGATGTCAAATAAATGCGTTTACAAAAATTACTGATATTTTGCAGGACTCAAAAGACACATAAAAGGGAAATTTCATCCTCAATTTCCAGTATTGACTCAGAACACATTGTAAACTTTTCGGATAAACTCAAATTTGAAAATTCAGGATCTGTCAGAATAGAATAAATTGAATCAGAAAAATCCTTGTTCTGAAAACTTATTCCTGCAAAAGTCTTTTGAAAAACCTTAAACCTGTTAGATTTCAGTAAACAAATCCTAAGAGACATAAAAGCGGATGAATTGAACAGCAACGGCAATGAGAAAAACTTCTTCAAATGACAAATGAACTGACCTCCAAATGAGAGAGAAGATGAAATTTGAATGAAGACTCAATGCACTTTCATGGCAAAGAAAACAATTTCATCTGCCTGTATTTCTCCATTTATCTGTAAAGTTAAGTTGTAACTAGTTCTAGCCAGGCTAAGAAATGGTGAATTTTGTTTTAAGCCATTACATTTCTTAGTAAGAACACATTTACTAAGAGATTCTCTTTCCTTCTCTGCATAAATGTTAAAGACAGGACATAAGCTCATCACTATTTAATACAATTCTTAGTAAAGCACATTCCTCTAACTCATCCAAAATTACATGGAATTTTACAAACATTTTAGAAATCATGATTTCCAAAGGAATAGCGAGCAGCTGAGCAAAATGTCAGGAGAGCCACAGCGTGTAGAATTTCTGTTTGGTGATAAATGTCTCTCCCTGAGTAGCAAATGTAGCTAGCTGACTCTTTAATGCTATGCTGTAGTTAAATAATAGGTTATAAACAGTCAGACTAATGATTTCAGTATTATAACAGCTCAAGACCTCCTAGATGTAGCTAATAATTAGCACTGAATGTCATACAGAAATATGTCGTGTTCTGGCCTCTTGATTTTTGTTTCACTCTTGGCATTTCAGAACCATGATGTACTAAAATAAAGTTGTTAAAATTAAGACTGAAGAACATGCTATATTAGGAAGTGTGTACACTTGTAATTTATAACAGGGAAGATATCTGAAACGGAATCTGTTTAGAAAAGCCTTGGGTACTTTTTAATTGCTATAATCCTATCAATCAAAAATATAAATTAATGTGATGAGTATTTATTATGAGTAAGATATGCATGAAGTGTTTTATGGTACTCAATAAGAAGGTTCATTTTGGCTAAGATGTACACACACTTGAAGACTGCTTTTATCTTCCTTTGATAGAAAATAGCTTTAAAAATTAAATCAAAAGAGATGAGGACAGCTCTAATGTGATATAATACACATATACAAGAAGCCCTAAATTATGTAAATAGGTAAAAGTAATATGTGAGATGACTATGATTTTCACTAATTGCTTCAGGTTAATACAGTGCTATTAAATTTTGGTTTATTCTACCCAGAGATCTACCTATTTCTCTAAGGGGCAAAAAGTACTGGAAAAATACTGTATTCCTTGCATATTGATTTCAATAACCTTCAATAACTCTAACATCATTTTTTTTTAAAGAGAAGGTTGACACACTGGTTAAGCTACAAGGCTGATATAAATTTCTTGCTCCCCCATAGGCCTCTTCTGTGATCTTGCCAATTCACACAGCCACTTTGCACTTCAATTTGCTCTCACTACAGCAGAAACAATAGTATCTTATATATCACAATTAAATCTTGAGAAACCTTAGAAATATGAGAAGAAATCAGAGGTCGTATTAAATGTTTCATATGATGTAACTCATGCACTTTTTAAGACAAAGTGCCTAAGACAACTTTTTGGTGAATATAAGGAGAAACTGTTTCCTTCCAGTGTGATCCTCCTTTTCATGAAGAACTATTCCCTCAAAGAGAATGCATTGGGAATTATGATAGCAGGAAAAATAAGATGGGATAAATTAACCCACCATTTTTGTCATTCAGTACAAAAGTTGACATAATTGACATGTTTGATGCGGGCTACACTCCTCCAATACTTATTTTACTGTTGGATTTTTATTATTATTTAAAACTCCAGGATTTATCTTTCCTAAATTACATAATTATGAGTAGAACCATAGCTAGTGTAAAAGTCTGCTAAAGAAAATCCTACCAAGTTCATACTTACAAAGTAATTTGACAAGTGAAGACAGCAAAGCTATCTCTAAGTGACAGGGTCAGCTCTAAGGTGAAATTCACCCTTTCATATAGAAGAATATTACTTAAATATCCCTTGGGCTCTGCCTGTTCTCTTTCCAGTTTACAGAGTAAACTATGGACCATGGGAGAACAAGTAGTCCATAGTTGAAGCGTATTGATCCAAATCAGTCTTGTATGGTTAGTAGCTCAATCAAGAGCAGCGTGGTTTCAAATGATGGCCTACCTTCTTCTAGAAGACAGATGGGAAATTACAACATGCACATACACACTGACTTTCACACCAATTTTGTCTCTGATGTCACCAACTGCAATCATTTGTTACTGTACAGTTATTCAGAATACATGGAATGGCATATGCTGGAAAGAACCCTGAAGATCCACAACTTTTCAAATATGAAAGAGAGTGGACTGGAAACCATGTAAGCCAGTACCTTCAGGACCCTAGGATGCGCGTCATCTGGCCCCATAGGCTTGTATGCACTGATTCTCATGAGGCAGTCTTGGACTTGCTCTGCTCTTATCTCTTTGCTCCCTGGATGCACACTTAAAGGGTCAGGGATGCAGGAGGCACGGGAATCCTGACAGCCATTGAAGACCGAGGCAAAGAACTTGAGTACCTCAGCCTTCGTGTCTGTTGAAGCTAGTTCTCTCTTCTTATTTATCAGGGGGTTACGCTTTCCCTTGCCTGTCTCTTCTGACCAATATTACTACAGAATCCCTTTTTGTTGTTTGGGGCATCCCTTTCCAAGTTCAGTTCTATCTACGCTTTAGTTCTCCTGATACTCTCTCTGCACACCCAGATGACATCCCTGTACACTTCCTGGGCCACACATCCCTTCTTCCACTGTCTGTAATTTCTTCTCTCTTCCACGATGTCCTTGAACATGCGTGGTTTCCCACCTGCTCTTGCTTGATTACTTATGCTGGGGAAATGGATAGTTCTTGTGCTCCCAGGTGTTCTTGAAGAGCTATTTTTCACTATCAAATTATGTCTCAAGTTGTATTTCTTGACTATATATTTCTCTTAATGATTTTATGCAGTAAATAAACAAATGCAGTTTCAATTACTTTCATGAACTTACTTGGCTTCGATAAAAACTTTGCATACCAGGTTTATTTTTTATAACATGAATGTTCAAATTCAGGAGCTAAGTTAAATAAATGAAATGAGACCTGAAAAAAAAAATCAAGAGGAATCCCAAAAACATTTTAGAAACCACTACTGCCTTGCTTCTGTATCACTTACATAGCTGCCTATTGAGTGAGAATTCTGATTTTGAAACAGCTTGGTATCAGAGTGCAAGGCGGTAAACTCCCTTCATTCCATGACTAGATTAAAAGAGGACAAAGTGTAAATGCCTCATAAAGAGCTGCTTATTGTTTTGTAGATAAAGAATATATATTCAGTGGTATCACAATTATTCACTTACTGTATATTTCACTAGTATTCAGATTTTTATTCATTTGAAAGCTTTCTCTAAACCAAAATGACAGCTGATACCTGAACTTTATGTTACAATGATACTTGAGAAAGTATAAATGTTTGTCTACCCAAATAAAACCCATTTGAAATAAGTTTTTCACACCATTGCACAGTGTACCAATAAAGATTGATGGAAACACCAGATATTTTGGGCAAAAAGCAGGAAGTATAGTACAACGATTGCAGGGAATATCATCCTAAAGGTATTTTCTTTCCCCAGTATGAAAGCTTACAGATCACGTGAACAGACAGCATCCACTACTTGAGATCTGAAAATTATTTTAAGGGAAGCCAGGAGGCAAGAAGAGGGGGTTTCACAGGAGTAAAGCACGAGCTCAGACTCCATCGAGATTCACAAAAAGCACACTAGCCCTAGGTCCCGTATTTTTACAGCACAGCAATGGTACAGCCACCTAAGTACTGTTGCAATAATCCAATGGAACCAACATCTGAAAAAGGAATATACGAAGTACTGAAAACAGGATTTAATTACTTGGTCTTTTGCTGCCTGCCTAACAGATGGCATTTATCAACCTGGCGCACACCAATCTATCTTTAAAGTACATGGCTTAGAGGTACAAAACTTGTCTCCTAAACAAGCAGGATTTTTAGAGCCCCTGCATCTCTCTTTACCAGAGTTTAAATCAGCAGTGTACAGCTGATGTTTATTATTAGTGTTAAGAGCTCTTTCCCAAAGCTGCTCCCAGATGGCATGACAAAGCATTCCTAATGTGGGCTTCTATATTCTCAGAGGTTTTCTAGAGAGATGGCATGCAATGACCCACTTGGCACATATGAGGTTTGTTCTGTCTAGGGATCAAAGGCTGTCAATATAGCAGCTGTGAGTAAGGCAGGCGTTGTTTGGTTTTTGATATCTTTTCTATGCAATGCTCTTCAGAGTTATCTGGTGTCACCTAAATGATTGACAGGAATTACATGCAAATATAATGGCATTATTTGTGCTGCAGTAGAAATGGAGACTACAGTTTACAGAGCTCAGATGCAGTAGCAAGGGATAGCATCTTTTGCTAACATCACCAGTTCAGAAGGCACTGCCTGATGTGCAAAGTGACTGTTTACCAGAGAATGAACCTCAAGGGAGAAGCAAGGGAGGCAGACAAGGGGAAGCTTTCTCTTTGGAGATGTGAGACACGAACAGGAAAAACGTACTACTCTGCTGTCATCCTACACTGCTCCTTGATTACTTGATCCTGCTGTTTTCTGTGTTGATGCTCTACTAAACATAAAAGAAATGCTGTTCAGTCCAGTCTTCATTAGGTAACATGGGATTCAACACTATCATACCATGTTACAAAATTGTTGGACTCGATGTGGATATGTAAGAAGTTACTGGAGCTACAGATAACATCAGCTGGCTCTAGATAAATCAGCCTACCCCAGGGGGAGGGGGCATGTGGGAAGGGGAGTGGAATGAGCAATTTAAGTATCGCTGCTGCAGTGACTGCCTAGCTTAATCACATCATTCTGTTTATGTCAGAATAGAGATTTCTGTGGTACTCCTGCAATTGCACAGTAGCTATTTATTAAAGTAATAATTTTTAATGGCAATAAAAACTCCATGCATTTTCTCGTAGATGAGACGACAAATTCAGTTCCCGAAATCCCAAGCACTGCACAGAAACCATGCAACATGTTGTACATGTCCAGAGTTGCAGTGAGAACCTCCTCATTTAAACTTGTTTATCCTATTCAAGTGATTCAGCATGTAATTAAAGTCTACCACATTATAAAAATTAGCCACAGATCACCATTTGTTACAAGTGTGACTCACGGGGACTAAGCCTGTTTAAAATTCTGTCTGGAAGCAAAATGTTCGAGGGCAGAATCCAGATCAATACACACAATTTTTTTCAATCTTCCCTGTGGTAGTAGTGGTGTACATTTTGGCATCTATGTCTTGCCAACTGCAGTGAAAGAAATTGTCATTCAAAGTAAGACCAATTAAAAACTGATGTCCTTAAAAGAGCACTATAGACTTTTTTCCCCACTTTTGGATCCACCATGTTCAGCAGACCACCATGCCATGAATTGCCATTAATATGTCATTTCCCTTTCCTGTTATCACAATATAAAAGACCTTAGCTCTGACCTTTCTATCAAAACATCCTTTGTTTAGAATGAAAGCTATTCACTGTTAGACCCTTATCTATAGAGCTTAGCCAGCGGATCAAATCCAAAGAGCAGAATTCGTTTACTTTGTATTAAATGAGCTCAGTTAAGAAGTTTCAATTTTGGCAGAAAGGTGCATTAATCACAAGGAAAAGAACAGATCTCACTTTTCACAGCTTCTGGTTTACTTTCAATACAGTTACACAGTAAGGCTTTTGTTCCTTAAAAGTAGCACTGTATTTAAATACAGTAAATATAACAAAATTACCTTCTTAAAATTACACTAGAGTTCCTACAGTACAGGATGTCCATAATGACCTCAGTGTTGCATGACTAACTTTACGGCTTCAAAAAGCTTCTAAATTAGTTTGGACAGATGGGTTTTATCCAGAGGAAATCAATGAGTTTTTGTGAGTCTGACTTAATTTTTATGCAGCCAGTACTTTGAGATGAAATTAAAATATGTATGAAAAACATATTAAAGTTTCCCTTGGGTTCATAGCTGTTTGTACATTTACAAGGTGTTAAAGAGATGATTTAAAAACTAACTATATAAGGGATCAATGCAAGTATACTATGATTTATGGCCTTTCATGACATTTTTGACACTTCTGGCCTAATGTCTTATGTGTTTTGAACCACTAATTATCTTTTAATTCATAAGGGTTTGGTGGGATTTTATAAGTGTAATATAATATATAGAGCTGTATCACATGGAAAGTTTTTAAAAAAACATACTTTACAAGTTGTGCTGAGTAGGTAACAGTAGTAAATAAAGATGTGCTGCACCAGTTAAAAGTCACTTGGTCACAGTACCCCAAAATGGGGAGGGGTTCCCTACCTGCCAGCAAAACCAGCACAGCTTCATCTCACCATTCAGTACGGAGGGTTAAAATCTGTGCAGATTTTAATTACACACCATATTCCTACTTAAGCTTTACCATACACATCAGAAACCAAAGCCTTGTTTCCCTGGATTAGCACTATCACCGTAATATAGCCAAAGGTTCAGCTGCCTGGTTAGCTACGATCCAGTCATCTCTCAGACTGTACCACAGCAGCAGCAAGTGCAGCACTGCTTGCAGTTCAATGAAGAATTACACAGCAATGTTTTCAGTGGCCCTGAAAGCCAATGATATCAAACCCACAGTTGTATTCCTCAAAGAGGAGCAGAAGGGAAAGTAACAAGCTTCTGGTGCACACACTTTGACATATTGCAAAAAAATATTTTGCAAAAATCATGAATGATAAACTCCAAGCAATTAACAGAAACTGGAATGTTCTCCAAACTCTTCACAAATGAGTATTTAATACTCTTCTGTTGAATAGTGACGACTTAAACCTGTGAATGGCTGAGAACATGTGGAAAGGTTCCCAGAATAGGATTTTCAAGTAGCTAAGTTATCCAGAGCTAAAAATCTCATGTCCTATTCTATTTTCTTCCTAATATCATCAGTAGGCACAGGGTAGACTAGAGATTCATACTACTGAATCATCTTCTACAATGCTTCTTTTTGTTATTACTTTACAACATAGCTAAGAAAAAGTCATTTTCAACACTGCATAAACTGAGAAAGTAATGTTTGTTCCTCACTTCACAGCAGCCATTAGCAGAGGACTCCTGGCACCTTATCAACAATCTACAAATGATCCTGTAGTCTTTTTTATGGAGAGTTCAGCATATTTTCCCACTCTCCTAGTGAAAGGAGTGTAAAATAATGCGAGATGTTGTCCAATCATAGTTTCAAACATCTAATGAAACACTGTGTATCATACATAGCCCTTAATTTAAGGATTATAACTAGATGGAACCCAGGGCTTCCCTTCTCTTCTCCGAATCTCCAAGAATAGTTTGTGTTCAGCACAGCATAATCTCACACCCTCCCAGCTGCTCTAGATGATCTGCCATACCTATTCTTTCAGCACAGCACAAAACTAGAGAGAAATACAATCCACTGGTAACAATTTCAAAAAGGAAAGAAGTTCCAGCTTTAAATAGATTAGTGAGGGAGATCACTTTGATACTGCTGTTATACTGCGCATTCTCTTCAGAAGCTCATTCTTTGCACTTCCTCTCAAGCCATTCTTAGAAATCTAGCATGTACATCACAGCGCAAGATAAAAGACATTGGATATTACTGCACACTACAACATCCAGAAAATCGAAGACAACTTCTGAAAACTGACATGGAATCTGCAGCAGGCCAAAGCACGCCATACCTGCCCCAGGTAGGAATAGATACAAAGAGGAGCTCATAACATTGACAGACTCCTGCAAACATTACAACCTTAACTTAGCCTAAACCAAGTTTAAATAACTACAGCAGTATTCAGTCTTTGCTCCATAAACACTTGAAAGAGAAATTCATTTGATTAGCATACAAAGAAATCAGTTTTCTCTATAGGAAACAGGTCTTAGTCTGATACTCTGGGTCTCAGTTCTACCTCACTGACAATAGAAGTCTTCCACTGTAAAATCCCCCACCAAAATCCCCCACCAAAAATACTGTCTTGAAATATATTTTTCTCCTATTAATGGTCATTATTTCAAGGCATACTGAAAATAAAAAAAAATATGGAAGACATCCTACAGCAGGTAAGGGGAAATTAATCTAAAGTACCAGCCAGATGCAGATACCCAGAACAAGACACAGAGCAATGCACCGGAAGGTAAGAGCTCATTACCTAGTCTCTTGTTCTCAGTGCCTACACCTAGATCGTGGCTTAGGTCTTTCCTTACCTGTTTTTGGGTCTATGGTCACCAGTACATTCTATTAACTCCTGGTCAGGGACACGGGGAAATAAATAAGTCTGAACTCCCCTGCTGAACAGGAAGTCAGCTCTACTGCTAGATTAATTTGCTGACAAAGTGCTTACTATTAGATCAGCTGAATCATGCAACATGGTGAGCTCCTCTTGGTGAGTTGGCATTCGTTTTTTATTTTTCTTTTTTTGCACGGTGGAAAAGCCTATTTATGGAATCAGGAAAGCTATAAAGTCCTGAACTTAGCACACATGACACTTAACTCAACAATGCAACTTTCAGTCATTTTGAAATATTTCCTTCAACAGCTTCTGTGTATTTCAGTGCTTGTGTTCTTTTGTATGTCTGTCAATAAACACACGCCTTGATTCTCCTTTCCATCTCCAGGCTGTATCTAGCAATACCTCCACCTTTCTCATTCTCAAACATGGAAACATTTGATCCACAATCAATTTCTGTCTGAGTGGATACTAGCTGCGGAATTCAAAATGAAAGATTAAACTTTTCATATAGAAATAATTATAATCTTCAGTATTTTAAATGCAACTACAGTGTCTCCCTGTGCCACAGAACTGCAGAGCAGCCTTTGAGAAATTCATATATTAACATGTTAAAAATATCTGATATTAATAACACACAGATGTTTAATACCTTTGAATGAACAACATACTTGCATAGGTAATTTGGTTACCTTCTAGTAAAGTGAATCATGCTACTGTGTATGAATAAGCTATGTAGAGGGCGGGTTTGAATTCTGTATTCCATAAGCATAACGTAAGCAACGTAACCTTCTGGAAAACATTGCAATTAGATACTAAATTACTTTGCACTGCTTAAGCACATGAATCAAGCTGAGAAATAATCTCCCAATACTCATTAATCACAGCAAGCATGTAACATTCCTTAACTAATGCTGTCATTCCATGAAATGCATATACAGAAGACTCTTTTCTTCCCTTCTTTCATAGCTGCTTACATGCATATCAGAGAAATATATGCAATGCTGCCAGCAGTGATTCCAGTGAGAAAGTACCATGAAAACAAACCTGTAGTAAAAAGATCAATTATTACTAGGGATGCATGAAGTAGCTCGTAGCAGCAGAGGTGTACCAATGCTTGTGGTGGAGTTAAAACTCTAAATGTGATCTATGGCACATTACATCCAACCTGAATTTCTCTGTGCTACAGATTTCAAAAGAAAATAAAAACAAAGTGAAACTTGCTTGAGAGCACTAGATTTTATCTTATTTTACATCAAAACCTAACAAAACTGAACTTTTCTTGCTTTCAGCATGAAACTATAAATCACCTCAGGTTTGCTCAAACATTTAATTAACCTTAAGGTTAGTTTCTCAGGGTTAAATGCTGCTGTCACTGGAAAAAATGGGAATTATTTAAGTGATACCAGTTAGTATGGGTTGGGGTAATACTGTACAATAAAAGTGAATTATTCAGTCAGATTAAAATAACAAATTGGAAAATATTATTTAGAATTACTTATTCTCTCTTGACCAGAGTTCCTAGTTAGAGAACTATTTCAAGTTCAGTATTTTTCTGTCCAGATTTTTCAGTGCCTTAAAAGCATTCTACTAGAAACTTACAGAATGCGGGAAAATTTCTGGAAGCCCTCCAGTTGGTATCAGCCACAGTTGTAGGAAAAATATCTGAAAAGCTACTTAATTTTTTGTTCCATGCAAGAAAGAAGTTCTAAAATAATAGTTTTGAAGTGAAAAGGAAAATTTACATATGTGAATGGAGCTAGTTTTTGCTGTAGATATGTATCTGGAAACATAGGCAATCATTGGAAAGGTTTTAGAAAAGTATTTAAAATCCTACTCAAAGTTCTAGTATGTGTATAATTGTTTCCTCAATGATTTTAAAGTGTCACTTCTAGCCCTTAACCTAGTTGAAAAAGTAAGAGTCGTAAGTGAGCCAGATAGGTACCAACAAACAGATATGGAAGTGATTAACACAATCCAGAGCTTTAATGGAAGCCTCTCCAGTGATCATTATGGGAATCTCAATTGGGCCCTGAGGCCCTGATTCAACATAGCATTTAGGTCCCTAACTTCCCATTGATTTCCCATTTAAATTAATGGGAAGTTTGGGCCTAAATACTTCATTAAATCCGGGACTAAGCAATCAAGCTTCTGTAGTATTTTCAATTCACTACAGTCTTGTTCACTTCCAGAATTATTTGATAGATCATCTTTGCATTAGGTATTTCAACTTAACTATTGTTAAGGCAAAAACACATTCCTCATTTGTTAATTTTTTATTGCATGGATGAGCAATTAGGAAAAGCATTAGCTCTATACGCACTTTCCTACAAGTATATACATGCCTTACTCTGTCTCTGTTTCCCAGATCTGCCTACAGGTCAACACATTATCAGAAAGACAGTAACAATAATCTATACTTACAGCATAAAAGTACTAATTAAGGAAATACAAATCTAGTCTCACTCTATTGCACTTGAAACCTGAACATATACTATCACAGCTGTGCAGGCAGGGGAAACTAAAGGGGACACTGAAGCCTGTCACAGCATTCTGCATGCTTTTCTGGGACCAGCACAACTGTTCTGCTGCGTATAGAAGGGCAGCTTGCCCTGTAGGTGTGTCTACACTGAGAAGACAAACTTGCAAGCAAGTTCCACACAACTTGTTGTAAACAGACATTGCTTACAAGAAAAGGTAGGTGTTGCAGTGTATGCCTATTTCAATTGAGAGTGTCTGATTACTGTTTATTAGATTGATTCACTACAATTCACTACAAGGTCAGTTTTCATACTCATCTCTACTATTTTTCTTCATTCACATGCATATACTTGTCCCCTCCCTCCCATTTTCCTATATTTCTATTTACCTTCAAAACAACACATGTAAATGAATCAAGAATTCCTTCCAACAGAATTGTAGTTTCAATTTTTAGGCTATTTCACATATATCATGAGTCTGAAGTAGAGCTTGTAAAGCCCCACTATGTTTAAGACACTACACATTCTATTATATTTAAATTGAGAGATAACATCTGAGAGACCTTATAGCTTGAGCTTTAGATGGGAATGAATAAAAGCTTCTTCTAGATAGGAACCTACACCAGGAGTTGAAGAGTTGATTGTAAAGAAAAAGTCATTGATTTTTATAACATTAAATTCCCATCCTATGGAAGCATTAGAAGCCATCGGAAAAAGAAGTCTACTTCTCAATGTTTCTGTGAAAACAGAAGGCAGTAAAACAGTTTAAAGCTGAAATTTATCAGGACATCTTTAGGTATTAGAGCAGCACCTCATCTGAAGAAATTGTACTACTGATTGCATGACCATAATAAACTCTACCAATTTGTTTCAGCTTATATCTCAAAAAAACTGAGTTCAGAGATAGCAATATCTCATGCTTATATTAATATGTTGTACGTAATAGCAATTTAGAAAAATTAATCTTAATCTTACAACTACATGATTAACATCTATAAATCTGGCAGTTTCCATTATACTTCAAATGGAAGAGCCATTGGTTGTTTTTATGAGAAAAATTAAGTTCAGAGGTGTATTTCTTTTTTCTCTACTACCTTAGCACATAGAAGCACTGTTTTTCTTCTAACACAGATAAATAGAGTCGTAGGATTTAGAAACACGATACAATTTGGAATGATCTGCTAGTCTAGACTTTGAGTGCAAATAAGCACAGAACAGTAGAAACAATCCACCGATTTTTGGCTCTTAAAAAAATCAAATATTAATCATGTAACCAGGATTTTTTTTTTTTTTTATACAGACTGCAGAGAAAATACAAGGAAAAGCAATTTAAACAGATTATCCCATGGCACATTTCATCTTAAAAGCAATTGGGAGTGGATTGGTAATTTTTAAAAAGCAATAGGCAGAATATGCTCCACTATATAGCAAATATGTTAGTACAGCTCACTCTTGAGACAAACGTATCTGATTTTGACAACGCTGCATTTTGAATGGGTTATAATTCAAGTGACAGCTATGATTTTTGACATTATAGGATCTAAATCAGATCATAAAGGGCATACAAATCAAATAATATAGATTAGATGCTACTGTGGTCCATAACCATTAAATGGGGTCATGGTTTCTAACTAGCTAATAGACTCTTCTGCACTAAATTATTTCATGGAATTCAGTACCAACTATTTATCATAAGAATGAAATGCATAATCTTAGGTAATTCATTTTTAAATTCGTCTCTCTTGCTCCAGTTTTGGATGAATTGCTACAAAGATAAATTACTCAGCCACTCTTCAGTGCTAACACTGGTTATATTCTTAATTATCAGGGCACTTCACACAGCAACTTACTATTCTAGTGCTTTCTTCTCACTTCCATTTAGGATTCTACTCTCCTTAACTGGTTTGAAATTATGAGAAAACTTGTTTCTACTAACAGACAGATGATGTGAGAAGTTGATATTTATTTTGAGGCAGCTCCGTGAGAGGAATTTCACATCCTAATAAACAGAGTCAACAGAAGTTCTACATAGCATGGTATAGCTTAAATGGCAGTGGATATTTTATATATGAAGATCAGAGAAGAGAATTTTGTTCGGATGATCAAAAGTAGCAATGGAATTATTAAAAAAAGCTGTAATCAAACCATTTTTAAAGCATCATTTAAAATAGAGATGTAAATAAAAAATAATGATATCTTCAAATGTTCTGTGAGGAAAAATCATTAACCACTTCCAGGTTCCTGTTCCCATTTACATTTACCAGGTAGTCATAGTAGTTATGTAGTACTGTGTAGTGGTTTGGAAGAGAAATCCTTAAAAAAAAAAACAGATAAATGATACGCTGGTAGACAAATAACCAGAGAGACTTGAAGAGTTTAAATACTTCTGTGAATGGAAAAAAAATCAGGTAATTCTGACAGCTTTATCACAGATATTTATCTGACTTCAAAACAACATTAATACCCTGATTTCTCATGGTAAGTTTGAGTTTTGCTATGCATATGTTGGAGCCTAGTAACATTTACAGGGAAGGATGAAACTGATTTTATTCTCATCAGGTGGTTCAGGAGAACTGCATACAGGCAATAACACAAGATTTCCAGCCTAAATATTGGTGATATATGGCAAGGAAATCACAGAACACTGTCACTTAATGAATCAGAATGCTCATATTTTTGAATGAAGGTTGAGGTAAAAAGATGCTCCTCCTCCCTCAGCTGAGAGTTTCAAAGAGTTGTTCTGTAGAACTCATCAGCCCAGGTTTCTTAATCAAAGCAGCAAAACATTAACATTTTCTTTTCTCCTGTAGTTCTTTCTTAAGAAGTCAGAATAAAAGCTGCATTTTTATTTTCTTAAAAAAAAAAAAAAAACAAAAGATAGATTGCTAAAGAAATAGAATTGATGACAGCCTGCTAAATATCGTGTAAGTAAGGACTATGGGAGATGTTTATAAAGAAATGCTTTGGAAACAAATGCTTTAATTTTACTGGATATTTGACTCTTATAAAGAAGAAATGACACTTCAGAATAACTACTGCTACCAGCAAAGAGGTCTTACAGTAAACTTATGTCATATGAAAGAAAAAAATATTACTGGTAGAGAAAAAACAACTATCACTGTGTTAAAGAATGACTGAACTAACTCATCACTCCTGTTACTTTGCAGAGTCATCTCTGGGCTTGGAAAGTATTACTGAAGCACTTAAATTTTCAAAATAAAATCCGAACTGAAAACTATGAGCATCATCAGGATCTCTTAAATCACAGATTCTGGTATATTTTTAATCAGGCACAGATAATAGAATATGAAAGGATTAACATGCTATAGAATGCTTGGGAGGACTGTAATGTCTCTGATAGAGAAATATAACACCCATTAACAGAGATGAAAATTAGGAGTGTGCCTTGACAAGAAAATACAGACTCCTCTATACTTATAGGTTTAAAAACCATGGAAATGCCAGAAATTTGTGTGACAGCTAAAATCTCAGCATTATCACATTTGATCTCTTCCCACTGACCAGGTTAAATATTGCTTGCTATTACTACTGAGAAAAATATTTACAAAGTTTGTTGGAGAAATGCTTTCCTGTTTTGAAAAAAACACTTTAAAAATGAGTGTTGCAATGACCTGGTCAGAAGAACAGGGGGTGGAAAGCAGACTCTGCTGGTTATAATTAGCTGTAGCCAATGATTTTTGCACTGAAGAAATAACTGAGACCACAGCTGAGTGGGGGATACAAACAGGGACTTAAGAGAAGGAAAGTCAGTATCATTTTTGTAAAGCGAGGCAAATAGTCAAACTAGATGGAAGATTTTTTTTTTTTACTGTAGCTAAATTGTCTTAGCTTTTGTTATAGGTAAATTGCTTTCTTGGTGTGAGTCACTGTTTATGTTTAGGGTGAGCTCAGATGGAAAACCCCTCTTCAAAGAGTTGCATTTCTGTTACCTAAACATAAGATGGAACACAGTGGGGGCAAGTATAGTACCAACAAAGTATGGGATAGGTTAGCAAAACCATTACTAAAGACACCACTTTAAAACATACACTTTAAGGCATTCTGAATACAATTTATAATGAAAGTACATCAGAACTGGTGTTTTGGGGTATTTTGTCTTCCTGTTTTCATTTTGTCTTGAAAAAATAAGGCTCACTGGATAGGCTTTTCCAGTCCCACACATCTCTTGTTAAAGAACTGATAAATTTTGTGCTGTTCCTCCTTTCCTTATACATAAGCAGTACGGAGGTCAGTATACTAAAGCCATACAGAGTTATTTCATCTGTGCTGCCAAACGTTTCAACAATTTTGCCAGTGCAGGAGTGCACAAGAATAGGGAGGACCCCCATACCTCATCTTTAGGATTTGTAAAGTTATTCTCTCAAACTGTAAGTTCATCAGCCTTACACCTATAGATGTTTAAAACTGCTCCAAGATACAGATGCAATTTGTCCTTGGTTTCAGCACTCACCTTAGTAATACATACATCAGAGGGAATTAAGATTTCAACTTAAAATCAGAGCAGTGCCCTGCATACCTGTGTTCAGTTCTGTGGGTGAGCAGAAAAGACTGATGGCAAATATCACCTGCTGAATTTTGAAGCTTTTTTGTGGATTTAATTGGATGGATCCACCTGAAGGCAAGAGGTTTGCCAAGAAGACCTTTAGCTGTCCTGCATCTGATTCCCTGCTATTTTTAATATAAATGTAGTATACTAAATTCATCTCTTGCGTCCTAAACCAGATTTTGTCTTCAGCAGCTGTGCTTAAATTGTAAAATCTCACCCTTGTGTCTGGTTTCACATCTGGCAACACCCAGCTAACAGCTACAATTCAGTTAGAGTAATTAAAAGAGGTTTTTAAAAAGCCAGAACTATACATAGAGTAGATTATTAAAACATTGCTTTATTTTCCAATCAAGTTTTCCAGATAAGTAGCTGGGCTGTGCAGTTATTCCTAAAGGTGTTGATCAAAATAAGGACGTGCTGAAGAAAGTACAGGCAGGCTTGTAAGTGGGTGGCAACTGGGCAACGTTAAGCTGCCATAATTACTAGCCAGCAGTATGTCTCCACTTTGATGTCAACTGCATACTTTCTCTTGCGTCTAAGGGAGGAAGAAACTTCAAAAGGTTGAATTTCATGACAATAAAGGGCTTTGCTAATATATCTACAGTCTTTAACAGCAAATGAATAACTTAAGCATTGAAGATATAAATGTAGGTGGGTTAGGACTGCATACTCATCTTGTGTGTTACATAACACAAGTGCAAAAGACAAGAGCTTACTTATGAGTCCTCTATAAGGTATAATACATAAATAATGTGATTTTTAACTGATACATTTACTAATTTCTACACATTTTCTGTCCAAATAGGATTTTAAGCATGACAATCTCAATGTAGAACGTATAAGCAATCCTACCAAATTATAAAAACATATAAAGCCATACATACAAAGAAGTTGCCAAGCTGCATGGTCATTCCTTGACAGAAACAATATCGACTTGAAAGGGTTTTGAACAAGCAGAGAGATCAAAAGTTTACCAAGCTCTAGTTTGTTTTATATTAAAGAAAAGATAGCCTGACAATTAAAGCCTTCTATACTTCAGGACTGCTGTTAATGCAAGCCTTTCTAATGATCACATTAGTGTTTGGATCTACCCTCAAACATGCATCTCTTTCCACTATTTTGTTTAGACCTTGACTGTGTATAGGAGGGAGCATTAGAAAAAGTAGGAGATAAAATGTTGAGGCAGCTGTAAGGGAATCTGTTTTGATTCCCATGAAAACCTGCTACGCAAGCTGAGATAACAGTATTCTGAAAACTGCTACAAAGCCTAGCAGAACATGCAGGGCAACAACTAACAGGACACGGTACTGCAGAGCATGGTATTATTAAGCAACACGAACACCAGCTTCACTTCCACCCTCTGCCTGACAGGATTCAAGCACACATTTTCCTCTATCCAGAACAGAAGCCTGAAAAACAGATTACATGTCATCCCAAAGTGGGTCTGTTTGAATACAATAACTAAACAGACATCGAAAGGCTCAAGTGGTTTATAGCCAATTTCCCCTTTTAATTTTTCAGTCTGACCAAAATAGATTACACTTACAGCTCTACATATAAATGATCCAGATTCTGATCCCTCGTCCAATTAGCATTCAGTTTACTTCATCTACTGTTCATAGTATCAAGGGTTGCTTTTTTTTTTCCCCTTCCTTTTTTGGTCTACATTCATTCATGCATGCAGCAAAGAGCAACGTCAGCTGTTGTATTTCACATAACACCACAGAGCACCCTTGACTCTCATTTGTGCATAGTTAACAAACCAGTGAAATGGGTCCTATCCAGGCATGCACTAATAAGGTAACTATTTTACCTTAAGGCCTATCCCACAAAATGCTGCTAAATAATCCCGGACATTTCAGAAAAGTCTCGCTGTTAGGAACTGGCACATCAAATAATTTGAAACATACATTTTAGAACCACTGCAGTTTATACGTCACATTTCCTCAAACGCTGCAGTCAGTTCTCCTGTCCTGGAAATACAGCTGACTTAAATTTGTGCTGAAGAAACTTTCACTGAGGTGTGATGTCTATTATCCCTTGTGAAGTAGACGCTTACTTTCAGAGGTCCTTTCTTCCTGTAAGAATCCATGTCACCCCCAGGCAAGTAGTAGAAATGGCATCACCATGTCTAGGTGAAAACCTCTCCTCCTAAGATTTTCGCCACTTTTTTTTTTAACCAAGTCCTCTCACTTCCCCAGATTTGATTTAGACCCTTTAATTATGCTGTCCTAAAGGGCTTTGTTTATGCAATGCTAGTAGCTAGCAAACATCATAAAGAAACACTATTTCAATTCAATGCCATCTGATAGCAGTTACAACTGACCAAGATACTGCCCAGGTCTGCACGCATCTGGATAAGCCACACAGCAGCTGCACAGTAAAGATACTCATTTTTTCTCAAAATGGAAATAAACTAGAATGAAAATGTCAGGCTCACCAGTTCTGCTTTATATGCTGTTATAGGCACCCTGAACTGTGTTCTGAGAGCTTCTAAGAGCCTTAGCAAAGCTTTCCTAAATCTGTTATAGCACTCCAAGACCAAGTGTGGGCAAAACATCCATTGATCCTAACCACACAACTGCAGAACAAAAAGGTTTTGCCAGAAGGACTGAGCAAGGATTGCCAGCCTGGAACCTAAGCATTAAGTCTAATACAGAGATTCAAGTTACAGATATTTACCAGGATTTCTGCTTTCAAATTTAATGACACATTTTTAATAGATGCCACAGGAAAGCTCTCCTATTGCAGGAACTAAACAGATCACAACTTTTCAGAAGGTCTTTAATTGTGGCTTGCTTTTGTGCCAGCTGTTGTTTTCATACTATAAACAGAAGAAAACAACTTGGGCAGACATTTAATTCTGTCTCTCTCGATAGCAAACATTAACCACTGGCCTGCTATCAGACCACCTGCAATGTGTTAGTCATTACAGAGGTCACTGTTACTGAACATTTTAAACTGTGAATAGCTTCAGATTAAATTAGGTGTAAAAAAAGTCATTTCCTTTCAGTGATAAACTAAAACACCTGCAGCACAGCTCAAGTTTACCATGAGAGATATAAACCCTCACTCTGAAGTTATGTTGTTCAAGGACATGCAAAACTACAGTTTTGTTTTATTTCCCCAAGATCTCTCTAATCTAAATTATGGCTGTATTGCCAAGTTAGGTGATGACATGCACAGTTATTGTCCTAGATGGGATGTTATTGTATGTTTTAAAAGGAACAAATTACAACTTCAGTTATGGACATATTACACAACTTTTCAAGTCATTTATAACCTACTTTTACTAGAAGAGAGAAATACAGAGAGGGAATTTGCTATGTTTCCTGCTTGCTTGTGCTGTTTCTTTGGTATTATCAAATAAGAATCATAGAACTTTATCTCCAAAGGTGACCACATTTAAGATCTTACTGAAACAGACACTTGTTGCTATTTCTGTGAATTCTTTCGAATTGCATTTATAAGGCTGAACAGTGTTCTACATATATTTTTCTTTTCCAAAAACAACACTTCATAAATTAAATTCCATTTTTAAGGATTTTTGTTTGCGTAATTCAGCTGAGGCACCTAAAACTAGCATGGATGCTGGGGCCTGGCAATTGTGTTTACACCAGCATCCACACATAACTGAGGTGTGCCCACATTAATCCAGCCTCTCCTCAGACAGAACAGGTGCTTGATGGTGACTAGCTTCAGAAGAGATCTTAAGCATCCCTTGTATCTCTGAACCAACACAACTCTGCATTGGATCTCACCTCTACACTTGTACCCACATAATTCCTACTATACGGGAAACAGAGTTGGAAAAATCTTTTCTCTCTGAATGTATGTAAACAGGTTTGTTTCATCTGCACAGATTTTTCTACGGTAATTTTCACTCTTATTAAACCTAAAGTACTTTATTACTTTGTAGTTTATACTGATTACATATAAGCAAAGAGAAAATCATTCATAGTCTAGTTGTTTTACTCTTCCACCATGTTTTAGCTTCCCCAGATATCTGAGCAGGAGCTAAAAGAGGCTATTTGCAATAGGTGCTGAGCCACATTCAGAAAAGACATACAAAAGGGGCAATAACAGAAACCATTTGAAGTTGGAGTAAGTATAAATGTACTCAGCAGCATACAAGTCAACACAGATACCAGTCTCTTCTCCATCTATGCTCTTGCAGTTTATATTTGCTCTACATCTCATCAAATAGCAGTTTAAGAAAGAAGGTAAAAATCGAAATTTTATAAAAAAATTCAAAAGAAATCCCATGTGAAAACCTCTTTCTGCTGTATTCCACATCTAATATGAGATACTCATGCCTCAGTTTTACAGTTCAAAACTGATTCCATGGTCCATAAAAATGAGAGAGTTAAGAAAAAGCCATTCAGGTACTCATTTGCCATACCTTATGGCTCTCCTCAGACATTCAGACACTAGGTTGAATCTTGAGTCTAACATACTTACTTTCTACTTTAGAATGTTCATTCACCTGTCCGTTCACAGCTTGCTGAGATGCAGTTTACAGTAGTTGTTTGCCATGTCTTTAACTTCAAAAACTGCAGTTTATCTTTGCTAATCTCTCAGCATGCTATAAAGGTGATTATATTTCCCCTCTACCAAAACCTTACAGAAGATCTTAAGAGAGTCAAAAATATTGTCAAGGACATAAAAAAATAGGAAAAAAAACAGGTTTGGGTAATTTTCAGGAAGTGATATTCAGGTCTTAGTACTGACTTATTTACCACTGCTGCTCTAATAAATATCACTTAAAGAGCCTCTTCAGTGTTTAATTCATCTATTTTTTAATATTTGAAATAAGCTACCAAGGAATCAGTTTTCCTTAATATTCTAGTACCTTTTGCCTCCTCAGTTGTTAACTGTACTTTGACAAATTTTAGCAGCTGCATGTTTGATTTAAGATTTCATGCATGTTTCTATTTTCATAGAATATAATTAAGACTTTGCTTTCCATATTGTAACCTGTTAATATCAGTCATTCCTCTGAAGAGCAAGTCTACCCCCCAAGTGGCTTCTTTCAATACATCGTAAAACTAAGTACTGGTGTGCTAACAGAAATGACTGCTCTGATATGGGAACCACCTAACCTTTTCCCACTGTTACATCAAACAGCATGTTATGTGGTCACTGACAGCTTTCCTGCACTGTAGTAGGCCCTCCACATAGATAATAAAACGTGGAAGGCCATTAATAACACTCCTACTATTTTTGTCCTTCTCCAGGCAAGGACTATCTAATGAGTGACCACACATTCTGTAGATAATGATCCAGGAAGTGTTGCATAACGCAGCTACTATGAACAAGTTATGTTTGTAGACAACAACACGATCACATATTTGACCATTTTAAGTGTAATGCTACAAGACAATGGAAAACAGCAATGACGACAGCGTAGCAAAGCCCTAGGCTTCAGGGAGCTAAAATATTCTCAAATGCAGCAGCTACAGACACAGAATCAAAGGGAAAAAGCTACTTACTCTTGAAAGGCCTGAGGTACACAGAGCTCTCCACTGAGATATCTTTGCCTCCACTGCCAACCCCTAAATGAGATGTGGGAAGGGATGGATCCTGGCTCCAGCCCTTCAGATCACTCAGGTACATTGCATGCACCTGAGCTCCCCTGGGTTGACCCTGCCTTCCCACCAGGTGCTCCATCACTGCTTCAAGCTGTGACTTCTTGTTCAGTGATACTTTTTTATCTAAGTAACAGAATATCTTTTTTTTCTTTTCCTTTTTAAACTGTAACTAGTTTTGTAAGAAAAGCAATAGTATCCCATGATTTAAGACTTGAGTAGTCAAAGCTATTAAAAGACATTTCTATAGAAAACAATAAACAATAGCAATAAAAGTGAACAAATCAGAATGTATCTGAGATCATCAATACAAATCCACTAAGTGAATTATCATCATTTGATATACGCTCAGAACAAAGTCATCAAATGCAAAATGCAAATGTATTGGTTAGGAAAAAAAAAAAAAGGTACAAATAGGTTATCTTCCAAATTAGGATAGGTAGGCATATTTTGAAAATACATAATGAATGGAATCAAAAACAAATCATCGTAATTTATGTGACAAGTGGAGCAAAACATGTCTGGCATTTAGACTAAGAAAAATAATTTTAATGGAAGAGAAATAATTAAGGGGGAGTGTTTACTGCATTCTTTGTTCAGGAGGTGCATAAGTAATTAATGCTCCACATTTCTTGTTATGACTGTCTTGGCTAGTACCATTCAGTTTCAAGGCTGAAATTCATTTCTCGTATAATGTTGCTCCTTCCTCTTTAAGTGACAAGGATCAAACTGTAAAACTAAAGAGTAACTGAAGGTGGTGTCTGGAATATAACAGCACCAAACAATGCAAATTATGAAAGCACCCGATCATTATAGACTATTACTTGGGATATGAGAGTGTCTGCTCACATCTTATCAAATTAATCATACTGACTGCTCTTAACACTTGGAAAATTCTAGAGCGAGGATAGTACACACACACTAAGAGATCTCCTTTAATACAGTTGTATATCTATGTCACAGAATTCTGTAAAACAGTTTAAGGAAAATGAGATTTTACATCACTAAACAAAATAGATTGGAAGAAATAATATCTGGGAAAAATTTGAAAGGGAACAGAAAATGTACAGTGTACCAAGGAACATGGTGCTCACAGAAACAGGCCCTGTACCTCTGAGTTGGTTTTCCTTGCAGAAGCACAAAAAGCCATAGACTGATCATCAGATATTTAGCATCTGCAAAAGTGCCAATAGAAAGGGCAATCCCAGAAGACTGTCTGGCTTTCTGTCTTCTCCTTACAGCAAAGAGGTTTTTCTATTTTGAAATGCTCGTTTGCTTCATTTGCTTACAGAATAAAATCTTCTAATCCACTGCAGGAAAATACACCCCTCTCCCATTACTGAAGTTGTTTCAACAGTTCTGATCCACCTTCACAGTATTTCCATGCTATGCCTTCTGCCAGTACTGCTATCAACTTTTTTCTGACTCTACCCTACACTTCAACAACCTCAATTTCTTGAAGAAAATGGGCACAAAACTGCAATATTGTACAGAAATTCGCAAATAAATCTACAACCAAGATCTTCCTGAAGGGCCTTGAATTTTAGTGGAAATGGACTCTTACAGTTGACTTTATTTCTTAGTGCTCTCTCCTCTCTCTCTTTTCTGCCATATTAGGCCTTAAGGAGCTGTGGAATGAGATCTCTAGGCTGATTTCTAGCCATAAAAGAATCTCAACCAGGGTAGATTTTTACTCTAGGGACTGTGAAACTCAGCCAGTCTCTGTCACACAGGCCTATACACTCTCATTGAGTGCTAGACATAGTCTCATCCACTTAACTCAGTAAGGCTATTGGAATAAAGCAGTACTCACTGGGGTAAGTCTGGCCAACAACAGGCTGTTAGTTGGCAGTAGTTGATAGCTTATGTTCTTTCCTGTTATGGAGTAGAGTCTATAAACACCAATACCAAGAATTGTTCATCAAGACTAAGTACTCTTCAAATTGTGGCCTTGTGACACCAGCAGAAATAAATAAATACATTTTAAAACTTGACCTTATAAACATGTGCAAGAGCTTAGCATTTATCTCAATATATCATGAACACTGTAAAAATATTACCCTGATTAATCTGTAGCTAATTCCAGACAGCATCGAGATCAGCAAGATGAAGCCAGTGTAGATGTGACTCCTAAGCAGATATTCTGAATTGCATTTGAGAATTACTTGTTTGCAGCTTCATTATGTCTTTGCAGCAGTGATGACACTGGCAGTGGAGATTTTTGAAGTACAGAAATAGAGAAAGGAAGGATAACAGCTACAAAATGAGACTCATTTTAATAATGAAAATATAATTGAGAAATGTTATTCTAAATCTGCACTAAATCTGTAAATACTGAAAACTGCTATTCAGAAAACAAACAAACAAAAAACCAACAAAAAAAAACCCAACTGTTTTTAAGTATCAAAAAACAATTCTTAAAAAAAAAATTGAAAGAAAAAAAAAAGAAAGAATACATCATGCTGGATGTTTCATTCAGAACAGGCTGCTTCCCTAGCCATGGAAAGAGTTACTGTAATTGTACTCTTGAGTAAGAATGAGCCTCTGCAGGAGCTGACCCATGAAGGTCTGCAGAATATTTGAGGCCAGCTACAGTGTAAACTTATGTTGTTGTAAACATGGCCCTTAATCCATCAAAAGAAAAACATATGGATTCCATCTTTATTTCTTTCTGCAACAACTCAGAGTCATCATGACATCTTTAAATACTTTGAATATTACTGTGCTAACATATGAGCTAAAAAAGGCAAAACTTGAATCCATTAGAAGAAAAAGCTAAGCTCTTTCACTGGCTTATTGTTCAACTGAAAAGCAGAGTTTTCTAAGGAGAATATTAAAATTAATATCACTGTTTTTAAAAGTTCTTTACTTCAGTATTATTACAGCTGCAATAATTAAGAATTTGGCCACTACTTTAAGTCATGATAATCCATCAATTCACATAGCTTTAAATTACTAACACTATGAAATATATGCAAATTTTTTTAAGAAGCTCTAAAGAAAAAACATTTCATGAAACCCATGAAATATATATGCATAAAGTAGTAATGTACATATACAAGAGAGAAAAAAAAACACCAACACAACATATCTCAGTGTTTGGTACTGGAGGAATTTTATCCAATAAATAAACAAAATGATTATTGAAGGTGAGAATAAAACTAGATTTTAATACAGTTACTCAAATACAAAACACAATATTTGACTAACTTGGCCATTTACCAAGAGTACTATTCGTTCATTGAATGTGATATTGCATATCTGCTGTTACAGTGTTAATGCCAACAGCTTCCCTGCTATTTTCAAGGAACCTAAGTCAAAGCTGCTAGGGGTCCAGCTCAACCCTACCTTTACCAAGCCTCTCTTCTCTCTCCCTTACATCAGTACTTTTGTTCCCTAGCTTCAAAGAGACAGCTCTGAGAAACAATTGGAACAAAGTCTAAGCATATCAAACAAATATATTAATAGCTTCTACCAATCTCAGTTTCCCAAGCCCTGTTACTGCCTTTAAATGTGGTATATATTTAATGATAGCAGGAAAGAAGGGCTGTAATAATCTGATGTATATTTTCTTTAAAGCCTGTAGAGTTACATTAATATCAATATTAGTATCTTCCTGACGGCCTTGTACCTGACGTCTGTAATTGTTAGCAAATGAGAGAAGAAGAGAAAATTTTAACTCAGCTCTGTACGTATTAGGCAATGGAAATGGAACATTATTTAGGGTAGGCTCATTTGCTCAAACATCCAAAGGAAATAAACATGCATAATCCAATTTGAAGACAGAAACCTGAGAAACAATAACAAAAAGACTCTTAATGCTGTTGGCCAATAGTACGTTGAACATGGGTTTGCAAGGAGACTTATGTACACATACTGAAAAAAAAAAAAAAAAAAGCCAAAGTAATTTTACACTGTCCCTGCAGAAACATCTCAGCATGAGGTAGTGAGGAAATGGCTGTGGCCACTGTTGACTTGGCTTGAAACAATCGCATCTGGAGCACTATGTCCAGCACTGGCCACCTCTCTGTGAGAGAGTCCCAGGAAAAATGAGGAGAATTCAGAAATGGTAACAAAAGAGGTTAGGGAAGAGAGAGATTTATGAGGAAAGATTTAAAAGAGGTAACACAGACTGGCCAAATAATGACTGGGTAGAGAACGTGAGGCATGGTAGCAGTCTATAAATATTTCAAGAATATACACACAAATAATAGAAAATAATTACCTAGTAATGTTCATGAGATACAACTAGGAGTTAGAAGATTAATGTAAAAAGTGAAAAACCTAGGGTAAATATAAGGACAACTTCTTGAAAGCAAGATGGATTAAACTGATGGAAGAATGGATGTGCTAAGCAAATACTTTCTATTGTTTATAAAAGTGAATCTAAGTAAAACAATGTAAGTACATTAGAAATGAAGTGCTTGTTTGAACTCATGATTCCATCAATAAAATAATCTTAAATTCCTCCAGTGTTAATTCCGATAAGAAGCAAGTAGTCTTATATGTGTTCTCCACACAGGTGACATTGTCACTGAACGGCAAAAATATTTCTATAGGTTAGTAATTTTCAGATAATAGAAGAAATGTTTAAAAGTTTCTACCTATTTACCTACTGTAAATACATCTTGCACACAAGCTGGTGTGTGCAACTTTCAGCTTAATTTGGCACATTTTTGAAATTATAATTTACAGCCAATTAAGGGAAGTCCTGCTCTGCTCTGCACTGATGCGGCCTCACCTTGAGCACTGTGTGCAGATTTGGGCACCATAGTATAAGAAGGACACAAAACTATTAGAGAACATCCAAAGGAAGGATGCAAAGTCGGTTCTTCACTGGAACAGGCGCCTCGGGGCTGTGGTTACAGTCCCAGGCTGCTGAAGTTCAAGAAGAGTTTGGCAAACAGTCGCAGCAAACTGGTTTGAATTTTGGGTGGTCCTGTATGGAGCCGGGAGTTGCGCTCATGATCATTGTGAATTCCTTTCATACTGGAGGATATTATAGTTCTATGATACAAAATGTTAGAAGAGCACTTACTTTTTTTTTGGTATTTGTATTCCAGCACTGCTAAAAAATTACAGCTTTATTTAGCCCACACTCCATAACTGCAGATTAAATTATGGCCTCTACAATTCATCTGTATTTTACTCATTCTGGTTATTCAATTTAAACAAACCTTATATTTATATTGGTATGCAATTGTCTTCATAAAAATATTAATATCTGCTTTAAATAGCAAATTTATAATTTTAAAAATCTTTGAGGTTTCTGTTTCCCAAGATTTATAAGCATTTTTATATGATAATGATAGCACTAATTTTGTATAATTTCAACTAAATTCCTGCATTTATTTCTATTTTTACCAGTGTTGCCAGTAACTGTTACTTAAATACTACTTTAAATGATGAGAAAGTTCAACTTGCTAATAATTTTTCTAATCAGAAACCACCTCATCTGTCCTACACCACTGACAGTTAATATCTAATATTTCCAGACATTTATTGGGATCACTGGCAAAGAATAAAAATATATCCATCATCCCATTAAACTGAAAGCATGCATATTTTTCTGGTCTAATTCCTTACATTTCTATTGATGCTTAATTGTTTATCAGATGGAAAGTTCATTAGCTAAAATCTAGATCCAATTAACCAACCAAAGAGGACATACAATTATTAACAAGCATAAGCGACAGAACTACAGAAAAAGTTCAGCAATTCCAGCCTATCCGTATCAGAACTAAAGTAGTATTTATTTTTTTCTGTAAGGGCCAGGCTACTCAAAGTCATTTTGATAGAACAGCTAGCAATGGAGGGTGGGAATGTGTGTGCATATGTGTGTGCACGTGTAATCACAGATTAGACACGCTGAAAACTAGAAAGACTTGCAAAGAGAAATTTCTGAAAATATTTGCCAGGGTGTGCTTTCTTAGGGCCCTGTCCAACTCAAATGAGTCTCGGTGGCTGCTGGCCATGAGAAGCTCAGTAAACTTCCTGTGCAAGAAATTCCAAGCAAACTGGAGTCGTTGCTCCAGCTGAAACCTGCTCTGTGGTGCTGGCCGCTCCCCATGCCGCTACCGGAATGTCCTGGGGAATTCGTTTAGCCAGCTGTAAGACAGCCACGGAGTGTTCCCAAAGAGGGGAATCCAGCAGGAGCTAAAAAAAGTCACAGCTTTCTTTAAAGGTCACAGGTTGTTTAACTTGTTGTTCAGCTTCTGGTGGCTTCGCTGAAAATCCCTCTACGCAGCTCGAAATCTATTTTAATATATTTCTGCGTGACTCCCCCTTTGAGAAAGTGCTCCTTCCAACTTGGTAGCACAGAAGAAAAGTTCTGCAAAAAGCGGAAGAAGCTGCAGCACCCTTCCTCAGGGAAAATATGTTTTGTGGACAGTCACTGAACACACTGAACATACGCACATGGGTATGTGCACATACGCTTGTACAGACAAGCAGGAAAAGATCTGTTTGTTTTTAAAAACAAGTAACCAATCCTCACAGCAAAATAATCTTGGTGTGATGGCCTGGTGGATATTAATATCTCATCTTGTGCTCATTATAATTGAAGACATTTTTGCTTACATTGTACGTGTATAAAACAAACATTCGTATAACATCACTAACTTCACAGAAATTACGTTCACAGATTTTGTATATCCTGGTCCTAATAACAATATTTCATGCAAAATCTATTATTTTATTAGCCTGTAGAATTAATTGTACCCCACAAGTGTTATGAAATATAATAGGATACGAATCTCAAATAAATATTTAATCAGTTTTGTGATAATGACTTAGGTTAAAATGTAATTAATAATTTGCCATGCCCTCTGGCTTACGGTTGGGTCTCCCACACATTTCAGACTCTGTCTCACAGGTCAGACCAGGCACGTACCCCTTCCCCTGATTCAAGCCCAGTGTCAGTGAATGAGCATTTTTTACAATGTTACATATGCCAACAGTAGTGGATGTGAGTATCGGATATTGTCTGCTGTTGTAGAGGCACAGAACCAGAACGCTCCTGAAATCCAAAAAGGGCCAAAACCATAGAGCCTGTGACAGCTTTATCCAGCACCAAGAATGTGTGAAGTACTGTACATAAAACCTATGAACATAAAGGATGCTTCTTTAAAAAATAATGAAAATTTACCCCATTTTAATATTATTCCTTTTGTACAGTGCTTTTACCTTCCTAAATTAAAATATTACTACTTCATAGCCCTTTTCATTCCACAATGACTGTGGTTCAATTATGCTCTTGCATATGTCAGGTACACTACAGTCTAATTTAATCTTCATTACACATTGCCATATTGCAATTATACATGCTATCAGAGTGTTAACACATACTTAAACCTGTTATTCCTTTGTCACTGATTTACAAAGACGTACCTGAAAAGAAGCAGATGTCATAATTACATGCTTATTCAGCTCATTTTATACTAAGTCTCAATGTAAATTGCAGATGAGCTAGACATGTCCTGAAATTAATGTAGTGATAGTGCACTAATGCTGTGATTCATTAGGGTTTGTCAATGTGTTCCACTTCTGGAATGCATGATAGAATTATATTAATACTGCACAGTAATGAGATTAATGAATTTGAACATGGGGAAGAATAATAGTTCCCTTTGTTAGACTATTGAAAAAATAACATATAGGTAATTAAAAAGAATTAGTCAAACTCCATACAACCCCATTTATACTAAATTAATTTGTCTGGCTTCATTTCTAATAACTGATCGCTCTCTGTAAATTATAAAGCGCTCCTCAACCACATGAACTACTACTGTAGGAAAGATTCCAGAGTACTATGAACCATCAAGGTGGTCCCTGTGGGTTCATATTAATTAAGGTTTAACAGTTTGGAAAATTGTAGCAATATTTTATGATTCATGTAATTAAACTCTGTAACAAAATGTCACAACTGCTAGTTATATCTGTGCCTATGATTTATATCTTACCCTTATTTCAAAGGAAGCAGAAGTAATGAAATATTCTTAAACACACAGACAATCAAAGGAAAAATATACTGCTTGTTTTTTGTATTTCTAACTAATCACATTAGCATTTCATTGCCTCCACTTCAGGCACTAATGGCCACCATCAGGCAGTGCAAATTAGATTAATTTAATATTCAACATCATAAGCTTTTTCAACAAAGACATGATTCTGATTTCTGACTTGCTTTACTCTTCTGTAACTGCACGTATTTCAGTTGCTTTCTCCTGCTTTCCCTATCAACAGGACAGAATCTAACCACTTCCCTCTTTGGTTCTGTAATACAGGCAATTGCTAGCAAAAGCTAATGAAGTATATTTGAAGTCAGATCCTCTAACCAAAGCAGAACTGCAGCGTAACACATCTGATGCTAAATTTCAGAGTCCCATTCTATTGTATTAAAAATGCTTGAAAATGGGTTCCCTTGAGGAAAATGTCCTGGAATAATGTCTCATACTCAGTAATTTAGACAATATTCCTGGGGGTTGCTTTTCTTTGCTTGCTACCTGTTTCTTACTTTCTAAATTTATTTTATATATTTTGTAATTATTTTACTGTTCAATAACGTTGAAGAGTAACTTTCACAGTGAAATTCTGTCAACAAGAAAGTTATTTCTAACAAAGTGGAAGCACTTGCAAGAAGGCTTTGACTAATTTCTCAGACTTAAAAACATTTTAAAGTTCCTGTAAATCGTTGATATTCTCAAAACAAAAATTTCAGTAATCACCTCACCCTCAGTATAGATCTGTTGTTTAACAATATTTTATCAGACAATAGTTCTGATATAATCCAGAGGCTGAAGCATTCAGAGACATCTGCCCTGCTGGGTGTCAGTTGCAATTGATGGCATACCTCACAGCGTGGCTCGGAGATTGATAGTGGATGGCAGATCAACCAAGAACGGAGGTATTTACATTCTATATGTATATATATTTTTTCATAATAAAGATGGTTCTAACAAATGTAAGACTTATACAAAAGCAGATATCATTTTTCAAGTTTACACTTAATCCTAGGTGAACATTTATGGTAGAAAGCAAAACTTTGTCTCTGTGTAACTTGGTTTCTTTTCTTTTTCTTTCTTTCTTTTTTTTTTTTTTTTTTTTTTTTTTCTCCCTGGAGTACTAAGGAAAAAAAAACAAACATGCTGTTTTTCCATTTTTCTTTTTCCTTCCCCCTCTACCCCAGACTGAGAGATCTGCAGCAGCTATCTCAGTTTGTGTGCTGTAGCTTGTGTACAGAATGCACATGGCTTGCATTGTGTGGAACATGCTCTGATGTGCACTGTGGATTAATGGGATTCTTCTGCTCCTTCAACAATACAGAATTCTGTTTTCTGGTAGAAATAAGTATCTGTTCTCAATGATCTTTGTTCTCAGATATCACAGTAATGAGCATCAAATAAGTACCAGAGAAGAATACTGGTTAGTGCAAATGAGCAACAAATGTAAGGGTTGATGTGAGACCACAGAAGTCCATCTAATTGACCTCGCAGCCTTCAGACTAGGCTCTGTCTGTAAAAGGCTGTACCTCACCAACCAATCATCACCAATTGTTGGGATGAAAGAAGATAGCAAATGTGTTAGCGACACTGGGATCTATGCTACATGTCAACATAAATCCTACAGTTCCACTCTGTGCATTCAGAAGCCAAAGGGGACACAGATTGTCCATGGAAGTTCTCAACTGTTTTTAACAACAGCAGTTTCCTTGCCAGGAATATCAACATGACTCACTCTCTAATCTTGTAAATTACTATGTTTAAAAGATACAGCGCTCTTCATCCATCTTTGCATGCCTTATCTTAGTAGCTTTTATTACCTGTTTTAGCAGTGAAGAGCAAGTTTCCAGTTTCAGGTGTAAACACTTCCGAAATCTGTTTTAGGCAAATGTACAGAAATATACATCATAATTACAGAAGAAAAGATTACTTTCATCTGTTAGTGTTCATATTCCAGCTTTTCTTTTTGTTAGTTGGCTGGTTTTCCCCTCTGTATTATTATGCTGTCCTTTTCCAGGGAGTAAAATTTAGCCTAGGGCTCACAGGTTCTGTAGAAAACAGTTCTATCCTAATCTAGTTATGACAGATTTAATATTAATGGGACTAAGAGGAAAATCAGTTTCCTGACAAATGATGATAAAGTGAAATCTTTAAGCAATAATAAAAATCAACATGCCATATCACGTCACTACTCATTCAAAAGTGACAAGCAGAAACAATCTGCTGAGACAACATCCAACCACAAGCATAATCACGTTTATGATTTAATTCCCATTTAACATCAATCACATCAAATTAATAACTACTCTCAAAGAAAATTGAATCCTAAGTGTATTTTTTCTTTAAAGTGTTATGATCAGAGAAGAAAGTCCTAATTAAATCTTAAACCAATGACATGTTTTATACATGTGACACCTGTAACTTGGCCAGCATTGTGAATTGGCCCCATGTGGATTTTCGTCATAAAAGAACCTGACAAAGCCTTCTAGCAGCTGCCATAAGTTTGATTAACATGTAACGTATCCTTTTGTGAAAGTTCTTGTTGTAAAGATTTTCCATTAGTTTAATGACTGTGCAGCCATTTTGTTTTAGGAAAATACCACACTGTGCTGATTACTGCTCAGCGTGCAATTCCAAGGCAAAGCTGTGAGCCTGTTTATTCTGCTCTTCCTGTGTTAGTATTTGTCAACAAGGATGTACTACTCATACCTTAAATCACTGTCCTGAGTTGCCTGACCAAATGTAAGGAACACTGCAAGAATAATTGTTTATGTTTTTAAGAAAATTCACATGATTCTGCGTATTCTAAACCAGCAGTGGCAAAGCAGCAGCTTTTAAATTTCATGGCAACTCCCAGGCATTTTTAAGGCTCGGAGTGGCATTATAATGCAGCTGCACTTCTTCATCTATAACACACAGCAAGCTTGGACACCTTCATGCCCAAAGCATCCTTCACAGGAGAGCAGGCTCACCTGGGAGCCTCTAGGTATAAACTACCAGGATTGTGACTCTTCCTAGGTACTTGGTATGTCTCGTGTCTCAGCTAACTGAGGTTTCGGTTATATGACACAAACGCTTCCCATCACTGTCAGATGATTGTGCCTTATTAAGGCAGGAAACTTTAATGTAAATAGGATGTAAATGAAAGGAAAGGTGTTTTTGAAAAACAGAGAAATATGTACTATTTTAGCACCAAAGATGCTCTTGTTCTTTATGTCAGCCCTTATACTTTCATTTCAAACAATATTCCATTAATTTAAATAATCCTTATGCAAAACTCAGTCTAATGCTCCTATAGCTGCCATGGTAAAAGAGCTCTTTTCCTTATTTTTATATGAAATGTTAATAGAGGAGATCTGCTCCCCTGTGTTAATGCTTTCTTTCACATCCATGAAAGAAGCCAGTAGGGGAAAAAATATTCAGCAGAGAATAAATTAAATACAAAAGATAAGCATGAACTTTTCTGTATTCCTTTTCAAAGTTCAGCAAGGGAATGTAGTTTGTTTCAGGGTCACAGATTCTGATCTGAGTCAAAGGTCAGACACAATAAACCAAATAATATGCAATATATTCTTAAAACTACTCTTTATACATCACAGTCCTATGATGATATCCCATTTCTTCCTGCCTCTTTAAGCTATAATGTGTTTTAGGATCTTATAACAAGCAAGTCTGTTATTAAAGATTCTGCTGAATTATTCAGGGCTAAATCAAGATGTGAAGACACCTTCTTTGAGACAGAAAATTGGCAAACACTCTCTACTATGCCTTACAGCAAGAAAAACAATCTTGCTGCAGCTGTTGTGTTTATCATAAAATTGATGCTATAAAAATGTTACCTGAATACAAATGAAATTATTTTTATTTAAACCTCCCATATTGAGAGGCACATTTCCTCACATGATTATGTGATCTCCAAGGCCTGCTGTGATGTCTGGCAGAAAGTGGTTAATTTATTCTCACTTAAAAGTTTCCTGACATGTCAAGTCCAAATTTTAATGCACTTTGTCACTGATGGTCAGATTATGAGTCCCTTCATTACGCTGATGAGCAGCAGCTCACACGTCTAGCTCCACTGGTTTCCCAGGAATGTGGGGTGACAGCCTGCACACCAAGTCACAGCGTACCCTTTAGTGACTACTCACAGCACAGTGAAAAATACTCCGCGTGTATAGGAGTTTCACAGTCTGGTCATAAACACAATCACATAGCATATTTTTCTTCTGAATGACTGGCTAATAATTTGAAATAATAAAAATGTTTCCGTGCGTGGTATGAATTCTAAAATGCAACTTCCTATAAAAGGGTTGTTTCTTTTAAGGGGCAGTTATTTTTTCTCAGAACTAATCCTTCCTGCTTTTTGATCTCTTGAAAAAACGTAATGATTTTCTTAGAAAAATTCAGGACTACAAGTGTGAAAGCTAGCTTCAACACAATACCCACAGATAGTTCCAAGACAACTGTGTTTAT
Organism: Cyrtonyx montezumae; assembly: GCF_038088225.1. Classification (NCBI taxonomy): domain Eukaryota; kingdom Metazoa; phylum Chordata; class Aves; order Galliformes; family Odontophoridae; genus Cyrtonyx; species Cyrtonyx montezumae. Next base: position 11,475,370 of record NW_027071903.1, read on the forward strand.
ATTTATATGCTCAACCAACTCAAACCAGACTCTAAAGTCAATTAATTCCTATTCAATTCTGTTCAGTGTCTTTTGAGGACCTGAACTTTCTGGGTTAAAGATATGGTCCTAACTAGCAAACTCACACCAGGTCAGTATTAGTGGCATTTGAACCTATTTCTTGTAGATGAATACTTGTAAGCTTTTCCATGTGCTTCTGTACCTGCATCTCTCCCACTGGTCATTTGGGTATAAAACACACACAGAAATACAAAATCCCCTAAACTAAACTAGGAAGGATTGGTGGAGATCCTTATACATAAGGCTTTAATTATCACAGCTGAAGTGCGTATTTTTCAATGCAAAACCTTTTTCTATTTTTAAAGTTCACTAAGAAGGAGCTACTGATCAAAGAACAAGTCTAGAGGAGAAATCCACAGTTACCTGAGGAACAGAAGAGCTGCTGAATGTGTTTCTCTTTAGGTTGAACACTTGGCCAGGTATAAATTAAGAATTTTGCCACTGAATGTGACAAGATAAAGGGTATGCCTCTAGAGAACCCATGCAAGTCAGTGATTTTGTACACTTGTCTTTTCAATTATCTTCTTTTCTTCAACAGAATAACTACTAGCGAGGCAATGGAGTCCAAAATGCATGATTGCATGCAGGTTACAAACACAAGGTTTTGTAGCTGAATATGAGGCAAGTCTTGATTAAAACATGAGGGGAGAATTTTCTTGCCTATGTTTTTTGCCTTGACTAGGTGTTTTCCAAATATTTTAACTATAGAAGTTAAAAAAAAAAAAAAGGAAAAACATAAAATGCTCACATGTATTTTCTTAACATGATCGATGAGATTTCCAGAGCTTTCTTCACCTACCCATAAGCAATTCATATGCAGAACAACACATATGGCAGTTGTTACATAACCTCATAATATATAAGATGATGTTACCTTCAGAAATATTAATAACATTTCCTTAAATACTGATAAAAACATCTTGGGAAATAGAATACTCTAAGTAAGGATTTACCAAGGACTAGACATCACTGGAACCATATAAGTACCTAGAGCTGCTAGCACAGAGGAAACATTTCTCAGACTTCTCACATGAAATGAATTCTGCATTCATAGCTCCACTTTTCCAGTCCTGTCTTTCTCTGCCTTATTAATCAAAGTTCATTTGGTCTGAGGCTTACTGAGCTCAGCTTGTTCAGCCTGAGCACTAGCTGGCAGTAAGGGGTGTTAACCAGAGACCCAGAATGGGTGGATCGACACTTCCTCCCACAGCTAATGCAGGAAACCAGTCACATAAGCAGGAGGTTTGAGAGTATTAGCAGTGGTTTTATGGGGAATTAATCTTATTTCAAAGAGTAAATCTACATGGCACCAAGCTGGATTGAAATAAAGCACTGCACTAACTGTGCAAGTTGGATAGGTTGGACTGCTGGAGCAGTTTGCTCAGGGGCATCTACACACCCACATCCAAATAAGCTACCAACTCACTGTTATCAGCTCATTTCTTCTTCTATTCCTTTCCTAGACACCTGAGATGCAAATCTTACTTGCTATATTGTTTTGTTTTCTTTTAATCAAAAATATGTGTACGCATTTAGTCTGACAGCGTGTATAAAATGATGCACCCACAGCACGGAACTTCCTTCAGCTTGATGTTCCTCTGGGTTGCTCAAGAACATTCTTTATAAAAGAGTCTTTCTATCGATTTTCTTTCAGTTGACTGAAGTAGTTTTGTTCATGTCTTGCTTCAGACAAACTTATTACAAGGCTACTTTCATCAGAGCGAGACCAGAACTATACAGAACATCTCATCAGATATAAATTAATTCTGCACAGGCAGACATTTCCAAATTTCCAAAAAGTAATCAATGAAAAGTAACAGTGGGAACGTTAACTCCCCCACAAGACAGCGTTCACTAGATGCCCCTTTAGTGGCTGCATTCAGAGGCTTTGGGGGCCGCCTGTGCTCTGAGAACAGTTGTTAAAGGTTTATATTTCAGTCCTGCTAACTTCTGCCTCTGGCCATTTTTTCAGCAAGTAAAACCTCACATGGAGGCTGATATCTGTGCTCTGGTCCATTGCCTCTTGCTCCTACTTCTTTCTGTTTCGTAGGGTGTCACTGATACTTGCCATATGCTCTGGTCGTATGTGTGTAGCCAATATGTTGGCTACATCTTTAACAAGCATTTGACCAAGTAGTAGAGCAGAAGATTTTTAAATGGGTAATTGGTAGTTAGGTGCTCAGTCCATATTAACTGTTAGCAATTTCCCTTCTGAAATTATGCTTACAACAAGACCCTGAATATTCCTGTCTTTTTCGAGTGACCTTCCTTTAAAGGCATGTGGAGACAAGACAAATCATAGGCAACTTTTAATCCTGCCTTTCATAAATAAATCTGAAGGAAAATTATTGCAGTAAAATTTAGAAAATTATTCTTCTTTAAACACAAGCCTAATTACAAATGAACATCAGCTATAGGCTATCAACTAATGCTGTTTATTACATTGATTATAACAGGGAATCCCTAGGGTTAGTTGATGAAATAAAGATTTAATTTGAGGGTAAAGCACAACAACAAAAATGTAGTTAATTGTAAACAATAGTATTCCAAGTCCAGCTGAGTCCATCAATATAAAAACAGAAGTTAACCTCATCCTTCCACTACTGTAAACATATTAAATGCTATTTATTGTGATTACATGTGTGTGGCCTGTTACAGCCTAAATAGGAACATTTTCGTGACTAAAAGACATAAACATCAGATAACTAACATCATTATTCCCATTTGAAAGATATAAAACCTAAATATTAATTTTAATAGTAAGGTTAGCAAATTAGGAAACCACACACACTAAAATCATTGCAATAACATCTATCGCTAGTAAAATCCTCTCATTCCAAGAAGATTAAAAGTACAGGTGGGATTCAGCAGTAGTTTATATGCTGTCCTGACACATGTCATAAACAGAGATTTTATACAAAAAAAAAGAATACAGATTTTCCACCAAAACAGAATGAGTCAGAGTAATGGAAATGAGGTTAAAAGAAGAAGAAAAAAAAAAGCGGGTGGGGGGGATAGGGGTAGGGAAATTAAAGAAGTCCTTTGGAAAACAATGCTTGTAAAGAAGAGAAGGAAGCGGGGACGCTCTGTGAGCTCCCGGCTCCGCAGGGAGGTCATCCTGCAGACCGCGCACTCACCGCAGCCCTCTGCAGGGCCAGCCTGAGTTCAGCAGACCAAATTCACCCAAATTCACCCACTGTCATCCCAAACAAACACAGCTATGCTGCCCGCAGGGCCAGACTGTGCTTGGAGGCAGAGCAGCTGCTTGGATGATGTAGGTTACCAGCCTGACGAGCTCTGCTGGACCTCACCGCGCCGTGCCTGACCTGAGCCGGCTCCCTCGCGGCTGATGGCACGCGGCGGCTCGAGCAGCCTCTGGCAGCCGGAGCAGAGCTCACTCAGCTGGGCTCCGGCTTCTCTTTGCATCCAGGCTTTGTGTCCAGCTTGCTACTATCAGGCTGTCACAGCGACTTCTTACAGATGCTAATAGAAAAGTTTCCACCGGGGTTCCTCGTTGTGGGTCTGTATAGCACCTTACGCTTCGGCAACAATTGGCATCCCAAAGGATGCCATGTTACATCTGGGGTAATGCCTCAAAGGGACATATTTTTGGTAGTTGCGTGACTTTGCAAGCAACTGCAGTTAAAGACAAACAGAAAAATGACAAATTCTGCTAATTTCTGCTGGCTTTATCTGTGTCCCTTCAAAAACACTAACAGGGGCAGCCCCTGACATTCACTGGTTAACAAATGGAAGTTTGTTTCAAGGGGAGAAATCATGAAGAGGCATTGTCTGTTTTGCAGTCTGAAGAGGCAGCAGATTTGTGTTGCAAGAACAGCGTCTGCCTTTCGCTTACACCGTCCTTGCCTTTCACATCTTGAAGTCCATCTAGTGAAAACTTGGCGTTCTTGGACAGGTAACTCCACACTGCTCTTTTTCCCGTGCTGCCCCTCATTTCCATGTGGTCTCTACTACTATTATGTTAAACTGTTCTCAGTAGTGCTTTTGCAGTAATACATAAATATTGCAGGGATTTTCTATCAGCCATCCTTAAGGGACAATTTTCTTCTTCTGCACTGTTTTTCTTTGACATTGTTATCATTACTGTAAGCATTGCTTTCAATAATCAAATACTGGCCTGTGGATGCTGGGAGAAGGTCAGATATTGTATATGACATATGATTTGCACATCCTCAAAAGGGAAATGAGTCATTGACATAGTACAAACAATGATAACTCTGTTGCATATGACTGAGATGCAAAAGATAAAATATGTTTATAAATGAATAAACTTCCTGATTATAGTGATATATTATGGTAAAATGAGGGGGTGGGAAAATTGAGAGGGATTTTTATTTTGTGTGGCAAGCTTTACTTTCAAAAATAATGCTGGAAGAGTACTGACATACATACAATGTCCATGTGATTCATGGCACAATTTCTTTATTCTTTGTAGACCTTCTTAAAGCAGAAAAGCACCAGTGGCTTGGAGCTAACAGCTGAGCCACCTGAAAGCACGACGCTTTGCAGTGTGGATAAGAGCACTCTGCCTGCAAGTACAACTCCACAGTTATCACAAGAGCATTGGTACAGGGATCTTCATAGAATCATAGAATCCTTAGAGTCGGAAGGGACCTCTGAAAAGGACATCTAAAATAACTCCACTGCAAAGAACAGGGACACCACAGTGAGATCAAGGTGCCCAGGGCCTAACCCATCCTCACCTTGAAAGTCTTCAGGGATGGGACATTGTCCACATCTCTGGGCAAACTACCTCAGTGCCTCTCCACCGTCATTATAAAAGATTTTTTCTTTACATCTAACCTAAGTCCACCCTCTTTGAGCTTGAAGACACGTCACCGTGTTTTAAAACAGTTTGTAAAAGGAAAGAAATGAGCCATGACACATATGTTCAAACCATGACCAAGCATACACTTAACATTTCTAGCACTTTTCACATGGTGTTCACTTGCGTGAGCAGTTCCTCCAAAGTAAGAACTACTCTTCTAGCACACCAGACAAGGTGTGAACTGAGGAAGCTAATCTCAGCTCCTTAAAGCAGAGACCTACCTGCCTCTCTGCTCCATCATATCAGTCCTGCTGAAAGAGAGCTGAGCTGGGGTAAGGGCATGCACGGGGCTGGCAGTAGCCGAGCAGAGCAGTGAGCTCTCTGAGCTCAGAGCTGGCAGCATGCCTCATGCCTGCACGAACTACTTTCTAGCTGCTGCAGCAGGAAACTCATCACAGACAGCACTTATCTTCTCCAGACCAAGTTTTTGCTCAGAAAGGCCATGCCTTGCCAGCAGATATCCCAGCTCAGCAGCTACAGCAGAGCTTCCTAGTGCAGAAAAACACTGAGAACATCACAGCTTCCTTTCCTTTTTCTCAGTGCACTTGGTGATCACTTTGGCTCGCTTCCATGCTGCACAGCAGTTGAGTGTATTTGATCTTTGGTTAGGGTACCTCGCAGCCTTCCCCAGATGAAAGGTTCAACTCAGCTAGGTGATTAGGAGTCCAGTTTGAAAGCACAGCGGGATAAAAAGCTCAGATTAAAATCAGAAATATTCCAAAAAGCACAGCTCTGAGAGGACTAAAGTTGAAATTAAATATTGGAGTCAGCACAATGCAAGAAATTCACAACCAACTCATGTATATCTTGCATAATAAAAGTTTAACCACACATGTTCTTAATATTCAGGGTAGAGACTCAGATATGACCTGAGTAAATCCACTATAATACGAACCAAAACCTTTGTTGTGTACTTTCAGCTTCATAATCTACAGCGCTGGAGGTTTGAACTGCAGGCAGCTAAGTCCAACAGCAGATACCTCCATTTACCTGGTGAGTTATTTGCAAACAGCTGATAATTATTTATGCTATCACTGAAGCCACAATCTATTTTATCAGTTGCTGCATTTCCTTGCATTTTGTATGGTACTTTCAACTGTCATAAACCAGTACAACAATCTGCCAACGTGAAATAATTAATAATTATTATGTGAGTGACTGATTTACTTTGGAGAACATGAAAGGCCACGAAACCTGGAGTTTCCTGGTCTACATAGTGTGCATAAAGGAAATGAGCATAAGCAATCACTGTCAGCTGTTCTTGTAAGTAAGAATTGAATCATTTATCTGTCTGCATGTATACATTATCATCATCTCCCACTCTGAGGTAAGCCCAAATAGCACTTTATGGCACAAAAATAGGTTGTTGCAGATATTTCATAAAAAATGCCATTTCTTTCTTTTGAGAGCGATGGCTGAACACATACATATTTAGTATAAGGGGTAAACACTTTTAAAAATTGCATGATTTTGGTTCTGTGTCACAATGCGTTTTTATCTGCATCAATTAAAAGAGTGCTGAGTCCTGGATCTGAAACAAACGTATACTGCATAGTACAGTAAAACTCACAGTGCTTAAAATGCTTTTTCCTTTTTGTGTGTGTTTTTTAATTTATAATCATTTTGTTCAATGTAATCACCTGCAAGAAGAGACCATTTTAGCACTCCAACTCCTCTTTTTTAATCTTTATTTCTAGCAATCAGCCATGTCAATCAATCATAGGGCAGTGTCTCACTCTCATTATAGTTACAGAAAAACTTGCTTGGGTCTAAGAGACAGATGCACATGGCCATTGCCTTCATGATTCTAAACATCAAGGAAAGATCTGAAAATATTTTTGAGCAAACAGACCATTCAAATGAATATTTCTCATTTTTCTGTCCGAGCAAGGTGATATGGTGGAAGAGTGTAAAGCAGTGTAATCACTGTTTTACAGACTGAAAAATACAACACGTTAAGACTGCATAACCAACTGCTTGGAGGCGAAGCCACTCCCTGAAAAAGTAAAATGCACATTTTTTTGTTTCTTCCTTGCTGTAATAAATGAGATTTAAATATAGCTAAAGATAAAAATGGAAAATTATATAATTATATAAGAATGATTTATAATAGTAGTTAAAACGAATATATTGCACATTAAATATTTTTACATCAATTATAGTTTTGTTTGTAATAAAGTCGAGTTTGATAAGGATGCTTTTGCCTTGCAAAGTACAGGTCTTTAGTTCTAACGGCTTCATGTCTGAGTGTTGCTCACATGGGTGTGACGTGGGAGCCTGTGAAGTGCTGTGGGGCTGGATGATAGCAGAGGTCCTTTCTAAAATTGCAGTCAGTGCTCCTAAGTGACAGCCATGGCAGTTTCCTGGAGCTGTGGCTTGCAGGCTGAACTAAGCAAGCGTTTCTGACTCACCCTAAGCAAACTAAACGCTGAGATCAACAGATAGGAATTGGGACCATCTGAGACCACAGCTGAGAGCTTCCGGAGCCAAAGTCCTTCAAACACCACATTGAAATGGGCTCAACAGAAATCTCTTATTTAAGGTTCAGAGTTCAATTGGAGTGCAAACAAACCTTTCAACAATTTTCCAAATCAATCCTGCCATACCCAGACTGCTTGAGAGTGCTTTCACTGCTGGTGCACCCTGCCTTGCAACAGGAGCGATGGAGTGGAGCTGAACCTTACCATTCTTCATCCTTCTGCACAGGCAGAGAGTCCCACTCTAAATACAGCACACTTGAAAAGCTCAGAATGTTCATCATGTTCCTTTCTCTCTTTATTCCTCCATTCTTTGCACCATATTTGACCTTTAAAAGCATCATTCTCAATAATTTAAAATGTAATTTATGGGCATTTAATAAAAAACAAACAAAAAAAAACAACCAAAAACATATAACTTTAAACTCTTCCAATCCCTGGAAGGGTAGGAGAATATACACAAAAAGGTTTTCTCCCAGACTGCTTTCTGCTACTTATTCCAATAGAGTGCTAATAATTATGTTAAAAAGCTAATTTAAGAAATCCAATTTTTGGAAAATGGGTTTTCAAAGGGCACATTTAACAACTAGAGAAAGTTCGATCTGAATTCTCCATTAGAAGAGGAAGGAAAATCCAATTTTAATCTATTTTTGTTCTCTTAAAAAGATGATTTATAGAAGTTACTTCAAAAATCATCCTTTCTAAGCAGAGTCTAGTGTAAGCATGTGCTAAGTTGTGAAGCACAATTAAACTGTTCTGATAATTCTGCCTGAAAAAATTAAGCAGCAATATTGAGAGGGGAAGTTGCTTTCAAATGTCCATAGCAGAAACACTTCTGTGTTTAGTTGGTATTGATTCTGAAACAATCTTACACTTGATAAATGAGAGCACATTTAGGAGAGGATTCAGTCATAAGAGCTCACAAATCAATCAGCTTGTCAACAGGCAGACTAAATTCAATTTTTATTCTTAGTAAACTCTTATTTGGTGTTAGACCATTGTTTACTTTGCAGATGCTTTATGAAGGGATGGGAGAGTAGAGAAAACATGGTGAAGACCATCTTTTAACATGTTAGAAGTTAGTATTTCATTTAGGGCTGGACACAGATAATCCTATTGTGTCATGGGCAATGCAAACCTTTTATGTCCTTCTACATGATCATAAATATTTGGCCATATAATTCCCATTATCTGTGGTGATGTTTCCTAAAATTTCTCATTGAGTGAGACTTAGCATCACCGAGCAGGGTGTAATAGGCATGTCATATTCTTAAGTAATAACTTGATGTACCCAAGAGCTACTGCATTGCTTTGGCAAGCCGTGCTGTATTTCTGACAAGGTGTTTTCATTGCTTTCTGATGACTGAACACTAAAACTGTAGTGAAATTACATGGTGAAATATAAAAAATAAAAATAATTTGAGGAAGAACACTACTTAAGCAAGAAGTGGGAGCAAGCCAGTGGCTGGGCCTCACAAAGTGGACTATTCCACTGGGGACCTGAGCCAAGTCTTGTTAAATCAGGAGCTCATAGAGAACTGTGCTGTGAGAACAAAGACAGACGTTCTCACTTGGGCTGATGTAGACATGACCTTTTGATGTTTCCCTTTCAGGTTTAAATTTTTGGAGAGCTGAAAGAAAAATATTAACTATTCTTGCTCCTTATGTCTCCTAATTCCAATTCAAATGAGAAGTTGCGCAGTTTTGGAGACAAAGGCTCTCTAAACATAAAAAAAAGTATTGGTGTTTCCTCTCTGAGCATGTTATCCATCATGATCCTTCTGTCCATTTCTTTCTGTGCCTTTTGATATGTGCAAGAATGGGATGACCTGAACAGCACCATGCTTGGATTTTCCTTTCCTATTTTGGTAGGCAAATCTTCCGATCTACAAGGCTGTGTATCAAAGCCACATGTTTCTGGAAAGTACACATTCATTTGATTTTTTTTTTTTTCATTCAGCCTGTATTAGTTATGTTCCTGCAAAGAGTATTTCTAAAGTTACTTACGCAAGAAAACCTTGTATACATTGAGCACACGCACTGCCAGACATCTGTCATACAGAAGTGACATTTAGAGCGTGTATTTATTCAGTAAGAGATCTTTCCTGCAGAAAATTCATTTTTTCCCTTATTCACCTGGAACACAAATCTTGTGGGATGGGTTTTTTATTCAATGAGAATCAGACTAGGGAAAATCCATCTAAATCATTTTTGTTTCTTAATCTCATTTGTTCCTGTCATTGTAGTATCAGTAATCAAATAAGAGACTACAATAAAAACCCAGATCTGAACATTTCTAAACACTGCAGTCTCAATTATAACTGGAAGTCAATTTCATTGCTAAGATTTTAAACCTGCCTCTAGTTGACCCAGAACTCCAACTCCAGAAATTCAGAATGTAGTGGTTTCCAAAATCCTCATCACAGTTAGAAATCTAAGTATAGAAATACATATATGTATATAGACATATTTTGTATTAAAAAAATCAAAAAACATCAAGACTGTGAAGAATAGAGAGAATAGCTCAGTCTGAACTCATAAAAAAAAAAAGAAACAATATGGACAAGGAAAAGTAATTTAGCAGACTATATATTTTTGCTCTGTGGAGGTCCTATGCTTTAGTCATTTTCACGATGCCTAACTTCTTAAGGGGATTGAATCTTAAAAGCCTCTTCTAGTCAGCCTAGGAAAACAAAGTCTTGCAGACACTTCCATGGTAACAGCTATAAGATCATTAAACCTCTTCCAACAAGTTCAACTCCTCCTTCTTTCTCCTGTCTCTTAAAACAATCCAACTTTCAGGAAACCCCTAACAAACAAGAGCATTTGGAGGAAATATTGTGTTCTGCTTCTTGTGGTGTAGAGGAAGAAAACGTGGGTATCTCATTTCACTGTTGTGTTTTAATGAGAAAAACTAGCCCTTTGCTTTTTATCCTTCAAACTCAGAGCACATGAGAGGCATACTGGAACCCAATAATACTTCCTTGAATGACCAGTAAAAATCTGTTAGTTCCATTCATTTTAAAAATAATAAAAATTACCAGACTCCCATGTCAACCTAAGCAATCTGTGGTAAATGACAGCATTCGAATAGTAATTAATTCTTACATGGATTCGAAATTGGCATTCAACTAATATCAGATATAAAGGTATTAGCTGAATTTTATTAGTTTTTAAACATAAGTCATTTGTTTTCATTTCCTTCTTTATCATAGATATATAGCTTTTCCATTTTTGCTATATAAAATTGGAGTATCATATTCGCTGTTGAAAGCAATATTAAATTACTTTTAGGAAACAAAGAATATTATATGGTTTTTGTTTTTTTCTGATCTGTTTTTAACCAGAATAAAGCTGAACATCTGGTATATTTTAGTTTTGGGATATGGAATATCTCTGTCTTTCCCAAACATTGTCTACTGTAAACCAAACTGAACAACTTTCGGAAGTGTTCCTTTTTCACTGAAATTTGAACCCTATGGAGAATGCTTGGCATATGGATTAAAAATGGATGTGAAAAAAACAGTCATCGTTGGAACAAAGAGATTTTTTTAGATCACAGGAATGGATATAAACTTGAAGGTGCAATCCGTCCTAGCTTCAGTTATTAGGATATATAAATTAGAAATTAGGAACGGGTCTAAGTAAAAGGTGATAAAGGAAGGCAGCATACATGTATATATATACATAATGGTATTCAGGAAGCTAATGTGTTGCTTGGGGTTTATTTTTTTCCTGAATTCTAAATGCAATTTTATACAGGAATCAAATTTACAGTGTTAAGATTCAAAATAAAACTTAAGTTTTACTATTTTCCACTTCTGAAACCAGCAAGGATTACAGAAGAGACAAGAAAAAAGATGGTCCATGCCACTGCCTTTCTGAATAAACAGAGAGTTCCTAAGCATTTGTATTTTAATGGAAGCAACATCAGGCTTAAGGATATGTTGATTCCTGGCCTGGTGCTAACTGAAGATCCACTCTATTCTGTACAATTACAATATAACTGTGAAGGATTTATTACAGAGGAACAGAGCACTTCCCACATAAAATCATCAGTGAGAGTAAAATCCCTTCCCAAAGGGCCAAATGCAAACCAACAATGCTTGCTTTTATCTAAGTTTTGTGTTTGAAGAATGGAAAATAGCATAGCCAGCTGTTCAGTCGCATTTTCATAGTATCTGTAGCTCTCATTGACTGAATAACCTGATCAAAACCTCAGTCCGCTTTCCTGTAGTGTTCAAATAACAAAAACAAACAAAGAGATCTCCAATCTGCGCGGTAGTAATAGAAAGTAAAAATAAAATGAGATGGTCATAGAAACAGCTATGGTATTGAGAATCCAAAGCCCCAGACAAATACAGAACAAACCTCAGAACTCCCAGGCTAAATGCAACCACCTTTCTACTCCTTCTGACCAACACTGAAATGAGCAGAAATAAAGAAACATGTTTTTGTTACTTTTATGGATCCATTTAAACTACAACAGAAGCAACAGAGGTCAAACACCACCCCATTTTATGGATTGCTGTTCAATGATAAGCTCAACAAAGTGGAAAAATATTCATTGATTAGAGAGTTGGAAAGAACAGACCTTTAACTTCTATTGAACAGCATCTTCCCTTCCTCCCCATTCATTTTATGATGCAAGCCTCCAATTGCAAAGTACTATAAAAAGCTTCCTGAAATTCTTGGCACAGCCACAAATTTGATTCCGCAGTGGCTTCCAGTGATTAACAGAATGCTAGAAAGTGCAAGACAAACAAAGATCAGGTGAATAGGGAAAAGAAACTAGAGCATCATAAAAAGTGCACATAAAGTGCATTCCATTTGCCAACAGAGCAAATGCTTATAAAAGGAGTGCAGTTTTTGAAAGCCAATCCCTCGCTTTCTGAGCAGAAACCAGATGAATTGGTAAAGAATGTATTTTCTCTATTTATGAGGACTTTTTTTTTTTAATTCAGAACTGTAATTCATCTGGTAGAGAGGGCAACACACACTTTACAATTCACTTGTTTCACTAAAATCTCAGGCTATTTCTGACATCTTTCACTGACCAATACTAAACTTGATCTTCTTCAAATGAATTATTAAAATGCTAACTGTAAGGTTATACATTATAAAGCCTGACTACATTATAATATTTGTTCCTCTGAGCAGCTCCTTAAAATGCATATTTAACTAATTTATCCTACACTTGGTGCCCCTGTGGCCCTGGAAGGTGAAGCAACATCACTCATAAGAAATATTAACGTTGGCTGTTTATCAAGGCATCTGTGAAACAAAAAAGCAATAAAAGTGGTAGTGCACACACTCAATTACGATTGAAATATCACAAAAATTATTCAGTGTCAGAAATCTAATTTTGTATGATATTTCTATATATTTCAGCAGGTAATTTTTTTCAGTATTAGTGGATTAATATGCTTAGAGTACCCCTGTAGCTACAGTGGAAAAATGGACCAACACACTTATTTAGTGCTGCTACCCCAATCCATTAGACAAATTTTCTTTACAGCAGAGCATTGATGAATGGAATGTCCCATGTTAATGTAAGAATAATCAATTTAGAATGCTTATGACAATTAACAAAGCTGGAGATAAGACTTGAAAGCACCATGCTTTGTCAGCCCTGATTTGGATTAAACTTGCACTAATAGGATCATTTTTCTTCCAAAAGGTACTCTTTTTAGGCAGACCTATCAATTAATATGAATTATGCATGTATAAAACGACTAATGTCATTAATTAGACAAATTAATTTTTATGATGCAGTGAATAGACTAACATCAGATTATATGAGATATCATTCTCCCAGTTCGTATGTATTTGGAATAAATGAATAGTTTACATTAGCATGGTTATTACAGACTCAATCATTATTAATCAATGACACCATATTAGACAGCTGAATATAATCCGTTTCAAGTTTCTCATGGTCACCAGGTATGTTTGGTTCACACTTTTGAAGATATTTTACTCTGACTCACAGGCTTTCACTGCCAGAAAAGTCCGTACATCCCAGGGAAACACAAGCAGAGTGTGTTATATGCTGTGTATTTCAGTATGTTTGTGATGATACAAATGGGGAAATTAAATAAATATAATCTAACTCTTCTGGCATCAATTTTAGTTCTAGAATTGAAAACATTCAGAAATTTAGAGAGGCTTGTGTTAATGCTGGCCCACACTTTGATCCCGAAACACTGTTTTATTTCAGCCACCAGTAATTTACCACTCAATGCTTCCTTTTGCCTTTAAGCCTAATGTATATATGTTTCAAAGTGCACTGGAAAACCTTTACAAATTAAAAATGTGTATTTAAAAAATTCAAGCTCTCAGAATCCATGAATGCGTTCTAATTTTAAAAGTGTAAGTATTTATATGGTATGATGGCTGCTCCGAAAGTAATGCCTCCTATATTATTACATTGGCCAGCAACGTCAGACACGGATGTTGGTGGTATGACAGTAGAGGTTGAACCTTCCCACCAATATTCTGTTACATTATGTTGCCGTGTGACAGATGGCAGCAGAGGGGCAGACTGATAGAATAGTGTCTGACATGGAAGTGTGTATGAAGCAAAGGTGAGGAACCGAAATCCTCCATGAAGAAAAATGGTACCTATTGACATCCTTAGATGCTTGCTGAACACAGCTGAAGACCAAACAGTGGATGTGAACACAGTGAGGTGGTGGATGGTGTGTTTCAGCAGTGATGACAACAGTAGCGGGCCAATACAGATTGTTACAAGCACAACATGCCAGCTATTGTTCATTGCTGGCAAAAATGCATAGCTAGTAGTGAAGACTGTGTTGAGAAATAGTGGAGACAAGAGAACAGTTTGTAGCTGGGAATTTGCTTTATCAAATGGTCTTCTTTGCTGTTCATATCTGTTGTATCTCCCATGGAAATAAATAAGAGGCATTACTTTTGGAGCATCCTAAACATATATAATTCTTCAAACATCCGTTTTAAAATCATTGCCCAATAGTATGTTTTACATGGAAAAGATAATATAACTGTTTCCATTCAAATGTGTTAGGAGCTATTAAACTCTAATAAGAGTTATTTTAAAACCTTGCTTGCTTTACATTTAATGAAGTGAATGAAGGATGGAAAAACCTACACACTTTATGCACATTTAATTCTTAGAAATTACTTCTTGTCACATCGCTTCTTTTATCCACTATTTATACATCAGCTGTAGCCAAATACAGGGAAGAATTATTCCCTTTTACCTTACTTGGCCGTCAGAGAAATAAGATAGCACACCTTCAGAGAGGAAAGTATTTAAGTTTGCAGCCCACTGCTGATGCAGTGCTACTCCTGGGGACTCTGTCCTCCTCATGAACTCCAGGAGACAGGAAAGCCAGCCCCATGGACTAATAACCCCCAGCACTGTCAGGGATGGCTTTTCCTAAAGAAAGCTAAGGGTCACAGTCCATGGAGTGAGCAGTCCCATGCTACCTGACAAATCTTTTGTATTTCCAACCTACATTTATTCCTGGTCAGTTTATAGCACTTCATGGCTCAAATGCACAATGCTGGCTCTGTGTTGCCTGTCTGTCTCTGTTTTGCTAGGCTAGCCACATCAAATCTAGCTCATCCTGTCCTTTAAGAAAACTCCCATAAATACTTGCAGCCCTTCCCTGGGCTTTTTCCCCGTGATCAACTCTTGGTGCTTGGTGAGCAGGTCTGGGTGCAGGATATTCTAGCAAGATGCTACCAATCTCTCAGCAATAACATGAAAACCTACACTGCCTGGAAAGAAATGGGGAATTTCCCTTCCTGACTGCGCAGATCTGAGCACCCCCTAGGGAATCGCCACATGTTTTGTGGCATTTGCAGTGTCTTATAAACATGTCACTCTGGCTTTGCTTTATTCAAAATTCTTGGTTTGGATTTATTCTTGGATCTTCTAATTTGAACTGGGAGACTACACAGGAAAATGCAGACTTAGCTTAACCTTAACTGTGAATTTCAAGTAATCTGTTTTTAATTCATCGTGTCACCTTCGCACACAGGAAGCTGAAATTGGTTTTAGAGATCATGCAAAGGCATTATTAAAATGCTCATTAATAGATGTGTCTAGAGCAGGATTTAGTAACTTGTCATAAAAAATTAGAATAGTATACAAATTCTGAAATGCCAATAAGAAGGGATATATGTTGAAAAGCCAGATAGCATAACATTTTTCATGTAGAAGTGAATAATCCACTGGAACTGCAAAAAATATATATTTAATTATTTATATGGAACTTATTCCCTATAATGCTTTTGTACAAACTATCTTACAATCAGAAATAGTAAAAGCAAAATACTTTTTATTTTTTATTTTTTTAACAAAATATTCATACTATAATAGCTTTCTTATTAGGTCAAACCTCAAACATACAGATATGTTCTAGCATATGATTACTTCTAATTTTTAAATGGGAGGCATGGACAGGTCCAAGCAGATGTGGAAAACAAATGAGGATTCACAGAACACCACAGTGTGGTATAAAAATCTGCGTTTATATGGTACAGCTGGCTGTATATAATGCTTCTCTAATTTATGAGACTTTAGCATCTGGTCTTCCAATGTCTTGGTATGAATTTTCAAGAAGTCATGGGAATATTTTTGTTCAATTTTCTTCCTGTTTAAGATGGAAAGTAACTAATATAGACAGAAAAAAAATCTACCGGAAAGACAAATGCTACCAGAATGAATCAAGAGAAATAAGTGCTTCAATAAAATTTATATTAAAACAATAAACACAAATATATTTGAAACGTTGTGGGATTAAATTGTATTGGGTTTGATTTTTCTTTTTTTTTTTAATGGCAATTGTGATAGAAAAACACAACAAAATAACAAGTTAAAGAGTAACAAAAAAAAGGAAATGGAAAGCACAGGGATTTGTGATTTGACCAGTTCCCCTAATACTTACGTCCTTTGCTATACAATACCTACAATCATCCGAAAGTGACATTCCCAACTCTTCCTCTGCTCACTTACTTCTATTATAAGTTATAGAAAGAATATTCATAGTGGTGATTTGGTTTTAGACATACATAGTCTGCTGGATTGACTTTATTAAAGGCTGCATTCCTCAGAAAACAATTAGGCCTACTCCTCACTTACTATTAATCTAGAAAGCTATAGGAATCATTAACGTCCATTTTGCTCAAATATTCATTCATGCACCTGAGCTATGTCAGCAAACATAAGCATGCAGTCAGAAACTGATCTTAAAGAAGCCAACCCATGATAAAAAGAGAAAGCAAACCACGCTACTATTTGTTATTCCCAAGTTTTGACTGAGAAAGGATTTACCCTTTGTCTAAATTACTAATTAGAAAAAGTAAAATAAAATATGAAAGATGAACATATTCCCATACTGCACTGCAGAACATGGTATGGATATTTAACAGTCTACTTTGGTCTTACAGGGCGAGCATATATAAGGCCACAGTAGGAAACATAAATGTCAATGTTGTGTCACTCCACAACTGTAACTGCTAATCACCTTCAACAGTTGGCACTATAAGAACAAAGCTGCCCAGAATTTTAATGTGCAGAGAAGGCAGTAGCTCAAGCAATAGATATTTTATTCATGCAATATCTAATCACGTGAAGGTCACCAATGTGAGCTTCAGTGCTCAATGTTCCCCACTGAGCAGCTGAACTGCAATGTAACTTCTTTTTAACTGATTGTCTGTTTAACCTGTGCCATTTTTTCTCTATTTTTCACTCAGAAATGAAAATTTAACTGGTCAGAAGTGGAAATTAAACTGGCATGATATACTTCAGTGAGTATGCTGATTGCTTTGTACGTGTACTTTACATACAATAGCCTAGGATCTCTCAAAAACATCCTATATGTATCTTCCTTTTTGTGTGAGGACTTTATGCCTTCATTCTCTTCATATATTATTACTTCTTCCTGCCTACCATTTGCCATTGGCATCAAGTGAGAAAGTGATTCTGTGTCCCAAGGCACAGAACTTTACCCAAGGCAGGACATCTATTTTTCTCTTCATATTACAGCATGAACACTGTATATGATGGATGCCTTCTTGGTCAGCTTGCCTTTTTAGTCCATTTAGCTTCCATTTGTGCACAAAACTAATGGTTGTTATTATTTGGCTCTTTTCTTTTGGATATTTCTGCTGCCCTTCCTCTTTAGAAGGGGATTTCAGGGATTACTTTCCTGATATCATTTCCCAGCCACTTAGCAGAATCCATTAGGAATTCTCTAGGTATTTTAAACCATAGGTGGACTTTGATTTTTAGTTATACAAGTATTTTAGTTATATGAATATATTCCTCTCATAACTTTCTTTGAACTATGGAGATTTGAAACTTTATTCACATAAAGTCACTGTACTGCTCAACTTCCTTTATCATCTATTCAGGCCATTATGTTTGGCAAGAGCATTCACTCAGTCCTTGCCTCTTCAAACAAATAAGAAAGAAAACTGGATTTAGAAGTTGTTTTTTGTTACTGTTGTTTTACTTTAACTAAGTCTTGATTTACATAGAAT
Source organism: Cyrtonyx montezumae (assembly GCF_038088225.1). NCBI lineage: Eukaryota > Metazoa > Chordata > Aves > Galliformes > Odontophoridae > Cyrtonyx > Cyrtonyx montezumae. The sequence continues at coordinate 11,493,289 of NW_027071903.1, forward strand.
TCTCTTGGTTTTAAACAAGCAAAATATCTTGTTCAGAAACCCAGTACTGGGGTCAACTCTGTCCATACTGCCACACTTTCTTCTCAAGAATCTCAAAATGGTCATTTCCACTGTATTTTTTTATCATCTCCTGAAACAACATAGGAATAAATACTTCTAAAACTAACACTTGTTTTAAGTAAACCCTCGTCTTCATCTCTCCCCCACATTCAGGAAGATAATGCTTAGTATTTCTTCCAAATTCACCTATTTTGTGAATTCTGCTCCACTCTGCAAATGTTGTCTTGGCTGTTGTATTTAGAGTGGGAGAGGAAAGGAGAAGGGAAGTAAGGAAAGTATCATGTAAATATTCCTCATAAACATTCCAGATACTCAGAATTCTCATAGTTCTTTTGTTTGTTTTTTACATATATGAAATTCTGCTTCAAATAGAATGGTCACTGAAAAAGGCAGTGTCTAGGTTCCAGATCTCTGTGATGGATGAAGTCTTTTCATTAATTTCATACTAAGTATTTCAGATCTTTAGGTAATTCTATGATATTTCTGATGTACACAAACATATAACGTGTGTGCATTGCAAACTGAGACTATTTGTGAAATGATTTTGGACACTGTATCTTAAAAATCAGGAACTGCTCAAAACCAGAAACATTCTCCAGATTTATTAGATGAATTAAACAGCACCTTTACTAAATCTGCATAGCCCATGACATGTTCAACATTATGAACGTTATTTAAACTTTCTCCACATCTGAAAAAATAAATTATCAGCTATTTAAAAACAATTACTAAGAATTAGGAATTAACTCCTTATAGTTCTTCAGTGAATAAGAGATTTATCTAGCCCTCCTAATGACAATAACATCAAAATTTGGGCCATTCATCTGAGAATAGAGGTTTTCCCTTAGTTGAGCAAGTTCTTAATAACATTTACACACCCTGCTCTTGGGGCTGAAATATATCTGAAACTGAATGGACTGGGCACATAAAATTAATCTATTGAAGTAATGACAAGTGTCATACAAGGTTCCTCCACTTGCCCCAGTACCTGGTCCAGCGTAGCTGTGTTGCACCACCAGCCCCAGCAGCTCAACCAGCACCAGGCACAGCTCAGACACAGTGGAAAACATGGAAGGCCTGCCACAGATACAGCAGCATATGGAGGACTGTGAATTTGACAGTGCCCATCTCAAAGCTGACCAAGGTGACTAAAACCAGGTTCAGAGCTTGTGGGTGAAAAATTAGGGACAGGACCAATAAGGGACATCTGGTGGTTGGGGTCTACTACAGGCCACCTGATCAGGGGCTCCCATGAGGTGCCAGCTAGAGTACTGTCTCCAGGGCTGGGGTCCCCAACAGAGGAAAGATGTTGCTCTTGGAGAGGGTCCAGAAGAGAACTACAAAGATGGTCAGGGGCTGGAGCACCTCTGCTATGAAGAGAGACCAAAGGAGCTGGGCCTGTTCCTGGAGAAGAGAAGGCTGCAGAGAGACCTTATTACAGCCTTCCTAAATTTAAAGGAAGACTATAAGCAGGTGGGAAATCAACTCCTTACACAGGAAGATAGCAATAGGATAAGGGGGAACAGTTTCAAACCAAAGGAGAGAAGATTTATATTAGATGTCAGGGGGAAGTGATGAGGCTCTGGGACAGGCTATCCAGAGAGGTTGTGGGTGCCCTGTCTCTGGAGGTGTTGAAGGCTAGGTTGGATGGGACCCTGGCAGCCTGACCTAGCTTGTTGTAGTGGCTGGCAATCCTGTCACAGCTTGGGGATTGAACAAGATGACCTCTGAGCCCTCTTCCAACCCAAGCTATTCTATGGTTTTCTTATACTAGGATACATTTTTTTCTGCATCTTTTTTCACAATACAAAGCCTAAAGTAGCTATAAATGTGCAGTCTTCCTATCCAGTATTGCAGATATTTATCATTATATATTTACTGATTCCTAAAATATAAATATTTTAATAAATTTGTTTAAATCTACTTGAATCTCCTGTTACTTTTACTATTAATAACATTTGTATTACACATTTTTTCAGTGTATTTACTTATGTTGTAAAAATTCCAGAAAATACATTAGTAGAACATGAAAACTAAAAAAAAAAAAAAATCCTTTTTCAGTGATATAATCAAATTAGTACTAACTGAAATAGAATAAGCATAACATGGTTTGCCAAACGTTTTGAACCATTTCATACCTGTAACTCAGAAATCATAGTAAAATTAATTTTAAATACTTCAGATTAATCTGGTATGAGTAAAACTTTTAAGAATCCCTGTCAATGAACTTTGAAAGCAATCTATAAGCTTAATAAATAAAGTCCATGTGCCTCTTAGGTAATTTATATAGTTTCTTCAATGGAAAGGAACAAGCCACTTAATCACTGAACGTGCATTTAGTTTATTTTAAGGGTTAACCTTTCATTATAAAACATTTGTTAGGGCTTATAAAATAAAATACTAATCCATTTTGAATGGAATGAGTAGCCTTTAAAATAAAAAACACATTTGCAGTGGTTTTGATGAAGAATAATGACAAAACAATTTTTTTGTTCTAAGCATGTGTATGTTAATGAGAGACACAGGATCAAAATCTCCCCAAACCAATTATTCCACTTTAAAAACAAACAAACAAAAAAGGACTAGCACTGCACCATTCATAATACATTTTTGGACAGAGAATATTCAGAGGATAAATATTTAGAATTGCTCATTCTCCTGCAGTATATAGAGCCCCAGACAAAATGACTGGCTGCTTTGAACGCATGAGTGGAGAAAGAAGCCCTCTCAGACACTTTGCCTAAAGAAGCTACAGCCTTCCTCCACATCGGGTTTTGCTAATTTTGGCTGTCATCACTCAGAGGAAAAATATAAATCCAATGTTATACCACTAAACTGAGTAGTATTTTTTTCACACAATAGATTTCAATTTCTCAGATATCAGATTCTGCGCTCTCTGGTTTAGTAAATTATGAACCAGTCATTTAACAAGTAAATTATTTTACGTTCAAGGTTAATACCAAATCTCGGAGTTGCACTTTCCATCTCTATGTCATAGTTTCCAATAGCAGTTTAGCTAGAGAGAAGCCATGTTGCTTCTTCAACATTTAACAATATTGTTGTTGCTTTTTTACGTATGGGACACCTTAGCAAAGTCAAAGTTACATCAGTCTTTTGAAACAAGCTCACAATAAAAAGGGAAATCACTTTGAACTCTTAGTGGACATCTTTTCATCTGCTCTAAGGATAGGAAAGATAAAAAAGTAAAGTAGAAAGTCTAAGCTCATTGTCATGATATATTCCTTGGTGTGTAAGCACAGCCCTACTCATACAGCAGCATCAGCGACTCAGAGTTTGAAGCAAGCAATGATATATAGCATTTCCATTTCCAGACACACAATCTCCATCCTTCTATACCATTTCATTTGGTAACATCAAAGTCGTATACTTTGTCACATTGTCTCTTCCCGTAGGAAGAGGAAAAAATCATCTGAAGAAGTAACAGAACAATAACAGCAAAAACCAATAAGAAAAAATCCATGCCAAAAGATGGAAAAGAAACCCATAAAGCCACATTACTCAGGTTGATTTATTGACTTACTGGTGAATTGATGGAAATATTTAGCAAATTTGCCTTTGAGAAATTAAACACAGACTTCACACACAGAAATCTAGTATCAGGTCTGGATGAAAGCTTCTATATGTGATCTTGTCTGCTGCTCTTGATGCGAATAAAATATCAGAAGTATGCATAGCTGATATGCCTAAGCACAAGTCTAGCATGTTTCTTGAGGAAAACTTTGGTAGTAGAAATCATTGAAGTAAATATAATTCTGGAGAAAAATAAGTAGCAAGACCTTTGCTTTTGCTAGTATGTAACAGCTAATTTTGTAATTTTTTTTCCTGAGTTGTTCTCAGAAGAAAACATCTTTCGTTCCTCAACGATTAAAATCAGAAAATGATGGTACCTTGCAAAACCAGCAGAAAAAAGTCACTTCCCAGTAGTTTATGTGGTGCTCAAAGAGGTTCAACTGCATGGTGCTTCTACAGATTGCTGCTAGCCATGACCACTACGCAGTGGAGACCTTTGTCACGTTGCTGAGCATGTACCAACAGCCACACAGTGTGTTTGGGTCTGTGCATGACAGGCACAAGATCAAGCTGTATTCTGTAAAACACAGCTTATTCATGCTACTTCTAATGCAATGAGTTAGGATGCGTGGAAGCATGTACTCTTTTTTTCAAAGTAATACTGGTGAGAGGTAATTCACTAGAAGAAACATTTCATTAAAACATTCAGCAGCATTACTGCACCAAGTAAGAAAAAGACCAAAACAATACATTTTCATGGGGGAAACTTATGATCTACTATTTTTACCTTCTCTGAAGGTAATATAGTATGTCGGTGTTTAATCAGTTCCCCTCTGTGCGTGCTGCTGCTGATGTGTCTTTATCCATAGTGAGGATACATTTTTCCTTTTTCACTATTAAATTGGGATTTTCACACTTGCTCTTTACAACATCAGTTTTAGTCAAGTTGTTTATTTTAGTTAAAATGTAGACTCTGCTAGCTTTATTCCCTGAACTCTGAGAATGGCATTTTACAGTTTCTCTGTGTAGTGTCTTAGGAAATTAAGGATTTGTTACACTGTGAATCGGAGACTAGTAAAAAGGCACAAAAAGTTCACTGTTTCTCAATTAAAATGAGTTTGTTTCAAGTCAATATTTCTTCAGTTACAGATTTACTGTATGCTACCTGCTAGTATTTACATAATATACAGTAATTGCTAAGAGACATGTTGAAAATATACCATTAGTATTATTTACTCCAGGAATCCAAGTGCAGAAACCAAAACATATCATGAATTTTTAATATTTTTCAAGAAACAATGACCTTCTTTTTGCTTCAGTTTCAAATATGGCAAAGAGAAGGTCATTGAGCTGAAATATTTCTTGTGTACAGCGAGAGTCTGATCCAACAGTCTTTGCAAAAGTAAAAGTCCCATTGACTTATGTTAAATGTAGCACTTTTCTTACAAGAGAACTGCAAATTCAAGCACTAATTAGGTCCCTGGACAGAGTCTCAAAAGCACTGGTAAGTGAACCTAGGAAGCACTGATACTATGCAATCTAAACACCATAAATAAGGCAGTAACAAAGCTGAATACAGCAGACTTCACAGCCCCATCCTGTGAATCTGTATTAACATAAATGGCCTTACTCATACTCTGAGTTATATATGGGAATGGTTAGAGATGGCAGATTAGGTCTTTATTCTGAACAAACTTAGGCTTTTGAATTTTCCGAAATGGAACATATGAACATATTCTTCTCAACTGAATTTTAAAAGGATCTGAAAATAGCTCCTTTGCCATTTATATTTGACTTCTGGGTGCTGGTCTGCCGCTTCCTGCCGCAGGCACACAGAAGTACACACCCATGCTGTCACTCCCCGTGCTACACACAGGTAGGATTTTTTGGTTGCTTGTTTTCCTTTGTTTTAATGTCATCTTTGATAATGTCCTACTTACTATAGCCGTACTTTAATTCTTGGAATATTAAATAACTCACATAAATATTATTGCTCACAATTGCTGCTCACTACACACTATTTCTACATTCACAGCACCACATAAACCTTGCACTACTTTCACTAAATATGCTAGAGCAGCATTTTGCACTCTCTTGTTTCCTACCCCAAACCATTACAAAAAGAATCAGAAACCTGAATTCCAGGGAGATGACCCCCTGCCTTTCAGAATGAAGGGAGCAATAAGTCCTATCCATACCTAAGGCCCTCATTACAGATTTAGGGATTATTAAAGTTCTATGTTTTCCTAGAAGCATCAGTTTTGAGATATTTCAGATGAACAAAAAGCATTTCACCTCATCTCTGAACAATTCTGCTTCTCAGTACACTATTCACATCTCCTTCATGCAACATATGGAAAAAGACAAACTGAAATGGTAGGTTTTAATCTTAAAATATGAAGATTACTGCTTTCTAAAGTCTCAAAAACTTTCTAAAAATGTGAAAGCATCTGTAACAATTGCAGTTGATCTCAGTATTTCCAAGATTCTAAATGCAAGAAAACTAAATGCAAAACTGAACCAAGCCAAAATATTTACTTTCTGAATAGCATCAGCCAATGTTAGCTGTGCTGTGCTGGTCTTCTTGCTGACCAGCATTTCTAACTCAGCTGCAAACACAGTTGATAATTCTAGGTCATACTCTGCATGGCGACCCTTCTAGCTAGGCTGAGCTGACTTATATTAGAAAGATATTCAATCGCTATTCGGGACGGAGTTTGTGCTTTAATTTTTTTTTCTCTACATAATTATCCTAGAAGCTTAGACATACTGCTTTGAAGGAAAATACATTTTATCTTTTTTTTTTCCTCAGTCTGAATAACAAACTGAAGATGGCATGAATGCAATCCAGTCAATACCCTTAGTGCAGAGGTATTATGATATTTTAGTGGCTTGAATACAGGAAAGCATATGGAGAAATTATTTTTCTTTCACACAGACAAATGACTTCTGTCACTCAGTTTTAGGGTTCGAATGGAATACCACCCATTTTCAGCCTTCCTGCAAAACACCAGTTTCTAGATGATACAGTAGCTGGTCTTATTATCATTGTCAATAGTTTCATTTGGCAGCAGACAGCTAATTCTTTTCATGTGCTAATGATTAATCAGACAAGTCTATTTACTAATGTATCAGAATGCATTAGAAATATAGGTAATGAGGGACAGAATATCAATTTATATATAAATGAACTGCTCTTACATTGGATACATATTGACTCAAGTCAAAGAATAAAGTAGAAAACGTAATTAACATGTATGCCACTAAAAAGTATTAAAAGAATTTTAAATTGTCTTAAAACATGATTCAATTGCCTCCTCCGTGAGAGGAAATGGATGTCACAGTCAAGTTTTCCAGCAAATACACCAAAAAAAATGTCCCCACAACCACAGTAGCTGTAGTTTTACTTAGGAAACATTCTAACATGGCAGCACAAAAAGTGTATTTTCATTCCAGGTCTCTAAGTCCCAGCACCAGGTTTGTAAATGTAAATATGTGTGCATCGTTAATATTAAAGGCAATAAAATGAGATACATGCTTCAGCAGAACATCCCAACTCCTAGCAAATTAACTAGCAAACAGCTTCAGGGTAAAGAGATTTGCTGGGAGTTTGTAGCAGCTGTAGGAAATAGGGGATTGTCTTCTCAGTACAGTATTGATGAGACAAACGACTTCGTGGAGCTCTTTGTCAGAGTTTTTGTGTTACTAGCACGTTGTTTCTGGACAGGTTTGAATGCAGAGCGTGCTCCTGTCCCCTTGTTTGTATTCTGGTAGAATTATACTAGTTTTAAACAGCTATCACCTACTAACTGCAAGTCTAAAAGAATAAATCTTATTTACTCTGATTATTATGTACTCATTATTTACATCAGCTTATCATGTTTCCCAGAGGACATGTTAAACAGGTATTTTTTTGAGGTCTGGCACAGTTAGTACACAATACTACTCATTCTTAGTCCTGCACAAAATATTTCTGCTTAATTTACTGCATTCATTACTGCTACTTTCCTTTTGCTCATAAATGTTGTGTCTCTCAACACTGATATTTCTCAGTGAGGACAGAGGGGGAACTGAAAAGGAGGGAGGAGTCCAACATGGGAATAGCTAAGAACATTAAAAGTTTGAGGCAGAATCCAAAATCCTAAATGTAATTTCCAGAAAAAACTGAGGTAAATATTGGAAATCCAGAAGTTATGATCCAAAGAGGCTTTTGGTATTACATATTTGAATACCACAACTGTTTTAGTAATCACAATAATGTATATGCATTGTGCTATTTGAACACTGCTGCATTCATTACTAATGCACGTAGGAATATTAGCTTGTATGAGCAGTTATCCATCTTGACACAGGCTCAGGCTACGTCTGATCCTGGACAGTCCACTTAAGAATTTAGAGCTTAATACCAAATACTGTTATGCTATCTGAAAAGTCAGTACTGAGAACTGGCTCTTACAGTCCTTCTTTGGGTATATGCAAACTATTTGCTGTAATCTTGTAATATTTTACCAAGTGAATGCAACAGCTAAAATTGAATAGGAATGCTGTCAAAATGGGTTGTAGAGTTAAGACTGAGAAACACACATTTAGAAAAAAAGAAAGAAAGAAAGAAAGAAAACAAAAATCATATTAATTGCATCATTAAAAACAAACAAACAAAAAAAAAAACCCAGTAAATTTCTTTTTTCCCTTAAAGGTGAAAAAAAACTACATACAGGAAAGTTGCCTTTAATCTTCACACGAAGATTATGCCCTTGAAATTTTCAATTAGTTAACAAATTAAGAAAACTGAATTTGAGTTTTCCTGCAAAGAGGTACTCTGGGATAGGAATTCTTGTCTCGAACTGAGTTACTATGCCCCATTAAGCTGCAACCGACAGCGTGAGAATTTCTCCTGTTGGGAGCAAAGTAAAACATGCTCCTGAAGTGAGTTCCCCTGAGGTATTCTGGAATAACTCCACACTTTGGCTGGTATATTGGGTTAAACAGCCCCATTTAAGCATATAGCACCAGCTCGTTTTTAGTTTTGTTTTTGTTGTGGAGTAGATATGAAGTCAATGCTCAGATTCATTAATAAAATGATGAAAAATAAAGCTGAGAAATATCAGCATAGCAGGTGGGAAATTTTCCTGAATTCCTGAATATGAATATATGTCCAAAGGAATAATGGAAAACCAATACAGCTTTAATCCCACATGACCTTCTTTTACAGTTTCATCATATATGAAGTTATTCTAAAATTTCATTTAAATTTATGTAGACAAAAAGCACAACTGAAAACAGAGCTCAGGACTACTTGAAATTATATTTGGGGTGATAGACCAGTGCTTAAAGAGAAGAGAATTAATGCCCACTCTGTTCATGCACACAGATAAACATGACTGCTGCTCAACTTTATTCCTAATAAATAATTTGCTGAATACTCTCAGGAGAGCTATATCCTATATGGAGGATAGGCAGGCATTTGTTAAAAATGTAATAATTTGCATTGTGCTGATTTAACCATGGATAAAATTTTCAGAATCCAACTACCTTCTCTATTCCCCTGATAAAAGCTCTTCTTCTGGCATGTCTAATGCTGCTTCTTATTTGGTGTTCAATAGAAACCAGTCTATAACGCAATGCACTCCCTTTATGTGATGTTTAGATATGAGATTGATCTCAGAGGACACCCTGGAGTTCTGAAAGTAGGATTATTGGATTTTGTGGCTTTCTCAGATGTCAGAGATCTTTAAACAGTGTCTTGCAAAGTTGCTACATCCCAACTGTCTGTGAACAGCTTATGAACTCATCAGAGAAGATAGTCTCCATGTTAATTAGACTTTAAGGGGGAGATGCAGCTTCCATCTCATCAAATTAAATACAAGGACTTTCACATGCTGCAAAGTTATTTACTTAATCAGTTGGCTTTTAAAAAGATATTCTATTGGCATGAGAGAGAATTCAGAGTTCAGAGCAATTGAAATACAAAAGGCACTGGTTAGCACAGATTTAGAAGCTGTACCTTTCCCTTCTCCCCCTGAAAAGCCACTAGACACTTGTTGAAGTAGAAGAAAATGATTGATTAGCATTTTTAGATTTAGAGACAGCTGCATATATTGTCTCATCTACATAAGCGTGTTTGGATGAAACTGATAATATGTATTATATCTGTCACTTGCTCTACCAAAAATTATTAGAAGCATATGTGGTCTTAGAGTTACTGTCTGTGAAGAAGGAAGATGGTGAGCCTAAGCAATAACATTTCACTCCCTGAGCTAGGATAGGTGGACAAAATTATTTCCGTTTTAGGAACAACGTGAGGTTTTGACACTTTCTAACACTCCTGTTCAAACCAAAAACATTTCAGAATTGCCTGGTGAAGGGATTTACAGCTCTGCCAAACATCAGGTGACGGCAGGAATGCCTGTGCCCCCCGAGTGCCAACTGCCCACAGCCAAGGGCCTGACCTTCAGGACCTGCTGTGGGCCGCAGGGGTTCTCTGGCAATCCCAGCCCTCTCCTTGCTAGTCACAGTAGTCCCCGAGGTGGTCAGGGTTGAATTATTTAATTATAATCAATCACACAGCACTGGCATTTGTCAGACTTGGCTTTTTTAAAGTTCCAGTTTTAAGAATTTACAGCCTTTCTCCTTCCTGTTTTGCTTGTATTTCTGCACTGGTCTCCAAGGGGCCAGTTGTGGCAAAAAGCAGGAGCCTGACTTCTGCAGACAGAGATTTCAGGACTGATGCCAGAAGTGAATCTAGAGAATATGGATTTAGGTGACCTCCTACCGTAGAGGGTTAGAGATGTGAAAGGGCCTTACTTTTTGCTGATCTTTTTAAAGACAATTTCAAATCCTCTCTTAGGCACAGTGGCATCATAGGCACAGATATTATAAGAAGGTGTTTGAACCTCTATTCTGGGGTTAGATACAGACAGAACTCATGTTCCATAATTTACAGAACATCTCATAATAAATGTCCAGCCTGACCCTGAGCGTTTCCTGGCATGGGGTATCCACTACCTCTCTGAGCAACCAGTGCCAGTGTTGATAAAAACTTATTCTAAATCTAAATCTCTCCTCTTCTAGTTTGAAACCACTTCCCCTTGTCCTGTCACTACAGACCCTGATAAAGACTCTATCCCCTTCCTTCTAATTACTCCTCTTTACATACTAGAAGGCAATGGGGTTCCTGCAGAGCCCTCTCATCTCCAAGCTGAACAGCTCTAGCTCTCAGTCTGTCCTTAAGAGAGGTGCTCCATCCCTTGATTTCAGTGAGTTTTTAGCTAAGTTACTGATTCATAAAGTGCAATGCTCCTTAAAATTCATCTGTTAACAATATGCACATTCATTTATTGCCTCTCCCTGTCCCAAAGATATACAATTTCTGGGAGACAATCTTTCAAAACACAAATGTTGGTGTAGAAAAATGAAATATAATATACATAACTGTTACTTATTTTACTGTAGCAATGTAAATCCTTGTTCAAAGCTATTATAATAATTTCATGGAAATAATTATCCACTGAGCTAATAACTCTAGTTTTATGGACTACGTATGTAAACTAGAAGACTAATGTTCTTCACAAAGTTACATGGTATATATAAACATGCAAATTAAAGGCCTAATTCATAGAACCAGTTAAAAAAAAAAAAAAGGAAAAAAAAGGCATTAAAAAAGCAAAGACTAAGAAAACAAAAATTTTCTTAGAGCTATTATGAATATTCTTATTGATGGTTTATTGTAAGCTGCATCCAGAATGTGAGATATGTTTACTTTAGCTTTTTGACTGTTTTTCTCTATTTTACAGGTTTCTAACTCTTATTGCTCCACTGGAAAAATCCAGAGTTTTAAAGTATACCATAACTTTGTTAGAAAGATTCAGCAGGACACCAGAGAGTTATAGAATTCACAGTACATGCTACTACAGAGATGGTTGTACTAAAACAGCTTTTATAGCAATGAGCCAGCAAAAAAAAAAAAAATATATATATATATATACAATGATCCTATCACCATTGCCAGCCTGGAAGGAACCTGGGACATCTTCATTTAAAATAAAAACTTTTCCAACACAGTCACTGTATAGTTTGCCTTGCAAGCTGATATTTGCAAAACAGATATTGACAATTTGTATCTTTAAGGGACTCGTGGCCAATTATCTCAGTCATGTGTGAATAATACAATATAATCTTCTATGTAGGTCTGCATAAACAACTGGCCAAACACAGACAAGTGTGCAAAAACTTACAGTTTACATTGAAGTTAGGATAAACAGAGATATAAAATAAGAATAAAGACCTGAAGACTGGGAGTGAATGGAGCAGAGTCTCATTTCACACAAATTTAAAAGTTTTAAGAACAATTATACTAGTGGACTCAGTTTCCTCCTGTAGTTTGGGCTTTGTGACCAGTAGTGGAGGGAGAGTCAGCTCATCCAAGGACGTATTCAGTAACAGTGGCTTGATAAAGAGAGAATTTACTACAAGTCTATGCCAAGGATAACAACACTGATAGAGCCAGCTGGTTCAAGACAGATACCAGCAAATCCCACTCCAAATATATTGATAAATTCCACATCAATGAGAAAATAAGATAATTTGCCTATGTCTTGGAACCGAGTAGAGCTCTGCCCTTTGTTATCCAAGGACAACTCATATCCTTCGCATGATAAATTGCTTTAAAATAGAGAGTAGTATTATCATTTTAACACATGGAAATGAGCAGGTGTGAAGTCAATAAGGACAATGTTTTTTCCCCCTGAAAATCTGGGCTTATCAATGTAACACTCAAAGGGCAAATTGAGGAAGAGGCCATTTTGTAATGAGGCAGGTATAAACGCAACTGCAAGGAAGAATGGAAAGGAGAAAAATGAGAGAAGAAGGGGAAAGGGCCTTAAAGAACTCATGGAAGAGAACCCATTAGTGAAAACATTTACTTTCTAGAGGGAAAATAACAAAAAGCCTTGGTGTCAAGGAGTGTGGAATGGATCCAGAAAGTCCTATAGGGTGAGGCACTGGAAACAGCCCAAAATGTAGTCTCCTCAAAGAACTCCTACTACTGCAAAATGGTCCCAATATGCAATGGCAAAATAAGTAGAATATGCAGAAGTGTGAAAATATAGAATAGATGCAATATAGTATATTTTCCATTTCTGCAACTCCCAAAGTTCACCCATGACAGTCCTATGCTGGATCTTCAGGAAGAGAAAGTGTCTTTATATCGCTTGTTATAATAGCTTGTCGCAAGGATCCCCTTCTTTTTGACTCTTCTTTACAGTGCCATTTGCTACTTTGTGTTCAACCTTTTCTTTCATAGGTTTTCAGTGTGTCTTCCCCATATTTACCCCCACTAACTTCTTGTGCAATATTCTAATCCTCTGTGCTGATCACACAGCTTTGGCAAGAGACTCTCTAAGACATAATATATGTAATCAGTTTTATTATTATGTAGCACTTGCTAAAGGCTTTGTTTAATTAGAACGCTAATGATATTGGAAATACAAGGAGTAGTGGTAGAAACTACAGGAAAGGCAGAATGTTCAAAGTTTGGAGTGCATTTGCCTTGGAGCATCCCTTGGCTAACTGGCTAGTGCAATTGATGAATGTGCCAGGCTTCCAATTGCAGTCAGGGCAAAAGGAAAGTTGTTAAGTAGTGCTCATATGTCAGCTTCGATGGCCAGAATACCATACCACAAAACCAAAATGCAATTCAGCACGACTGGCAACCATCCATCAAACAGGTCGAAAATTGAATGAACTTAGAACAAAATTATCCCTGCTCGAAAGGGAGTAGCATTCCTATGGGTTGCAGCTGAAGTAAGACACTTCAGCAGAATGCCCACAAAAAATGTACAGGTTGCATTGCCCCCTGCTCTATAAAACATTGGTTAAAGCAGATGACACAGGTATACTCAAGATTTATTTTTTGCTGTTTTCAAATCTGCTCTATCTGATGCCCTGTGTTGCATTCAGAATTCAATCACAAAACAGGGAACTGGAATATTTTGTGCACAATGCTGTACTAGTGCACATAATTTTTTCTCTGGTTCATTCTAAGCTGAGATGTCCCTCAGAAGCTTTAGAAAAAGGCAGCAGCGCAGAAAGTGAGGAAGAATGTCAAGAACTTGTAAATAAACAGCTGGCTGGCAACATATGTATTTTCTTCTATATTTTTCAGGTGCCACAATCTACAATCCATATCTGCCAGCCTTGTAGCATGCAGCATAATTTAACTGTAATTGATAGTGTAAGGGCAGATGGAGAGAAGTGTCAGCTCCTGCTCACATCCTCTGGGGATGCTACAGAAATCAAAGCAGATGGTCCAATTGCTTCTTATTTATGTGTTGCTGCTAGCTCCTCTGCTTGCAGGATAATGGATCATTATTGCCTGCTGTGCACAAACACCAATATGCTTTTAAATCTGGTTTTCAAACCCTATGAAAAAGCACTATATTTCATATTAATTTGTGAAGCTGCACTTAACAGGCTCCACTGATTTTAATTTATAGCATTTAAAAGGACACTGATTTTTTTCTTCATAAAATAGATGATCAACTGCAATTTTTAGCAAAATCAGACTAGAGATCTGATCATACATTCTTAGAGAATACACAGAACATTCATTTATTGACTAGTCTTTGATAACAAAGGCATATCTCCATAAAAAGATAATTTGAAATGATTACTTCAAACATGTATCAGCTAAGATACAGAGATGTCACATTGAACACTTCATTTACCTAAAGGCACTCGTGAACTCTCTTGGAATGGTTAGGAAACCTCCAGACAGATATGAGGACTTCCTGCACACCCAATACATGACACAGACCTCCAGAGATTACAACCCTCACGGCTTCACACTTGGCAGTGTAGTCCATGTGAATGGGTTGGTATGTCTTCTATAATGCACTGTAGTAAGTTTCAGCAACTTTAAAGTGTAATGTTTTGCAGCATGACAAGTATTAATTTGCTTTGACTACTATAGCAAGTGAGAAAGTCACTGCTTTGCAAAACGTGATAAGATGGCCAGCTGTGGTACTCTGTTGCTCTCTTGAAATGCAAAATGTTCATTGACACTACATTTAAACATATGGATGACAGCGTAAGAAGAAAATATTTTGCAAATACTTAGTCCCAAACTTCAGCTAGTATTATGTGGTTCTGTTAGTTGGGCAAGGGCAAACTATAAAGTGAGTTTACTATCACCCAGTGATTAGCCATATGATCACCTGCAGCATCTAGAGGTTTTACAACTCAACAGATGTTGTTATAACTTCAGAAAAGCTGTCAGAGCTTTGAAAGGAGAAGTCAGTCAGTGCAGCTGTAAGGAAACCACTGTGTGAATACAGTAAGGCTCTTTCCAAGATGGGGCCTAAAAAGGAACAAATTCAGTTTAGGTTAGTCCACCACTTATCCTGACCTCAAAACAAATCACTGAACAATTAACATAAGTTAATGTTCAGAATCTTATGTAATCCTTAATTAAACCATTCACCTGCTGAAGTGGTTAGATGCTCTGATGGTTGCAGTTGATATTGAACAAGGGTTTTATTTACTGCCAGTTTAACCAAGTGTTCTTGTGATTTGATTTTAGATATCAAGTTGTTTCTTCAACACTGTATTCCAATGTGTTTCAAGCAAGAATTATGGATTTTGAACAAGGAACATATTTCTCTCTCTGATGAGCAAACTGCCACTGACTGATGAAGGTTTTGGATGAATTTAGCTATCGCCTTCAAGATCAAGGCAGAATTGTTGAATGTTACTGAAAAGCAACTTCAGATCAGTGGTGACAGGCAAATATTGTGGCTTGGTTCGGGCACCTTTCAGAATCAGCAGAAACTAGCTTAGAATATTTTGCATATGTTAGAGGCAGCTATGGCAATAACAGCTCTTTAGCCCCTGGAAGGCTCTATGGCAATCGAAACTTAATTGATTACTTATTGTAAAAGGTCTCAAAGCAATAAGGGCACGTCCCTCTGAAAACAGGGATTTTTTTCTAATTACACTGTGGTGTGAGCTTTGTTATATTCACCTGAACTCATGTGACTTTGGATTTGAATGAAATGTGCTCTCTTCCTGTAGGAGGAACTATCTTGGTGATGTGGTAGAAATTGATGTCTAGCATCTTAGATGCACTCTAATTAGGAATGTGTTTCAATTGTACTTTTAATCAACATCTTCCTACAGCTTTCCTACAGAAATTTACATATAACTTCAAATTATAGTTTGATATAGTTCAGGGGTGTTTTACATTCTGTTTCCTTCACTTTAGTTTTTTTCTCAGTGGTACTAACCTTGTGTCTCAGTAAAATTTTGACTGTTGTTATTTCAAATCCACTGCTGCAAAATAAATTTGAAAATTGTCAGCCTGCAAGGCGTCTTCCTTTGCAGTCTGTTATTCTTCTCATCATTTACTTTGGTACCTACAAAATCAATGGACTCTCAAGGCTTCCAGTGACACTAGCAATAGTTTTTCAGCTGTGGTCTCATATAGATTTTGTAAGATTGGACTACCATCTATCAACATCTCTATGCACTACAGTGAATATGTTTATACTGTATCCTCTTGTAAACATCAGTGCATACCTTGACCAAAAATTTACATTTATGTGCTTCATATCTGACCTGAAGATTGTTACAAGCTTGGGTTTTTTTTTGTTAACAGTGCATCTCTCAATACTGTGGAGATACAATGTAGTTGATGCCAGATGCGTTATTATGTAGTAACAGTCGTAGAGAAATATAATTATACTTGCTGGAATTTCATTAACAGCAACTGAATAGCATTCTAATGAATTTTCTCTGGAGTAGTTTATTATGAGAATTTCATAAGAGATGACCTCTTCAAAACACTACTATATGTAAGACACTTTATCTCTGCAGCCGAGAAGGAAGCTTAGGCTGTGCTGATTGCTAGGCACAGTTGCACAGGTTTCTAGGCCCTCTTTTGATGGAGCAAGTCCTGCTATAACAAGCCCCCAGAGCTACTGCTGTGAGCAGGGGCATTTCCCCAGGGCAAGATGCAAGAACATGGATTGTGAATCTCTCAAAGCAGCACTTAAAGAGGGAATTAAGGGGTGACTAAGTTGTGTTGACCTCTGGCACATGGTAGATTTCACTCAGTGTAAATGTGCATTACACTGATGGAAGTGTACAATACAGTTATGTTTCTGGAACAAAGATACTGCTCCTAACTTACAGCTTCTGCACGGTGGGCATTGAAAGTGCGTAATAGAATGATGTTTATTAATGCATATACTTGGGTCCTTACTTAAGTACTTAGATTAATTTCAGCTCTTGGTTTATTGACACATTAAAGAAACCTCAGTTAGAAAATGGCCTTTAAAACCTCTGTTTTCAACTTTATTATCCACTTACCTATTACTACAATAGAAATGCTCTTATGCTTGAACATCACCAAACTAAAATATGAAATTCTATTCTCAGTGATACAAATTTGAATTGTAAATACTTCATGGTTTGCAGAAGAGTCATTCCTAAATTGAACTTGCGGAGCAGTTTGTCGCATAAAGATGAAGTCCTAAATTCTATAACTCTTTTTTTTTTTCCCCTCTCTCCTTCATAGCCCTCATTAACTGCCAGGACATTGCAGTTCCTGAGTTGGAACAGCCCTCCAGTGGGGAAAATGAAATTAAAATTTATGCTGGGCACAGGAGAAACTAAACAAAATTGTCTCAATGCAATGAGCTGAAGTGAAAATTGTGACAGAGTATATTTAGCTCCTAGTCTATAATCCCAGAAATTGTCAGACATTAACAATAAATGTTTGGATTTGTTAATCAGATTTTTGGTTTCTTACATGGTCTTGGTTTTTTCCTGGCAGTATTTGTTGGGATTTGTTATGTTTACAGAGATAAATATACCTAATAGTTCAGCCTTAACTAAATTCCATATTTTCCTTTGACTTGAAGTTCCAATTATGGCAATATTTTCATTTTTCAATGCCATTTGGTTCATAATGATGATGAAAGATCCTAGCACTTCAGTCAAGAATACACTATGAATTCACAATAATCAAAAACAGCTTTTGTGAATTAAGTAAGAAGAGAAAATTTACTAAGGTTAGTGAAGCTATTAGGGAGACCTGCAACATACCTCACACCAGAAAGGAATACCAAGTGACCAAGAAGGAATTTGTATGGAAGGCGATACTAGCACTAACACTGGAACACTTTCACAGGTCCTTCAGAGTGGCAGAGCAAACAGGGGGGAGAGGACATCTCAGTCCTGCTGCCTGCTGGAGATGGGCAAGCAATCCTGGCAGTAGAACTTGCTCCCAGTGAAAGGATTTAGCCCTTAGGTAGCAGAGGAGAGAGAGAAGCAGGTCACTTGGTGCAATGAAAAGTGACTCAACAGCAAAACTCAGGGAAGCAAGTTTTCAGCAAAGCCTTCCTGTGCTGCAGGCCATATCCTCTTACTGTCTTGCATGGCCTTTGCATGAGCAGGGAGGGCCTGACAGTCTCCAGCTGCATGATACAGGATCGCTTTTCATAATAGAAGAAAATTATAACTGCGTGCATGTAAGCAATTCTTCAAAATTAATAGAATAGTGTGTATAGTTACTCATATGATTAAATTTTCAAGGCATTCAGAACAATCAATTTAATGGTGCCTAAATATAAAAACCATTAGATTCTCTAAAACTGTTATTTTGAATACTTTAAAAATCAACAAAATGTTCCTTTTTATAACAAAGAAACATTTGTTTAAAATGTTGAAGCAAATGGATTTTCTCTGTCAGTGAGTAGACTCTTTCTTCAGTTCTTTCTGGTTAACAGAAATTTTGATTGTCAATCAAACGTTAAATCTCCGTACTTACTACCCGAACAGTCACCTAGAATTTCTTTCCCTAGTCACGTTCCTGCCATAAAATAAATTAATGACACACTCAATCATTCATTTAGAACACGAAGAAATGTTCCTTAATAATAGTTTTCATATTAACCAGCTAAATTTGAAATATAATTTAACATCTATCTAATTAGAGTAGTCACATACCCTCATACAGTAGATGCTAAAATAATTTCTCAAAACCTCAGCAGAGACTTTCTGTAGCCCAGAAGACATGCCAATAACTTGCCGATAAGTCACAACTCAATAACTCAATAACTTGAGGCACATAAGTCAGCCAGATTGCTGACGAGAGGAAGAGCAGGATAAAACCCTTGAGGTTGTACCTAATTTGAAAAAGGATTGTTCTTTTTTCCTCAGACACCTGCTGCAATGCAGAGCTGCCTCTTTACACACCTGGTCTGCTATCGGTGTCTCCCAGACAGAGAGAGAGAGAGAGAGAGAGAGAGAAGTTTCTGTGTGGTATGGGAGATGCAGTGGAACAAATTCTGTGATGGGGAGATGTGGTTCTGACTTCTTAACAACCTATAAAGTCCTGTCTTGCACAGCTCACTATGGTTATCAAGTAACCCAAATACTTTGAAGGCCATTTCTGTTGAGCAGCAACAACAATGGGGCAGTTTTTATTTAATCCTTCACTGTGGTGCAACAACAGAGTGATAGCAGGAGGCAAAGCTGTGAGCAGAGCAGCCCTGGGCTCTAACCTGCAAAGCGGACACACGGTGTCAGAGGATGCAGCCTTTTCTTTGCTGTGTGGATGGATAATGTAGTATTTTCTTACTGTTCTTGAGTATCTTATTTTTCTAAACTTACTTCCTATTTTGCATTAGTTGATATTATGCCAATTATGCTACTGAACTTTATGGATCGCCTCCTACCATTTGACATCGCAGTGAGTTTCAACATGGAGAAGTAATCTCCGAGCTGTTCAACCCGTTTTTTAAATCTGTTGTGTCTGAGGAAGGCAGACAATAACTCCATACTTACACTGCAATGTCTGCTATCATTAAATCTAACACAAAATCAGCTTGGTTTTAATTATTTTATCAGTAGCGCTCAGTGATGGGAGCTGCACCGTGGGAGCAGTTTTTACATCAACTTCATTTTCTCTCTGCACGGAACGGCTTGTGTTATTCATCCACATGAGAATTAATGCTCAGTAACTTTTAACAACTTTCAAAAATGTGCTGCAGTAACCACAGTTCTGCTGATCTAGCAGCTAACGCGTGGTCTGAGGTATTTTTTGTTTTGTTTTTTCTTCATTTACAGAGCTAGTGCTAAAGGTGTTAAACTTTGGGTCACCTAAACGTCACTGGCAATTCATGATCACTTTGGGACTGTTTTGTTTTATGACACAAAATGTTATGATTTACCATTACTAAGCAGCTAACACCCACCAGAACAATACCTGGAAAAGATTTCCTCCTTCTTAAAGAGAAAAGTTGTCATATTTTAAATATTACTACACCAAGATTATTTGCAAAACCTTTTTTTCATTCATCCTGCACTGCAGACACTGGTACTCTAGGCTGATCAGGCTATTTTTGCAAGTTCCATGATTTTCAAGTTGCTTTCTTAGCGACTCTACAGAATGTTTTGATAATCTTGAGCTCTGCCTAAGCTAGAATTAACACCATGGTTCTGACTTTTCTGATTTTGAATACGAGGCAGCTTGTGGCAGGCTGTAATTGTGGCTGCAATCAGGAGAGATTTTCTCATGACTTTTAAACAGGTAGGTGTGACATCAATTGATCTTTGCCTATAGGAGAACAAGACAAAAAAAAAACAAACAACAAAGGCTCAGAGTCAATCAACCCTATTCTAATGAGAGCTGTTTTGTAGCCATAAAGCTCCTTTAGGTCCCCAAACCAACTTGCTCCTTGTTCTTAAAACAGGAACTCCATTTTACAAACCAAAGGTTCTCTGCCACCAACATGGGTTGTGATTTGCTAAGGGCAATGCTTTGCTAAAGTGAGTTGTAATGCAACAACCTGATTCGAGATTTACAAGAACAGAGATAATCAAGTGTTCTAATGTGACTTAAAATATGATTTCCTACCTATTCAGGTACTACAGGAAAAACTGAAATAAGTGAAATAGAGTGTAGGCTAAAATTTTAGTTAGATGAAATAAGCTAATTGCTTCATTTCAACTTGCCTTTCTTCTCTGCTCCCCACTTGACATAATTTCCAGCACCCTCATGAACTGCAAGAGTTATGGGTGAGTGTCCATAATACATGAAAGGTAGAAACTGAAGTTAACCTCTGAGTCATACCACCCTATCTATGGATTCTTTTCTTTCAGTAATAATGCAATTTGTCCTCCTAAAAAGGATTTTTCTACCGTCTTAAGGTCACATGTATACGAGAAAAGTACACCAGACCAGGTAAGCAAAAGGAGAACTTGTGCCAATTAATATAAATTATAACATATATGTCACATTATAGTAAAACAGTTGTGTTATCTTTAAACCCTGGAAACAATTCCTTCCTCTTTCACTTACAGAGGAACAATCCATTTCTTAATAGGTACAAACACTTTGAAGTTAAAGCTCAAGATAAACCACATAGCAGATTTAGTGCAGTGAGTCTGATTGAATATATGCTTTAGTCTCTAAGAGAAAGCAAAAATAGAAAATTATAACATGAAAGGAGACCAAAGTCTGTGCTTAGTCCACTTTTGAAACATTTCTAGAGCCAATAGATTTACTTTGTTCTTCCATATATTTGTGTAATTTTCCTGTAATTATTGCTATTGCTTTGATGCTTCCGGTAATTTGTTCCAAATATAGTTCTATGTATGTAAAATTATACTTTGTTAAAATTATTTATCCTCTGTACATCCTACCATGAACTCTTACTTGGACTATAAACTTATTTGGAATGAGAAATGCCATAACTTTTCACTAATCAGCTTGAGTTTAAAGTCTACAATAATTTCATATGTTAAATTAATCACAATAAGGTATCAAGATGCCCAGAGGACTTTTACAAGAGCAGTGCCATAAGGTCTAATAATTCGCATCCAGATCTTCAAGATGCTAAATCCATAAGCATGTACTTGAATAAACAACTTGAACTTACAGAATCTTCCTCATCTTCATTGACTTAACCTGGCAATGGGCAAAGTCAGGGACAGAGTTTTGGAACAGCATTTACGCAGTGTGTTGCATTGGCTGCAGGGAGAGCTGACCAAGACCAGTTAACTGTCTGCCATTATAGCATATAGCGAAGTCCATAAAACTATTAACCAGACAGGCCACTGTGGCATTGCCTGAAAATCTGCCTTAGAGTGACAACACAGTTTGAGGTTCCTTGGGGATGTATTTTCCCCAAAGGAGAGTTGCTGTGGCTTAGTCTGCTCAGAAACATATGCAGAAAGATAAAAGCCAAGAAGAATGCCAGCTAGCTTCCTCTAAACATCGTTATAAAGAAAAAATCATTTGATCTGTTTTTAGATGAAATTCAATTCTTCAAATCTGAAAAGTCAGATTTGATCACAAATAGCCCCCTTCTTACCCTAGTATTTTACGAGGACAGCCAGTATACACCAACTACTCCAAAAAAAATCTGATGACAGTCGTGAAACCAGCATAGAAGCATGGAAGAAAAACAATGCTGACAGATAAGTACATCTTTTGAAACCATTCCAAATCTAGATCCAGATCATAATCTGATAACAGTCTGTTTCTGAGCTTGCAAATGGTGACAGTTTTTGGCTAAGATAGGACCTCAATGTCATTATCAAGGACAAAGCTGATTTCCAGGAGTATCTACAACAGAAGGAGCTTGTTTAGCTTCATAGCACAATGGAAAAGCACCTATGTGCAGAGATCCAGAGATTATATGAATGGAAGTGGTATTCACAGATAATTCACCTCTAATTAGAAGTCTAGCAGTGCTTCAGTGTCATATATCATAATGTAGTTGTCTGTTTGAACTCCACAATTCATCGCATTTGCGCTCACAGTGCTAAACTTACATTAATTGGAAGTGGTGTAACCAACTACGGATATCCGCCACACTCTTTAGGCGATGCCCCTAAGGTTCACCTAAAATCTACAGTAATAAAGTATGTTTTAAAAGGATTCATCTTTTGTTTGCAGGCTTTATAAAATGCAATTGAAATGTCAGTGGTAAGTATCCAGGTCTCAGGTTTAGTTTCCTCTTAAAAAAAAACACAAACAAATAATGAACAGACCGCTGACAATTCTTATGCAAAATTCTTGAATTATAATAGTACATATATATCTGGTTAATACTTAGACTTTGAGCATGTTCATTAGTTGGAATCATTAGCTGAATTTAGGAAAGAATGCTTAGTTTTGCACACTGGATGATACAATTCTCAGCTGTATTTTCTCTTCTTACCACTGGGTTATAGAGACATACGTTTTAGAGCTGTAAAATATCTTCTTTACACCAGTTTTGCAATGATTTTATGGTGGATGCTGAAACCTGTTCTTACTTTTCTACTTAAGATAGACTGAATAACAAAGTCTCTGATGGAAGGTTTTTCCTACTTGTGCTTTTTATTAAAAAGATGTTCTCTTTGCAACCTGGAAGGATATCCTATTATATCAGATAGGTGTATCTAAAGAGCTTCTTTCACAGTATGTCATACAGTTCACCAGTATAGCTTGCTAAAGATGATGGCTGAGATTAAATACAACCCACTTGGCGAAGGGCAGAAGGCAAACAATTGCATTTGACCTTTGTCAAAGAATGCTCATTCACAGCATCATATCCTTCTACATCTTTCCTAGGGGACCAAAAAAGCACTGGCATGTTCAGTGTAATGCTGACTGCAAACTGATGCCCTGTGCACTAACATGGTGTGATCACTCACTGTCAGTGCTACTCTTCCCTGACAAAATTCATAATAAAAACCACATGCCACTCTTCCAACTTTAATTCAAACTCTTTGCTCCAGAGCCCTTCATCTGTAGCACAGTACATACAAGTGCTATTGAAGGACTGAAAAAAGCAACCATAACAGCCTTTTAATATTTACCTTAATCAATTATTTCTTGTCATGAGTAAATGCACTGTAAACATAGCTAGTTCATGATGGTGCAAACATCAGCCTCATATAAAACTATGTGAATAGTGCAAATGTGTTAAGAGCATGCACAGCTGTGTTCTCATTTACATCATTGCCATTTTGCTCAGTTATGGAAAAGTTGCCACAAATATAATTATTTCCTTCTTTTAAACACCTTCTAAAAAGTTCAGTGAAATGAAAATGAAAATGGCTGGAAATGAAATGATTTCTTTCTTCAGAGCATCACCAGATAAATATCATTTTGTTATATATACTAGGACCAAAGCAGCAACACAGTAACCAAAATCATGCATGCTGCACAACTGACACAGGCAATTTTTGCTTCTTTTCCTTCAACCTAGTAATAAAACAGGATCCAGAAAGTAATTTTGAAAGAAACATTTTGAAAGAAGTCTCTTATGAGAAATGAACGCTCTAAGAGCATCATGAGCATAATCAAGTTGATTGTACGTAGAGGACAAAGTCTCTGTTCCTACAGTCTACTCTCCTTGGGCTGCTCTGCAAAAAAGTCTGCATCCAGTCCAATGTGCAGCTACAACACTGTAGCTAAATAACTGCTGAGACACTCCAGCCGTGTGCTGGACATACTTAGGAAGGTTGTTTTGGCTGCATTCAATGCCATCACAGTATGTCCTGCCACCATCTTACCAGATAGCATCCACCTAAACACCAGCCCTATGCACTTATGAGTGAGCTCAGGTTACAACAATGCTTCTACTGTCTTCATCTCTATATCTTAGTAAAGATGCTTTCTCGGGATAAAGTTCATTATATATAATATATGTAATAAAGCAGTACAGGCTCTTTCCTTCTACTACCACAGACTCCAGCAACCAGAGACTGACAGCTAAGTTATTTATGTGGAATAGCTACCTTTCTCATCACATCAGCAGAATTACTGTCAGTCTCCAATTCCGTAGCTTCTCATTATTTCCTACAGAGCAGCATGTTCCTTTCCACTGAACTCACTCCTCATTCAGCCTTCTGCTTCCAGGTTTTGGCCTCATGGCTTTTCACTGACTCCAGGTAAGTCACAGTTTCCCTGTCTGGAAATTCCTCTCTTTCCTGCACATTTAGTAGCCCCACTCATCCCACAGCGTGCACACGATCTGATGGGCAGTGCCTATCTGTGGTTATGTAGAAGAAAGCACCCCGAAACAGACAACACTGTACTTGTAGAAATATAGTCTAAAACCATAAAGTGGAAATGAATTGTCCTTTCCATCACACAGAAGCAGTGAAGTCTGCCCAAAAGGTAGCATTTTATAGCCTGCTGAATTTCAAAAGCTAGGGTTAATTTTAAGAGTCACTGGGACTTCTCACATGTTAAAGTACTTTGCTGAACTGTGACAAGATGAAAGGAGGTGAAAGTAATGAGCAGCTCGAGGGTGTATATTTGTTTTAGTCAGAGGAGTTTTATCACTGACTTTAATGGTGCCAGGCCTGTATACCAAAATTAAACTGAGTTAGGTATTTGCATACATTATAGGCTAATACTAAAAGTTTAATTGTACCTAGGAAGCATAGACAGCAACATAGCTCCACCAGACTAATTGGTACATCTTTAGCAGATTATGATGGTTTCCTTTATCAATTTACATCTGTTTCTGCTTCAGCAGAGATCTGTATGTTTTACACAGGTCTGATAAGCTTAATTTTAGGTATATTGTTTTCAGCTGTATCAACAGCTGAGCTGACAACCAGTAAACTGAAAGCATGGTTTTTCTTTTGTTTTCTTTTTCCTTCTGTTTTATTCATTCCTTTAATTTACTTATTTATGCTTATTTTACAGCTTTGTTCAAATTTGTATCTGTGGTGAGTTTACAGCTCGCTGTGCTTAACTCTGTAAAGCCAGACTGTTCTCTCGTACGTAATAAAGCTTTCCACATTATGCATGTTGTGTTTTATTTCACTGTTTGGAGGACCTTTTATGAAATCAGCAGCTAGACGGAAGGAAATCATTTGCATACTTGGCTCCATACACCTGGAATTCCTTAATTTTAAGGATTAACAAAATGAGTCTAATAAAAAGCATAGGGCCTTGTTAATCAGCTCTGTAAACTCCCTTCATTAGCTGTTACTTGCTGCCAACATGAGTGCACATTTCAGGAAATTTACATTGTGCAGGTCAGTTATTACTATTTTATGAACTGATTTCTAATTTTATGTGACACAGTTTGTGTTTTTAGTGTTCCTAAAAGTTAAATAACCTTTTTTTTCTGAAGTCTTGGATTGCGTGTGCCCTTGTGCAGCCTCATTCATGACACTTTCCATACATTAGGTCTACAATAACATCGGTTTACTGAAACTGACAATACAATGTATTGCAATTAATATAAACACACACATTTTATTTGAGTTGATGTGGAAAACTTTCCTTCAGACTATAAAACATGGGTTATAAACACCTGAAGTTTTGTCAGTGTTCATTTTTTAAATTAAAGTAGAGAAAGATGCCTAAGCATATTATAAAATACAGTAATCATAATCACTTTCTCTTAATATAAGCTGCAAAAGCATAGGTCATGTTCTCATTGTAGTTCTTCGAGTAGTTAGATACTCTTGATTATCTCATATTCATGCTTTGAGCACTTAATCTGAGTTCTACCAAAACATCTGGGGATTTGTCCCTACTGATTTCATTCGCCTCCCATCAGGTCCTTGATTTCAAGGACTACCTTGGAACCTCTTGTCATCACTAACACAGAGATGGGGATTTTAAATATATCAGCGCTATGCTTGTAGTGATAAAATTCCTCCTATCCTTTTCTCAATTCCTTCTTCCTCAGCAGTTCTTTTTTTTCCTTTTTTACACCTGTTGAATTTGATGTCTGTCCTTCAACAGCAGCAATGTCCTTTTGCAGACAGGTAGCATCTATGAATAGCAAGTGTATAGGTTAATTAATTTATTTAATGTTTTCTTGGCATGATTGCCACAATTTTAAGCTAATGCTCATCAATTTTAGGGTACAGCAATTTTCACCAATTAGGAAAAACAGTCCCATCCCTCTGTTGCAAAATTACATGATCAGAGAGCTGGGGTACCTTGGCCTGGAGAGCTAAGCCACCATGGAGAAATGAATCCTGGAGACTGTGCAAAAGGAAATGTGCTTTAGGACTGAGTTGTTCTTACCTCATGGCAACAAGCTCTTATCATCTTACCACTACTTCGACCTCTAATTTGATCACACTGAAAACACACAAAAAAGTAGCTGAAATCTCTTACAGTTGAAAAGAATTATCCATGCAGTTAATAAATGTCTTTAGAATGGAAACAGAAAAATCAAAACACCTTAATTACATGAAGACCTAGCACTGTTAAGATTCTAATGGATATCCTGAGAAAAATTAAGGGACTTCCAGGAAATTGTTGGCTGTAAATTACTCAGTTCACTCTAACATTGTTACCTAGTGCACAGAGGTATCATGACAATTAATATGTTCAAACTTGCTCCAAAGAGATCACATGGCAAAAATACTAAATAGTGTTATACTATCAAAAAATGTATTCATACAGATAGTTTTTCAGAAACTGAATGTCATGATGCTTTGAGACTGGTTTTAAGGTCTGTCAGACTATACTGAGTTTATAGAGGTTGTTCTTTTGGAAAAATAAGCACAAGGTTATCTCAGATGTTTTCTCTGTAGAGACTGGCTATATTACAGCAGTTTTATTGTAATTTTTCTCTCCAGTCCTCCAACACCTTCTGTATTATTTCAGAGTTGTTTTAAAATCTCCAAATCTCTTTTAGGTACTTCCACTTTACTCTTATTTCTCCGCCACAAAAGGTAGCTCCCCAGGAAGAGTTAATACTGATAATTTTTAGCAATTTTTGGTAATTCGGGAAGAGAACGTCAAAATGAAATGAATTTGAGTAATTTTTCAAACCTCCTTCTTCTGTTTTTATTTTATTTTATTTTATTTTATTTTATTTTATTTTATTTTATTTTATTTTATTTTATTTTATTTTATTTTATTTTATTTTATTTTATTTTATTTTATTTTTATTTTTATTTTTGGGTTGTGGTGATGGTGTTGTTTTTAGGAGGACTTTTTTCCCCCCAGGAATTTGCAATTCTGTGTTTTCTACCAATGAGTACTACCACAGAACTCTTCTCATAGCTGCAACTTTGACTAACTACATTTCCAAAGTAATACAAATCAGAATATAATTACCAAGAAATAAAGAAACCAAGATACATACATACACACCTACAGAAATCAGAAAAACGTTGCCATCTCAGATGGTGGACTATCTGAAATTAGCAAGATATTAGCCCTGTTAGTGCGGATAAAATTCCATGGTACTTGAGCTAAAATACACAGTACAGAGAAGAAACAGCTCTTAGAAATCCCCAGCAACTGAAGACACAGTATGTAGTGGTTGACTCTGTGAAACAGATTTTGTATTTTGAACTACTCAGTGAGAAGAATAAGAGGTTATACGCTGTCACAAAGAAGAGTAAAGATTCTACATCTGAGATGACCTTAAGAGCACAGTGATTTTTACAACGATGTAGTATCCATGCAGGAGTGTACTAATAATCCTGAATTCTTCATCATGTGTCTTTGCTTAAAGCTGGTGACCAGCACTAGCAACAGGAGAAGAATTCTGTCACTTAGGAAGGTTCTGCTCTGTGTTTCTTCCTTCGTGAATTCTCATTGTTTTTCTCCTCACAGACACACTCATGCTAAGAGCAGAAAACTACCTAAAGGTCAGAGAGGCTGTAAGAAGTGGACATGCCACCCTCAGCTGCTCATTACCTGCAACTCTAAGCACAAGGACTGCATAAAACAGCAGAGGGAAGCACATCCTCCTTCCACTTCACACTCACTGCTCACACTTCATCTACTTCTTTCCATTTTCACAGTTATTTTACTATAAATGGCAAAATATAGAAATAACTTGGAGAAAAGCAAGGCATTTTCAAGAGCACCTTCAGAAATTCCCCTACTCCACACATCTATGTGTCTGCTTCATCACAAAAATAAAATAAAATAAAATAAGATAAATAAAATAATAAAATAAAATAAAATAAAATAAAATAAAATAAAATAAAATAAAATAAAATAAAATAAAATAAAATAAAATAAAATAAAATAAAATAAAATAATAAAATAAAATAAAATAAAATAAATAAAGTTTATTCAAATGGCAATGTCTTTTTCTCCCTGATTCAGGCCTCTCTTCTGTGTATACAACGTATTTTGATGAATTTCAGGTTCACTCTCAGTTTCCCATGAAGACAAGCCCAAGGATAAAGGAGGAAAAAAAAACAGAAAGAGGAAGGGAAACAATTCCCAAGTAGATAGTGACAGCTAAAGCAGAGCAAATAGATAGCATGCTGCTGCTAGCCAGCCTGCTGCTGCAGCTTTGTCTAGTGTCACTGGGTTGCTGTCCAGCTAAAAGAAACGCTGCGTAAAGGAAAACATATTGCCAATGCTGGCTGCCAACCTTAGAACTAGTGATAATCCAAACAGCACAAAGTGCCCATTATCAGTTCCTTCTCTGAACAGCCCATTAAAAACAGCTGTGCAGATAAAAGAACCGGAGAACTGTGTAGCAGAAATTAAGCAGGGAGAGAATGCAGTGATTGGAGCCAGCCACTGCCATTTAATTTCTGTGAAAGAAGAGTTAAAAAATAAAATTAAAAAAAAGATAATACTCCTAGTTATGAATGGAAGAGGAAACTTATGCGCCTGTGTGAGGCATTGAAAATGGTAAAAGAGGCTTTTCCAAAACACTGGTTAGGATTTCAGTTTGTCCTAGAGAATGCAAACTGCAAGCTAGCAATGCAGACACCAGCACCTGCCTGACAGCACACACTGATGTTGTCATCTCTCCACACGCACCCGAATACTGTCATTGTCGTCTCCACCCACACACACGTTCCCACAGGGTCATCTGCTCATAGTATTCCCGGAGTAAATGTCACAGCTCTACTGCAGTGGAGTCACTGGGGAACAAACTGAAACCCATCGGTGGCAGGAAAACAGCTCACCAAGAGTTGCATGGAACCCTGAGCACTCTGCTCATTGAGCCACAAGCCCAAAGCAGCAGGAGGAAATATCGGCAGTGAGCTGCTCTGCAGCCCTTGCGACAGTTTTGTGTCACAGCTGACCCATAAACAAACACGGTTTGTTCCGTGCGAGCCTCAATTTCACAGACAATAGAGCTCGACCTCCCCAGTTCCTGAAAGTGCGTTCAAGTAACTGCAAAAGCGTTTAGGAGAGCTGCTCTGCGAGAGCGCGTCCTCTAGCGCAGCCTGTCGGAGAGGAGCCGCGGCACCTCGCAGCCCTCGGCGCGCTTGTGCTCAGTACAAATCACCTCCTTCCCTAAAAGTTTTTAGCCTAAGCACTGCAAAGATGAAGAGTAGCTGTCATGGGGAGCTGACCTCCTCAAGCAGTTACGGCACGGTGGGAAGATGGGCTTTTCCTGAAGGAAAAATCTGAGTTACACAGCTACTAAGGGGAGTTTCATGTCTCATTTTAAGGAGTTCCATGATGACTTTTTTATTTTATGCAAGTGCTCATTGTTGCTGTAAATAATAAAAGCAAAATTACATGTTTTGTGTTATGATTTCTTCTACATTTTAGAAATCATTATTTTCCAACTTATTTTTTTCTGAAGAACAACCTTAGGTGAATAAGACTTTTTCTGCTAATGCAATTATTAAAAAATATATTATTTGGCAGTTCTGACTGTCCTCTTTTCAGGTACGCATGGGCTTGCTCACAGTTTCTTAGCTATATATGACTGAATCATTTTATTTCATTTTCATGCATGTTATGTGAAAAAGGGTCTCCTGAAGAATGCTGAACCTCACAGGAAACCCTGTGAATATTGCTGGAATACCAGTTAACATTAGCAGTTAGATATAAATCTCTACCAGTTGCTGTAGACAACAGCAGAGATTTTTCATGCAGCCATCGTATTGGAAGTGAAGCCTGCTTTTGGAAAGCCTGCCCTTTTCTGGACTGTGTGGGCTGAATTGGAGAGAGGTGGCACAAGGTGGTTCACACAAGACCTCTCAACTCTTTTTGCATTGTTGGCTGTGCTCAGAGCTGAATGTAAAGCTACTCATTGATTTGGCTTTCCAACAAAAACAAAAAGAAATGAAGAGAATTTAGAGGAGAAAGAGGAAGAAGTGAATAACAATAATCAAATCCAGCTGTCTCAGGGGAAGATGGGGGAGAAGGCATCTAGACCACAGTTTGAAAACCTACTAATACAACTTTGTGTTTAAGTGCTTTAAGTGTAAAGATGCCCTGGTGTTGTGTGGTAATTGCATACACAGACTGACATTTTTTATTCTCACATCAGGCTTCTCCAATTAATCCAGATCTAAAAACTTGCACCACCAGGAACTATTGCTTTCTCCATTTTTCACAGAGCTAATAGATACTAATCATTGACCTCAGACTTGTCATACATCACTAGAAGGATGTTCTCCATAAACAACATGCTGGAGGTCGTGTCAATGTCCACTTCCACCTCCTTTGATTTCTGCCCATCTGCAGCTTGCAGGCCAAATAAATCTCATTAAACAGCATGTGCACAACTCTCTTAAACATTCCAGAGAACAAAGACAAAAGGAACAGTAATGGCCACAGTTATATAAAGCTGCAGCAGTAGCAAAAAAAAAAAAAAAATCTATGGGTAGCTTGATCTTCATAAGCACTGAAAACATCTATCATGAAGCAATGCGCACACTCTGTGTGCCACCAGCTGGGGCACAGAAGAAATTTCTGAGCTGACTTGTGGCTCTGTGCTATGGGATGGTCTCTGCCATTCACTTGCCCCTTCTGAGCAGATGATATTGATTTACTTGCTAAACTAAACTGCACAGAAAAACATAATAATAAAAAAGGGGGAAAAAAGATTAGATTCCTGCCCAGGGAGACTTGAGACAGAGCAGCAAAGATGGCAGAGCTGGCAGAAGGCAGACAGGGAACTGTAGTATGAAGAGAAGGGAATGGATGCAAAAAAACCATCAGCAGCCACCTGTCCTGTTCACACGTGTAGCTACCATTCTTTAACAGCTTGTAGTTTTTATTCTTGGAAAAGACCGAGAAGGGGCAGATATGCATTTTCAAAGGGCCTGAGACACCCAGAGGATTCACCAAAATCTTTGGCAGCCTCAAAATCCACAGTCCTGGCAGTAATTCAGCTTTAGATCCTCAGAGGCTTAGAAGTAAAAAAATCTTATTCTCTGGGAATTCCCATAGACTTGCTTTTTGCAACATAACATATCATCATCATGCGCTGGCTTAGTGAGGATATTCTTGTACCTAAAGGAGGCTATAAATAAACAGAATACCAGTAGTTCTGGTTTACAATTTGAAAATTGAAAAAATGGATTCTTCTTAAAATGTTAAAGCCCTTAAGATTAGTTCTCAGTTCCCGGATTTCAGCATTATTTTACTACCAAAGCTTGCAGCTCTCTAGAACTGTGTTCTGCTTTGTTTTATCTTGATTTAATGACAATGGAAAATTGCCACATACTATGTAATTCCAATGATTAATTAACATTCATATTAAAAACGTGTGTCCAATTTTTGCTCCGATTTTAGAAAGCTTCAGCTTCCAGCTGTTTAGTCTTGTTACCCTTCTATTTTATTAAAGGAGCCCTTCTGAACATGAAATCTCCCTGGGAAGATAATTATACACTCTGATCAAGTCACTAGTTAACCTTTTCATCGATAAGCAGAATAGATTTAGTTTCTCAGGTAACACTGGTTTCCCCGATCTTGAATTATGCTTTTGCCTCTTCTCAGCTTTTTCAATTTTCCTCTATTCTTCTCAGAGAAATCTGAAATATCTCTTTGTCAGCTTTGAAGCAGTGCAGTTCAGGTGCTGCAGTCACTCTGTCCTTGCCTTCAACTCATAAAAAATTACAGCTGCTCAAAACGTACATAGCTTAAGAAAAAAAGGTTTTCAAGTCCTCCTTTACAGGAATTCAAAGAATCCCTCATTTGCATTGGTTTAAAAAGCAAATAAACAACTACAAAAACAGAAAAAAAACAAGGTCAGGAGTTCAGCCATTCTATCACAAGTTCAAAAAATCGAAATTGAAAGCCAACAGTTTGCTATAGTGCATGTGGAAGAACTTCCCCCAACCAATAGTTTTCCCAAAATTAAACTACATGGTGTAAGTGGCAGTGAGTTCCTGCTTTCATGCTGCGGCGTTATGGAACAGTCCTGCTCTGGATCTGCAGCTGGACAAACTTCACTCACAAGTTTTAATTCTGTCAGTAGCACACGTGACTATGGCTGTTTTCTTTCATATACAAAATTGATCAAAACTTTTTTTTTTTGAAGTTATTTCTTTAGCATCATTTTTGATAACAGTATATGGAGAGATATAATAAGGCAGAATTTAATTAATGGTTAACAGCTTTCTAAACTATGCCACATTCATGTGAGATGCTGTAGGGAATCTGAATTGAGTGAAAGAATTATATTCAGAACGGATTCCATCTGGCAACAGTTGCATCTGTCCATGCTCATTGTAAAGTACTGGGAATAGTAACATTTGTATACCAAACTATTTAATATCCAGTACAATATTAATTTCCAAGCAAAAAATGGACGCAGAACACTATAGAACAAGAAATAAAAGGGATACTTGGGAATTAAAAACAAGTAATGTTGTTTCATTTTTCTGTGGAATAATAAAACTGATTTTTGCTTGTAAGGCTTGGACCATTTGCCAGGCCTTTAGGGCAGTGTGAGCAAAGGCTGATGTCTTCTGGTTTTGCTCTTCTCCAACTTTACTCCAAAATATGCAGTCAAGACTTCTCTCCCATTGTTCTCCTTCTATTGTATACAACTTCCATTTCTCTGCATTGTATGAGGAAAATAATAGTTTAAAATCTATATTATATATCACTAATTCTGGATAATCCTTTGCAATTGTCCTCAGTTCTCGCCATCAGTGTTTAAAGAATTGGTGAAGAACACTGCAAGGTGCTCATGCTCTGCATGTTCTAAAAGATCCATTGCTTGATTGCTATCATTGAGAACCACTACCACAGTGGGATTTGTTAATGTGGTTTATGCCGTTCACGTTTCAACACACCTTTGGTACAGTTATCTCCAGAGCCCCTGAAGCAGGCATCATCCGAAAGCTCTATGCCCCAGGCTCAGCCACCAAATCACCACACCTGCTTGGATCAGTAGCACAATACGTGGTCTGGTCAAAATTCCACCTTTTAACCAACCATGCGCACTGAACTTGGAGACAAAAGAAGAATGCTGAAAACTTTGGGGGGGGGAAAAAAAAAGCGTGATAAAACCATCTTTTTTTTTTTCTCCTAACGGCTCACAGAGACAGCTGTCAGTACGAGGCCGAGGCGAAGCCTGGTGGAACTCACAGGAGCCCTGGAGCTGTCAGAGCATGTCAGGGCTGTGCTCCGGCTGAGGCGGGCAGCTGCGGCCTGCCCCAGGCTGTGTGCAGGCAGCACCTCCGTGTCACCCCTCCCCAGCAGGAGGGCACATGCTTCCCAGTGTGTTAGATCAATATTACACAAATGTGGAATTCGTAAATATATTCTTCAAAGCTAACTCCAGGAGTATTTGAACTGACATCTTATTGCGCTGGTATTAGCGAGGACAAAAAATGACACCAAATAAACACAAGAAATGGACTTTGTCACGTTGTTAATGCTCTGCCAATAATCCTGAAGTTTGGTTCCACTATCACTGTTATGTTTGGTGACTTTGAAGGTTGCTCTTAGTCTTTGAAAATGCTAATTGTCAAGCCAACATTTACAGAGGAAGTTGTAAAAGGAGAGGTTATTATCTAGTATCCTTGTTCTGAGGACAGAAAAAGGCCACAAAGAATAGTCTGCTATTAAAGGCTTCGTGCACCTTTGGGGAGGGTGGCACGTACAAGCAGATTAAAGAGCAAGTCTGAGAATGAAGGGGTGAGCACAACAGAGGATCCACAGCCTTCATCTGGCTGGAAAGATACGCACTTCATTTCAAGTGATGAAGAATCCTCATCTGAAAACACCACTTTAAATTCTCTAGTGGTTAATCAATCTTAATGCTAGGGCTGTATATTATTTTTGATCTAAGTTTCTTTAACTTTCAAGCTTTTTTTATGCACTGTCACTTGGCTAAAGATATTTGGTTTTCATTAATTTGTTTCCTTCTCCCTTGTGCGATTAAATTTTCTGCAATTAGCACTCTGGAAGGGAATGTAAATATGCTGAATTCCCTAAGTCTTTCAATGAATTTGTTCATGATCTTGAACAAATTTCTATAGATTTTTCCAAATTTTGAACTATTTTTTTCCAATAGTAAAAGCAATTGAAAAAGAAATTCATGCTTTACTCATTTCTCCTGTACGCAAAATGGTATTTTCTTCATATGCACCAAGAATGAATTTCATTTTCAAGCTCTTCTGGATGTGTATGATCCATTAAATTCAAAGACTCTTTGGACAGAAAATAAATAGCCTGCCAAGGGTTTAATTTAATTATTTGATTTCTGCAATTAGGAAGGTACATGTAAGATGGTGGGCCATGCAGGGCTGATTTGCACAGAGGACAAATAGCAGTTATTGCAGCAGCTAGCTAAGACAGCTCTGACTCTTGCATACAGCTCCAGCTTGCAGTTAGCGTAAATAATTTTGTTCTCATTTGTTGTTGTTAAGACATGCACTGTGTTTGATGCACAATCTGGCCTGGCCGTGATCAACTGCAGTATATGCAGGAACTCTGAGCTAAGCACAGGATGGGGAATCAACCCACACATAGACTCAATACACGTAGGAAGTCCCCAGTATTAGAGTTATAAGGCCAATCCTTGCTTCAGTGAGCAAAAACTCAGAACAAGCAATCTGTAAGTGTTGTTAGCAGGAGCATGCTCATCTAAGATATGCCTCGGTACACAGCAGTGTGATTGCAGATGTGTTATAACAACTACTCATGAGAAGGGCAGCGGCATCTATGAACAAAGCTGAAGGAAAGAAAATATCAACTTCAAGAAAAGTGGAAGAGTGGGAGTAATTAAAAAGCACAACAATTAAGGAAGGAGGTATAATAGGAAAAGAATAACTGGGAAGATTTTAATGGAAATTTCACAGAGGAGAAGAAAATTTACTCCAAACTTGCACTGCAGTTAAAGCAATGGCGAGCAAAGCCTTGGCCCAGCACACCAGCTCATTTTCTCAAGGCAGCCTGTTGTGTGTGAGCAACTGGGCAGCTCTGCTGCCAGGGGTGAAAGTGGATTTCTTACTATGTCTTTCCAAGCCAAAAATGGAATTTTCATCAGTCACGATGTTTTCTGCGGTTCACATAAGACAGAGGTAGGCCTAGTGTCACTAACTTCTAAATACACAGGGTGCTACATAAAAACTCTCACATTTATGGAATGACTTCTCCACGCCACAGCTTTCCCCTCTCTGGAATGTTTTTAGTGCTTTAGTCAAGCTGTAATTGCGGTAAGGTGAGGTGTGCTGTGCCCATTCCTGGTTTTCCATAGTCCCTGCAGCACGGTTCCCATTTGTTTAGCTGTGTTTTGATCTCCTAATTCACACCCCAGCGTGCAGTGTCCCCACCTCTGAAAAATTCCTGTCCTCTTCTCTCTGGCTCCTAGGAGGTGCCAAAGCAAACAGTTAGCAATCACACCACAAACTTCTGTTAATGTTCCAGGAAAAGAGATCCAGCAGTTCCTGCAGGTTATTAGGAAGGTGATGGTGCAAACATGAGGATGCTAAAAGGATTAGCAGGATGTGTATGCACCACCTTTCTGGAGGTATGGAGCTAACAGAGGTTGAGAAAGGGCTACAGAGTGAAAAACTACATTCATGTATAGAAATGGAATTTCACATTGCTACCAATAATTTGCAGTTACTACATATATTACTATAAATATATGTATTCTATTCCTAACAGAAGTTTTAATTTACATTAAAGTTGTACATTAGGCATAAGGAATTTTATCCAGAACAAACATATGTGTCAGAGTTCCTATTGTCTTCAGTGGTCTGAGTCTGAGCCCCAATACAAGCTTCTTAAACAAAACATACGAGACCTGAATTCTTCTAAATGTCTTATTATACATGCTACGCTCTCTTTGTTTTGCAGATCCTAATTAGGGGTGTATGATACTAAATATAATCAGGAATCACATCCTCAAAGTGAAGAACAGCTTAATTGTTAAAGTGCAGGATTTCTTAACAGATTCCTTCATTTCACCTCTTTGAATTTTACACTGAATTTTGTCAGTTTATAAATTTACACTAGGGCATGCCAATAAAAAATAAATAAATAAAAAAAATCCCAGACCTTTAAGGCATTTTACCACAGAGACACTGAAAAATAAAGACCATTAGCAAAAAAGTATAATTAAATTAAAATGCCAGCTTGCCAAAGAAGCTCAGTAAATGGGAAATATATCAAACTGTGATAATACAAATGGGCTATTTCTCAAGGTGTGAGAAAGTCAATGGAATAAACTCTGATAATTTGCTGACTTTTTATGTACAAGGTAGAGTAATGACTTAAAAGTAAATTGCACAGTAACAAACCCAGGAACATATTATGCACCACAGTTGCTCTTCATATTAACATCAGTATTTTAGGTAGGATGCTGTATGCATATTATTAAAGGTGTTTGGGTTTTTTTTTGTGGCTGAGGTGATGTAGTCTGAAGCACAAACAATGCTGGACTTTCCTGTAATTATGTAATTTTATATTTTTTCATCTGCGCTTCTGTGAAGCTATTTCAGCTCATTTATTTTGACCATGTTTTTGTTTCTATTCACATGCCAGCAAGGGCTATTTTCTGCCTCAAACTAATTTCTTTCATAGGACTATAGCCTTTTTAGAATATTCAAAATTACTTTTGGCGTGCAAGTTCATTTTGCTAATTCCTCTTTTAGTGTGCAAATAACCTTTGAAAACCTGACTCTAGGTGTTTATGTGTCAGGACAATATCAAAAATTACCCGATTGCCAGGCCCCATGTCAACACCCCTGGTGTGGAGAGGATGCTCGCAGCTCTGCTGCCCTCTGCTGCAAAACCTGACGGGATTTTATTGCTTTATGGAATACAAGCAGATGATACTGAGTGCCTCTTCTTTCCAAGTGACAAGATGTTAGAGATCTGGTGCCAGCTCAAGTTATTGGCTATATTTGCAAAGGTAAATGTAAGCTTGGTCACCATCAGGTAGAACTATATGCAAGAGTGAGAAGATGATATTCTTAAAAAGCAGGAAAATAGTTAAACTGAAACAGAAACTCCCTCATCATTTATTGTAATTGGAATACAAATACTGCAGTGTCATCCTATGCTGCAAACACTTGAAAAAAGCAGAACTGCTAATGTATAGTTTTCTTTCTTAATAGTAGACAATAAAAAAATTCACTGAGAAAAGTTGAGGGAAGCATTTTTCTGGTCAATCATACTGTCTCTAGGGGATAGAAACTGCTTCCTAGGAACACCTGCACCCAATACAAGGCCAGGAATGTATGGCAATGCAGCCAGGTAAGTTTCAACACTTGTGGGACTGCAACACTTGCGTCCTTTTTTTCAGAATCCCAATGGCCACTGTGTAGGGAGAGGTGATGGCAGAAACTAACCTTTACAAATTATTTTAACAGGGAAGTTTTATTATCTTGAAGAGATTATCTTCATAACCTCCATACATTTTACCTGATTTCAGAATTCCGCTTAAAGAATTGGAAAACTTGCAAATTGTTCTAAGTCCATTACAACAGTGAAATCCAGTAGAGCACTTCAAAAATCAATAATCATTCTTGAATGGCAGCAGAATTTCATGATAATTCAGTTTATTTCATTCATTCCAGAATATCTACATTCAAAGGCAGTGATTCTGGTGGGTGGGGGAGGAAAGGGGGGTTGACTGTGACAAAATTCATGCTATCCTGGATCTATTCTCTAGCTTATGACATTCCTGGATGTCATTTTTGTTACAATTGCATGCAATTAAGCAGGCACAGGAACATCTTCTCACAGGTAACCTCAGGTTCAAAATGTGAAAATAATCTGAATTCAAGCAGTCAAATGCTTGCTTTCCGCAAGCTGGTATGCATTTTATATGTATTATCCACCTGATTTTTATCCTGATAGACCATAACAGCTCCTAAAGAGCCATTATAGATCATTGTGTAAATCCCTCTTTGTTCATGGACTATTGACTCAACAGTGCATTATGTCACTAAAGAAGTCTTGATGGTCCATCATGTTAATCCAGCTGTGAGGTTAGTGCTTGGTGTATGAAAAATCTTTACACAACTTTCAGTGAAATTAAATAAGAATTCTATATCAGAATCAATGCAGGGTAAAGTAGCATAAAGGGTATCTATATATTATGTTATGGATGACACTGCTTCATGTTTCTTATTAATATAAAATTTATGCTATGTAATGAGACTTGTTGGAAGTTAACAGAACTATTAGCTGGTATCTAGAGTTAAGATAACTAAATAGATTTTATTTTTACACAAATCCTTTTAATAAGCATTTCAGCATAGTAACTAATTTAAAGAGAATTTGGGATACAGAAAGTATATTTTTAAAAACCAGAAATCATGCTTGTACTCTGACTCAGTTACCCACAACCTATTTCTCAAGGCAACACTGTCCTCTCATCAGAAGCTGTATGATGAGATAGAACCCAAAATGCAGAACTCTGTTGAAGTGTTACGTTCGATAAACTACATGCAATAGTGAGACAAGTAGCAGCTTCTACTGCTGGCTGGGAGCAGAGGCACTGTGACAGCTGGCCCACAGTGTAGGGTTATGTTTATGGTATTCTTTATACAGAAATTAAACTGCTTTTCCTATTTGTACATGGGCTTATCTTTCTCACTGAAACTAAAAATTTTAGTTTCAATTCAAATTTCAAAATGATCTGGAGTTGAAATAAAATTAATATCACAAAAGAGCTGAAGTCATGCTGCTATATTGCTCCTGCAATTCACTGCCCCACTGCCCAGATCCCAGTCAAAGCATAGAAGCAATCGAAGCATGTTCTCAGAAAGCCTAAATCTGCTAAATTCAGACAGAACTTCCCTATAGACAGTCACATTTGAGGCACAATAAAATATCTGAATCAGAACACTGGGGTGAGAAAACCTCTAAAAGAGCAGTAAGGTTGCCAGACCCCTGCACAGAAGCTAGTTTCCTGGCAGTACGTTACTGGGTGTCTAATATTTTTACAGTATCACTGGTTAATATATTTATAAAAAAGTGTCACCTGAGTTCAAATCACTGTATTTTGCTACTAAGGAAAGTAACTACATGGGTATGAGAGGAGCTGTCTTCACCCAGTAGAAATATGCCGAGTGCTTGGGTGAAGGCACGCAACAGAGTTCCTGGCCTCGGAGGGAGACAAAGAAGAGTTGTGTTGCCATCCTTCCCTGCTTTCTATATGTCATTACCACAGTGAGATTCTGCTCACTCTGGTGACAGCTTGCCCCTTATAGGCCTTCACAGCCCACACATCTCCCTGTGCACTAGTCCATCTATGTACTGCAATCCAAGAGCCATTAGTGCAGAACAGAGAGCCAACGGCATTGCAGAGACCCTGAGCACTGGGACAGACAGGATTTCTAATGAATTCACTTCTTTCCTTACAAGTCAAGAGCCATTTCTACCCCCTGCACCGCAGGGGCTGCAATATGACATGACCACGTGCTGCAGAATCTGTGGATGAATCTTCAGGCACTGTGCTCTGTGTCCCTTGGACCATACACTTCACCAAAGTTTTTAGCAATATCAAAGGTCAATAGGAAGCATTCCCTTTAACCAGACATGGGCAGCATCAGACACAGGTATATTCTCCTTTACTGCCTACAGAAGCAGACCATTAATATTTTACGAATTTCTCATCCTCTCTGTTTGTGTAATTTATCAATGCCCAACAGGTCCTCTGCCAGCTATACATTAAAACTATTTTCAAAATATTTCATTGTCAGCCCATGGCACCTTCATTATTTATTAAGATAAGGGACATGATGAACATGAACAGTAGGTAGCTTGTTTGCTCAAATGTACTTTATGAATCCTTTGAATGCATAGATCTGCTAGGAAAATATCGCCCAGAGGTAACAAAGAGTCATAGGTATGATTCATGCAAATAATAAAAGTATTGTATATTTTATGTTGTGCTAGCATCATCTGCCTGGGAAGTTCTGCTCTTGAGATTATATAAACAGGACTTCTGAACCTTGTGACCTTACTTCAGATCTACATGAATATAAATCAGGTAATTATTCATATTTAGAGTCTAAATGCTAAAGCTGTTTATAGGGAAATGAGTGAACAGTATGAATCCGTGAAATTAATCCACAGTTAATTCCTATTAATTATTAATTTTTTAATGGGTGATAAAGTTCTTCCCTTATGTCCCACGAAAGGATTCCTTCAATAAATAAATAAACCAGCCAACTACTGAAGAATCATTGTCACCTGGTCATGTTATCTAATGTTATTGCAAAGAATTATTTCACTTTTGTATACTGACTAATAATCCACAAATACACGAAGAGATCTACACATGAACAAGGCAAATTCTCAATGCAATTTTGAAATGCAATTATAGAAGTGTCAGAAATATCTTAGATGACTCACACTCATCTTACACACACAGTACTACTGAAACTCCACGCAGAAGTTAGGGCAGAAAGGGTAACAGCTCGGAACAGCTTTTAGAAGATGAATCTGGGCCTGAACATCCAAGTTTGTGAAAACGTGTTGTATCTCTATTTCAGATGTACTGGGATGTTTTTTAGAATAGGAAGTACAACCCTACAATAACAAGAAGCTCTCACGTTTCTTCCTCCTCAGCCTCAATCCCTCATGCCTGGCCTCCAGCCCTGGAGGAGTGCCACAACTGCTCAGACCTTGTAATGAGGGGAACACCTTTGCCAGATAATGACATACTACAGAAAAACATATTCCCACAAGACTTTCCTTCTGCAAGTTAGCAGCATAGACAGACACTCAGGTGACCTTATTGTGCATCCTTTGCATGTTAAAAGCAAAACAGAACCTAAGCTCAGAGTCCAGCTCCAGCTACTCAGTAACCATCTAGTTCATATGAGCTTTAATGTTTTAATGAATTATTCTCTAATAAACGTTGCCTCAGCTATAAGGAAAATTACTTTCTACCTATGGATGGTTTATGAACTATCAGCAGACAAACACTTCTTCCTGTATACTTGATTTTTAAAGTGTATATGCAATCATGAAGTGGAATTTATTTCCTGGTTGGATTAATTGATACTGCAGATTCCTTTTGCTTCCATGAAATATTTTTCTACTTGGAAGGAGCCAAACTGAAAAGTCCAGATCTAGAAGGAGGAAAGGTATGTTTCTAATCAACTCATGTGTGAATGTATTTTGAAAAGATTTTTATGAAAAAGCTGATAAAATGGACATCAACACAGGAGAACTGTGTCCATTTTTTAAGTCATCTTATAATATATTAATGATTTATATCATTATTTGTGAGCTATAAGCATCCCTATGCACAGAAATTCACCTTTTTGATAAAGTAAGAAAAGGCTATCACATATAATTATTTTAATGAAGCCATGTTAGTCTTAAATTTCGTATACATTTCAGTGAAAGGAAATCTCATTTTCTCTCACAAAGATAATTTTAATAGTGAAATGTAATCATATGTCCATTGCACATGACATTCAATTTTATGTTTAATAGAGCTTGTCAAAATGAAAATCGCAGTTTAAGACATAATCCCTCATATAGCCTGTCACATACACAAATTTGCCATTTCATTTTTATTAAGTTATCCAGTAATTTCTTAACAGTCAGTTACGCTCATGAAAAGATCTCACAAAATTACTTAAGAAAAGTAAAGTTGGCATTGGTTAGTCTGCAATTAGAGGAGCTCACTTTAACAGGGAAAAAAAAACAAATCCACCATCTAGAACATCATGATTTTTAGAAATATTTACCTCCATAGATGTTAAAATATAATTTGCTTTTAAATCAACCTTAGCATAGAAACTTCAAAAATGTTAATGTATTTTTTCCATCAGCCCCAACTAGGAATTCCCAATTGGGAATATAATATTATAAGGAAATATAGCTTACAGTATTTCAAAATGACTAATTGTAGAGATTCTAACAGTTGGAGCTGTGGTGGAATAAAATAAAACACAGCACATATAAGAGAGATGGTGTGTGCTTGAGGGTACAAATTGAAGATGGGTGGCTGCTCCCTACCTATGCTTTTCTGATGCTACAAGAAAAGCATGTGGAAAATAATGAAATTTCAGTTCTATTTTCTTGCAGCATTCAGCTGAATTTACTTGAAAGCAGGACTTTAGATTTTAAGGTCAACAGATTTTGTCAAATATTTTTAGAAAATAGCCTGAAAAATCAGCATGCCTTAGTGACTGTGTATGAGGACTGTCCCATAAATGACACCTCCTGTTTTATTACACTGACGCATGACTACAGAGGCTGATGCTGGCAGTGTGGCAGTAGAGGTTGAACTTTCCCAACAATATTTGATTACATTCTGCAACCGTGTGACAGATCGCAGCAGTGAGGCAGTTTGACCAAATGCTCTCCAACATGGAAGTGCAAAGGAAGCAAAGGCATGTCACTGAATTCCTCCACGAGGAAGAAATTGCACCCACATTTATCAGTGCTTTCTGGACATCTATGGAGATTGTATATGGAGTGGATGTCAGGTGGTGGATGCTGAGTTTCAGCAGTGGTGGCAGCGATACAAGCCATATTCTAGATGGC
Organism: Cyrtonyx montezumae; assembly: GCF_038088225.1. Lineage (NCBI taxonomy): Eukaryota > Metazoa > Chordata > Aves > Galliformes > Odontophoridae > Cyrtonyx > Cyrtonyx montezumae. The sequence continues at coordinate 11,536,565 of NW_027071903.1, forward strand.
CTTGCACAGCTGTCACATGATGAAATGGAAAGTGTTTGATCAGTTCATCCCCATGGATCAGCAAATTGTAACCTGGGAACTGCATACAGAGTTGAATAACAGCTCCAGTGCAGTGGAAAATACAGTGGCAACACTGGGATATCACAGAGTTTGCCCCAGGTGTGTCCCCTGAATGTTCACACAGGAACAGAAAGAATACTGTACGCAACTTTGTCCAGAACTATTTAACCAATTCAAAACTGAAAGATTCATCATCATATCATTACTGGTGATGAAACATGGTGTCAAAACTGCAGCACATGAAATAGTGTTGTGAATTCCTCATCAAAGAAAATGTTCAAGGCACAGCCGTAGTAAAGTGAATTACACTGTCTTTTGCGATAGGAAAGGGTTGTTCCTTCTGGACTGCCTGGAACTCAGATGATCCATTAACACTGACTGCTATACTGCAACACTCAAAATTCCAGAGTAATGTCAGAGAAAAAGAGCAACCATTCCCCTGCAACATGATAATGCCATGCCCTCTACTAATACGAAGACTGTGGAGCGCATTGCCAATGTTGGCTGGGCTGCCCAACCACATCCAAGATCTGGGTTTAGTGGCTTTTGCCTTCCATTTATTCAGGCCAGTGAAAGATTGACTGCATGGGCAACATCTTCCTAGCAATAATACCACCATAGCAGCTGTGAAACAGTGCATCACCTCTGCTGGTACAAAACTATATGAGCATGGTATACAGGCTCTTGTCCAACATTTGCAAAAATGCATAGCTCATGGTATGGTAACAGTTGAAAAATAGTGTTTTGTAGTTAAGAATTTGCACTATCAATCAGTGTTACTGTGCTCTTTGTATCTGTTTTGATTTCTACAGAAATAAATAAGAGGCATTAATTTCAGAGGAATGTATGTATATATATGAAGAATTTGGTATATGATGATTGTCTGTTCTTTTACTAGCAAAGGTTGTTTCCTTTCTTTTGTTCTTATATGCTTTCTTCTACAAAATCTGTATTTTGCCTCTGTAGAGATTGTCAACCATCTGGGTGGATAAATGAAGACCAGATTTTTAGCAAAGATCCTAGTTGGCATGCATCAGAATGCCCTTAAAGTCAACAGAATTATAAGCATATTTACACTAGCTGTGAGTTTGTGCTTTCATGCTCCAGTCAATGTTCTTTGATTTAACATAGAAATCTCCAAAGCCTCAGTGCCAAAGATTATATATTTCCATGAGCTACACTTGAAGCAAAATCTCAAGAATTAAAAAAAAATAGAAAAACTAACCAACCAACAATAAACTTCACATTGCTTTTATCAGTGCCTATCTTGTTCTTTTAGGTTGGCAGAGGTATCTGAAACAGTGGAGTGCAGAGGCAAGGAGAGAAAGAGGAGGTGGTGCCTTCCTTCTCCAGTGATGAATGGAAGTCTGACTACAGCACTGATGTACGCTATCTCAGTTGCTGCAGGGGTTAGATCACATTAAAAGAGGAATGCACAATTGAACTGACAGAAGGCAAATGATTAGCACTGGACATCAGTCATTTGTTTCGAGGCAGTCACATGCTAGGAATTCTGGGCACTGGTATTCATCTGCAGGATTTCACATTGGTCAGTATATCTGCTTGTAGGTGTTTATGTTGGTATATCATGTGATTTTTTTTGTTTTGTTTTTGGTTTTTTTTTACACCAGTGAGAATTACATTTAGAGAAAGGTTGAAAAAAAAAATAGCAAACACAACCCCTATATTGGTTTTTGGTCAAGTGCCGACTACTACTGCAGGATTATTACCTAATCATTTTACAGATTTTCCCAGCTTATGGTATATCCAAAGGGAGAGCAGCCATTTTCCCACAGCTGATTTATAACTCTGATGGAAACTTCTTGCTGATAATCAACTAAACCTTAACATTTTTTTATAACTTCCTGTAAATTCCAGGTGTGTCTTTGCTTAGTAATTCCTCTCCTGCCCTGAATATAGTTGTAGATGATTATTGTACCCTCACTTGATCACTGGTTTGGCAAGGCCATGACTTCTTTATTTATTTACTTTTTAATCTACTAAGTCAATTACTCTGGTTTTCAGGCTTTACATTGCTACACAGATACTGAAGGAAAAATCCAAAAAACTAAGTTTTGGAGCACTTGGAGGGAAGTGTGAAGGAGTATTTTTTTGCATAAATTTCCACTTCAGTTTTAGAAATACTTTTGTTTTGCCAGTACAAAGCCTGAGTAGAAAATTCACACTGTACTTGTGATATTTTCTCTTTTCATTAATTGTTCATAAGTGAATATATATCTTGTTTTATATCTTAATTTATAATTTAAATTGTTTCAGTTTACATCAAAACATATGGAAATTTATAGGCATGAATAATGTTCACTGAAAGTATTGCATATTTGGTATTACTTCTCTATCTACATGCTTTGCCCCCTTAAAAGAGAGTGCTGAATGATATGGACTTCATTTTAAGAAAGGGGTAAAAGGGACTTGAGAGAAATCACTAGATTAAAAAAGCCTAAATATCTTGACTAATTATAATCTGAAAATGAAAAATTAGAGTTAATACTCATATTTCTGCTGGTTTCTCTGGGAATTCTTGTTTACATAGCAACCCTTTGGAAACTTCAACAACTTTTCAAGTAATAATAAAAAAGTGTAATTTGGATTAATTTTATATGAGATTTAATACTATCTTGAAACTCAGACAGTAAAGACTATAGAGAATAAAGTGTAATATAGCTATCTTGTGATGTGGCTGTAGGCCACTTTAGGATTGGAATTAAGTTTGCATAAATTAAACACTGTTTCATGGTAATTGTGAGTAGTACACGGATCCAAAATCCAAGCTACTACAGACTGAACAGCATTTGGTTTAAAGGCTTCAATAGCAGCATTACAGCCATTAATATTACAGTATCTACTATGCAAAAAGGTCCTGAACTCTGAATCCTCAACAGGGCTCCAGCCAGCAGTTGGGGTGTGCAGAGATCATGCGATGCTCTTGGAGGGCTCTTAAGTCATTTCTCACCTGTCTACACAGCACAGTTCTTGAATTTATCAGCCTAGTCCTCTCTTAAGCAAAAGTGTGGATAAGTTCTTGCTTGGCCCTGCTCACCAGTGCTCTGTGGAGGCCACTGGAGTCATGGCTTGGGTTCAGGAGAGCTCTTCAACAGGTCTCTCCTGTTCCCAGAGCAGAGGTTTTAGGGAACACTCACAGAAAACACAAGATAAGTGGTAAGAGAGCAGCCCATGTTTTTGGTGAGTGGTCTCCCTGATGAGTGCAGCGACAAGAAAATAAACATAATCTTGGAAGCAGATCCCCTATTTCAGCAAACTAGATTGATGAAAGAGGTCAAATTTAGTTTTTTTTTTTTTTTTTCATTAACTTCAAACCCATTCCTAAACATCCCTTACACTTTCATTTGAAGTTTTGTACGAGAAAAGTTAATGAAAGATGAGAATAAACAAAACAATAACTGTGAAATTCAGATTGAGCTTTTTGTATTTTTAGATTGGGAGAATCATTTTTCTATTTAAAATCACACGCTATCAGAAGTGTCATAACATTTTATGTATTTAATGGCAAAACATCTGGATAACATGCTCATCTCTATTAAAATTAATTTCATCAAGGATATATTTCATACATGAATATTCAAACACTTTAAATTATTTTAGTATCTTCATGTAAGCTTTTCTACATGGGACAGATGTCTGGCAAGAAGTAGATGACTTTTGTTTGTGCATTTTATGCAACAACAAAATATTTTCCTTCAGAACTTCTCCTTTTAAAGTCATCCTCCAGAAGAACTCCTGAAATGCTCTGACTACCCAAGCCCCCAAAAATTTGGGCTCTAAAAGTTCTTGAAAAGACCAGGAAGCTTTCAAAAAATGCAGTGTTCTGGACAGACACACCAAATTGACTGCACCGCAGAAGTCAATATGACTAATGAGAATTGCTTACGTTTTAAGATATTAGCAGTACAACTATGTACTAAGTTTTTCATTTGTTTTTATCAGAATAACAGTGCTGCAGTGTTGCTTCTCATAGGCTGCTATAAAGAAAGTTACTTTGGTATAATGTTTTGCTGTTGGACTACTGCACAGATCTTGTTACTATAAAACATGATAAACACGTGCCTTGTGAACCTAGACAACTGTTAATAACAGAACAACAGAATGCAACGGACCAAGCCTCAAAGCCACTGAGATAAACAGAACTTTTGTAGCATGGACTCTTATATACACAAATAGGTCTCAAATCTTGACTTTTGTAACCTACATCTAGTAGGTATTTTGAGTTTTAAAGTAAAATACCTTGCACCACAGCAGAGTCAGTTTAGAGAGATCATTATAAAATCCCATTATCACTGCTACAAGTTGGACTATTTGTCATCACAGAAGAGATGACAAGCTCAGAAATACTACATTTGTTATTATCAGATGATAAATGATATTCCATTAAAGCTGCAATACATCATCTGCAAAGCTGCAAAGAAGATATCAAACCTATCAGTACTTGACTTATAATTTAATTTTCAAAAGCTGTCAACTAAAATTCCAAAGGCTAAGCATTTTCATTTTTAAAGTTCATCTTATTTATTTTCCTCATTTGTTAGTCTAATTTTTTTTTCTTTTTTTTTGATATGGCAAAAATAACTGATTATGTGCAAGGTATAATTCTTTTTCTCTTGATTAAGTAATACATCAGATGTCACATTTGTATTAAAAATATATGATAAATAATAAAGCAAAAGAGCAGTGATGAACACACCTTATTTGGATTTCCTCATTTATTTTAAATGCAACCATAAGGGATAGGTCAGCCTAAACAATATTTTGATTAGATTCTATTCTGAAAAATATGAAGTCAAGACTTCAAAAAACAAAACAAACAAAAAAAAAAACAAAACTGCAGTCATTTCTATTTTTGAAAAGAAATAGAAAATGAAATGTAAATCTATATTAATTCTTAGAAATCTCTATTTAGCACTCGAACAATTTTGACACACTAAGTTTCAGAACATTATTAAGCGTAATTCAGTCGCTCAGCCAGAAGCAGCTGTGCTGAAGGGGCACCAGGCAGGGCACAAGGCACCAGAGGCTGGCAGCACAGCCAGAGCATCCCAGCCTCCATCAGCAGGGCCCAGCCAGGGGAGGAGAGCACAACCAACCAAGGATGGTTGCTCAGAGGAGCTGTGCACTCCTCAGCCTTGGAGGATTTCAAGACCCACCTAAACAGAGCCCTGAGGAACCAGCTCTAAGCCTGCAGCTGACCCTACGAGAGTCTGGACTAGAGACCTTCTGAAGCTCTTTCCAACTTGGGTTATTCCACAGTCCTATCTCTATAGCACAGAAATGCAGCAAATGAAAAGCAAGAAGCAAACCCTGTGTGGTCTTGTCTACCATTGATAAAACAAAACAAAGCAAAACCTCTACCAAAAAAAAACCAACAAAACAAAACTCAAACTCCACATTTGAATCTTTCACAAACAATACCATAAAGGACATGCTATACACAAGTTATTTTTTATTTTGTAGTTAGAAGGTTATGGTTACTTGCAGCCTTAGTTAGCAATTACATGACTGATCCAACAATGCGCCATCATTTCATTATTCATTTTATTTGAATTTCAGTGTTAGCTACTACTTAGTATTTCTTAGAATATTTCTGAAGACAAGATGCATCACAGATGATCTGATATTTTTTCTGTTAGTGTGGCATACTGCAAATGTAAAACGTTAAAATAAGCTATCTCCATGCCAACTTTTGTTGTGAATTACTGCAAAGTGTCACTAAACAAGTCTCAGACACCATTGCAACCTACTCTTTCAAATTAAATGACTAAAAACACTTTCTGAGTTGATATATCGACTTAAAGTTTGTGCTTCTTCATTTATTTATTTAGCATCAATTTGAAATAGCTGTAAAGACCTCCAGGTATGGCATTTCCTGGCAGTAAATGAAGAGCTACTGAATGCTGGGAAGTGATTCAAAGTGACTTGGTAGCTAAAAGCCATGAATTTGCTATTTAGTCTCTGATGTTTGTGCTCAGTGTCTATACTTCCCTACCAAGACTAAAACAAATCCATAACCCTATCAGCAATTTGTTTGACTTTTAAAAACACTCAGTTCCTGAGAGCATTGCCTGGGGTTCAGCAGTAAGTTGTGTAACAGCCCAGGCTGGCCACAGGGCAATTACATCAGAGCATAGAATAAAAGCCTGGCAAGCGTATTGTAGATGAGTTCCTCTGTGCCATGAATCACAGAAACCTATGACTAATGATACTAAATACTTTCTTTGCCTGAGAAATGATTTTTTTTTAAATATTTTACCTTTCATAAACATTAGGGGAAAATAAAACTGACTTCTATCCAGATGCAGACATCCCATAACACTGAAACACTGATCCCCTATAACATTGATATGGATGCATTGAGGAGATATATCCAACTTCAGCACCAATTATTTTAAATTAAAAAATAATAATAATTACCCACCGTTGCCTAAATTATTGAGTACTTATCTCTAGCACAGATTTGAGTCTTAGGCACAGGGAGTTAAGTTTCCCCTCCCTAACCCCCATATTACTTCCTTTTTAATACTGCCACCTACAAGGGAAAACAGTATCTACCAAGTTGCTTTGAAAATGTTGCCTTCAGCATGGTGTTACTCTGATCACATTCATCTCTGTCGTTTTTTTCAAATTTGATTTTAAATATTTACAACATCATACATCTTCACCTCCCGAAATTACTAACGAACTGTTACTGTCTGTGAAACCTGCTGGATGAGTGATGGCCAACTTAAAAGGAAGCATCAATGTTTTATTTGTGAAATATAAGCTGAAAATAGTCTGCAGATTACTTTTTATTGATCTGCTACTTTATGGAAAGGTATCCTGTGTGCTTAACCAAAAAAGACTCCTATGTTTATTATAAAATATTAAAACCCGTGAAATAAAGAAGTGCATCAACATTTAATAGTCATTGACTTGAGTAAACTATAAAGAAACTAAAAATTCAACAAACAAAAATAAAGCAACCGCAGCTAGAAATTATTTATGTACAGTGGAAGAGAATAGAATATTTGCAAGAGAAAAATGCAGAGCAATGGAGAATGTAGGTTACAGAAGAAACCAGTTTCAGTATGATAACATGAGTTTCAAAATCCTCTCTAACAGAGCTTTGAGAGTTGCACATGAATTCTGAAAAAGGTTATGGAAAATCAACTTCATCCCAAAATAAAATTGCCAATTCCATATTAAAAAGTTTGGAACCACAGCCCTGATGCTGTCATTTCTGCTAGTTTCTCATATTTTGCCATGAGCACCAACACAAACCTTGCAAGAACTGCTGCCTTTCGTAGTTCTTAGTGGTGTTATCCCTAATTGGAGTGGAAGACTGATTTAAGCCAGTTCATAGAGCCTCAGACTGCCTTGTACTATTTTTTGCAGGATGATTATTTACCAGAACATGACTAACACAATATAAAGTTAGAAAAAAAAAATAGGACCAAAGGAATAACAATGAATAGAACAGGATTATATCAAAGTGAATGAACTAGGTTGAAAAGTAAGATAAGAGTTTATAAATATTAAGTTGGGAAGTATTTAAATGTGAAACAGGCCTTTCACCTCAAAGGGAGGAGCATAGATATTATTAAGTGAGAGATCTGACACTCTATACAGCGCAGAAATCAGTTCCTCTGGTTCACTGGTACCTTACAATTCCCCAGCCTCAAAATTCCCAAACATCAAGAATCCACCAAGTATAGCTGAGCAATGTTAACATAAATCTGTGGTTATTATCAGTATTTTGGGAGTATACAGCACTGCCTTTACTGTTGAATATCTCATTTTATTTGGCTTATTCAATCTAAATGCTTTACGATGCACATAGGCACATTCTGGATTTCTGCACGTGAAGTATACGATGCACAGATACAAAGCTACTGTATATTCAGCTAAGTACTTTTTGGTCCCTCTACTTCCCCACCATACAATGACATGAATAGGATCTGCAAAAATGGTACTTTTAATCTTATTTAGATATGAATTATGAGTGCTCAATACTTGAGCTATTTAGATTAGACATACTGTTGTCCCAGGTGGATGAGCATAAATCCTCAAGTTATATTTCTAGCATAAGTAAGATTGTAAATTTGTAATCTACCTTTCCATAGGCATGTTTTAATGGTTGCTTAAGGCTTATGTTTCTGACACTAAATTAACTTTCGACAACATTTAGAAAAAAACTGTTATCCAACAAACTGAGTCTTTTAAAATATTAAACAAATATTCATTTTCTCAAATCTCAGTGGTTCTTCCAGATGAACCCTAAACTTTTTGGCAGTAACTTGCCTATTTAGGGAATTAAGAACTTAGTCTATGGTTTTGCATTTCTGAACAGAAAGAGGAAAGAAAATGTAGCAAAGTTTCCTGTTCCTCCATAGACAGGAAGGACAGAAGAAAGAAAGGGAAGATGGAGCAAAAGAAGTAAATAAATAAAACTCTTTGGAATTGCCAGGATCAGGACATACTATTTTAAAACATTCTATCAGGTCCTTAGAATTCCACGTTACCCACAGAGGTAATGCATCCACATCCCTGAGCAAAAGCAGTCCCACAAATAGCCTTGAATTTCCCCGAGGCAGGGAAAACAAAGACTGCCTTGCCCAGCATGTTTTTATATGTACTACAGGAACTTCATCACCTTCTATGGTACCTAAAAGTTTTGACAAGGTAGGCCCAGCTCAACTGGCAGACCCATGAGTGCTGACCAACAAGGAGGCTTTAGCTTAATGTGCATCCCAGTGTAGAGCATACTCTTTAGCAGTCCATTGTATTATTCAGTTTTCCAGAGAATGGTACACACTAGGGGATGTCATACACCCAAGCGAGAAACGATGTTTCTTTTCAAACACTGAAAGTGAACTAGAAGCTGCTTTTCAAAAAGATAAAAGCCTTCTCCCTCCTCCTGCTATTCCTATGCAGGTTACTGACTCATCTTTTAACATAAACTCTGAGCTCTCAGTACCTCTGACATCATCTTTGGTCCCAGAACATCTAATTTGCAACTCCAGAGTACACAGATGGGAAAAGAGACTGTACTTGTTGCCTCTGAATTATACAGAAACAAAGCCCTATTGTTATCATCTTTTACTTGTCACATTGATGAGAAACAAAGAAAGTGATGCTTTTTGTAATGCATCCGTGTGACACTGAGATTGTGATCCATTACTTTAAATGGCGCTTCATACTCCTACTATAAAAGTGGATTTAAAATATTTTTCTTGGTTGTTTAAAATTATGTATCATGATGTTTACAACAAAATGTTCTGGGATCTGAGCTGAAATCACAAGGGAGAAGATTCTAGTAGATAAATACCAAAAGTAAATGACCAATACCTCCTCCTACTTACCCCATAGCTTTTGTATGTGAAATGATGATGATGTCCTGCTTTACCAGGGGAATTTGGATGCTTAAAGACGGCGATACATCAGTGGATTAAATTTAGAAACCTTCTGACCTGGAGGGAAGTATCTCCTAGCAGAAGCTCTACAGCATGAACCTCTCTGCTGACCTGGATATTAACAGCAGGCAAATCTCTGCAGGTTTGGACACAGGTGGAAACCCTTCCAGGCGAACCCAGGCACACATAAGGATTTGGTAGATAGATTTAAATTATGCACATGGAAATAAAATCAGACATTTAATTTCCATGAGTGCTTTTTATGAAAATCTTATGATTTCTGTGGAAGTAGTAAAATAGGATATTGACTGGAAAGAAAAATTCATTCTCTGGCTCATGATACAGAGTGGCTGATAAAGTTTGAAACATAATTCCTATAAATGTAACCAGCAGATACGCTGTGGTCTTTACACAAATATCCTTTATTACTGTATTTCCCCCCTACAAGTACCACCAACATAGTTGCTACATTTTGTGTGACTTGATAACTCTGTAGTTGACACTTAGTCTACTCTGCTTTTTCAGAGCACAAAGAAGATAAAGATAAGGTGTTTCCCAGCCTCAGTAACTGCGTGGCAAAGGACTCATTCAATACGAATATACTCTTCTGCGATTCCTGCGATTCAAGTGTAATGTTTTGGTGGCCATGTGTGAATTTGCATCTCTTACTCATGAGGTGTCTTTTACATAAGCATCTGGCTCGGTTTAAGATGAGAAGTCTCAAAGTCTTTTATTAAGTCTCAGTATACAGACTTGAGCTTCTTTGTTAATCAAAGATATTAAAAAAAAACAAAAACCTCTAGACTTGAACCAAACAAAAGATGATGCCATTTTGAGTGCCATCTTTGTATAGATTTATTGCAAGTCACATACAGAGATAGTATGTTTTACTCTTTACATCTAGTCCAGGATTTATTTTGGTAAAATAAACCAAGAGGGGCTTCCCTCCCTTTCCTTTGAATTCTTTGTGTTTTCCTTTTTCTGCCAGGTCAGGATCTTGGACTTTCTTTCCACAGATATACATAGAACATTTTTGAAAGGTTTGATCTTCTGAGTGTTAGGACTTACATGAAATAAATTGGATATGGACGCTTGTTTGAAAACACAGGTAGGAACAATGCACCAACTTTTGCTCTCAGATGTATATTTTGAAATTAAAAACATAATTTCTAGGTAAGTTTCCAGCACAAAAATAAGACCCAAGAAAATACCAACCCCCAAACTAAATGGCCGAGGAAAAAGGATCAAAGAGAAGTAAGAAACTCTGTCTACAGCAGATAAGCTAAAATATTAGTATCTTGCTGGCTATTATGAATGTAAGAGAAGTAAGGATATCTGACTTCTGACTGTCATCACTAAATTAAAGAAGACTCAGAACAACAAAGCAGAATATATCAGAACTACTTATACAAAACATTACCCCATCACTCCCTTCAGAGTGATGTATGGTTTCCTTTTTCCTCATACATTTGCTAATTTTCAGAAACATAACAACAGTTATGTAGTTTGAAGGTGAGTCATGAAGACAATGCTTTTTTCAGTGCTGCTTCTCTTATTTTTAGCTCTTTTCTATAGTGTGTAATCATATACACCATGGTAGGGTGTGGAGGAGGTGAGCCCATGATGCCTTCGCTATGAAAAACAAGTCTATAGCTGAAGACATAATAAAACTGAAAATTCAAATTAAAATATCTACTTTTTAGGGGTCTGCAATAGATTAATAGCCCAAGATTTTATCATTCCTATGAGCTGAATGACCCTATGACACTGTGGACAATGTATGTGCCACTTTACAGGGTGAAAATATAATTGGACAAGTACCATCATTAAAGATGTGCTGCTCACCAATACACCTTTCCAGCACATTTTCCTTTCACTCATGGTTAGATGCTTAATGTCATTACTGAACTCAGGCATACAGGAGTCTCTCTTCTGCTGAGATGTGCCTTATAATTAACTATTACATCAACTTCAGCCATGAGTAACTAATCACTGTATCACTTCTTTAAGCAGTCTGACTGTACCTAACAACCAACTTTTGGAGAAAACAAAAAATAAACAACAGCTCCTCAGATATTTTCTAATTCCAATTCATTTTCATCACAGACCAAAAGAGATCCCTTCTGAATCTCAGTTGCCTCTTGGAGTGAGGCTCCTTTTCAGAAATGGCTATGCACCTGCCACAGCACAGAGAAGCAACATTAGCTCATTCTCTCAGGCCTTTGTGAATGGTAAGTTTAACAGTGAATGCACCTGAGACCTAAGGAGGTGTTTAAAGCACAAAACTGACTGCCCTCTCTGAAGCTAGCTGAGCAAATCTGATGCCACAGCATCGTTTCTCTAGTGTGTTTTCCACTATATTTGTTATTGTATGGCAGGAAAAACAAAACCTCGAATCATACCAAGAATCAGGCATAGTCACAGCAAAGTGGACAAGGCTTTGGCTTACAGAAAACAAATATGCCACAGAATCTAAGTGCTGAAAGTCATTCATGCTCACTTCTGTGTTTAAAATTTATTGATATAGGTGATATAGGCAAATAGGTGAAAGAAGTTAACCAAGATACTAAGAGCAACCATCATTGTGTTTGTCAAACCAATATGTGAATAAGAGCATTAAAAAATATTGAATAAACATTAAAAAAAAAACAAAACAAAATAAAATTACTTGGCAGATGGGAAAAAATATTGCTTCAAGTAGAATCACAGAATAACCAAAGTTGCAAAACACCTTCAAGATAATCTAGTCCAATTGCCCACATGCCAACAACATTCCCCACTAAACTGTGTCCCTTAGTACAGGATCTAAACATTTTTCAAACGCTTCCAGGGATGGTGATTCAAACACCTCCCTGGGACAGTCCATTCCAGTGCCTGATCACTCTTTTGGAGAAGAAAATTTTCCTCATATCCAACCTGAACCTCCCCTGGTGTAACTGGAGGCCATTCCCTTGTAGACCTTTTGCTAGTAATGCAGAAGAAGAAGCCAACCCCACCTCACCACAATTTCCTTTCCGGCAGTTGTACAGGGCAATAAGGTTTCTCCTGGGCTTCATCTTCTCCAGACTAAACAATCCCAGTTCCCTCAGCCACTCCTCATAAAACTGGTGCTCCAGACTCCTCACCAGCTCTGTAGCTCTCCTCTAGACATGCTCTAGGGCCTTAATGTCTTTCTTGTAGTGAGAGGCCCTAAATTGAACACAGTTGTAGTGGTCAAAGTACAAAACCCTGCACTTGGTCTTGCTGAACTTCATTCCAATGGCCTCAGTCCATTGATCCAGGCTGTCCAGATCCCACTGTAGAGCCTTCCTACCCCCAGGAAGACCAACATTTCCTCCCAGTCTAGTGCTGTCAGGCACCCAGCTGAACAATTCTTTTGGAAAAATATCCTAAAATTTATTTTGAAGCAAATCTTAAATTTCAATTGCTCACTTGAAGGCTGTGCTTTTGGAAATAACTCTTTCTGACCCCCCCCCCCCCCCCCACCCCAATTATTCATCAGAATCAGTCTGGGCATCTTCAAATTTCACCACAAATCTTGCATTCCCTTTATCAAGTATACATACTTTGGAGGCTAGATTTCCAGAATATTAGGAACATATTATATACTAATATATAATGGATATTATAAAGTGCCTGACCTGAACACCTGACAGCCCCAAATACTAGTGCTTGTTACCTTTAGCTTGCCCAGGACTAAACCCGATTTAAACACCAGGTGTCACTGTTGTGCTTAAGTTACACTACTCGGGCGGGAAGGTGCCTTGTTCTTTCCCTTACTGAAATTGTATGACTAAAACAAAAGATTTTAAAATCTTGCAACTTTGCTGTGTCACATAGGATTTCTCATTATTTCATCTCGCAGCAAGGTCTAGTGCAGGTGTGGCCATCAGCACACTAACTTTAGCAGAAGAATCAGGCTTTGCGTGACGCACATCCTGCAATTATTCCACCTTGAAGGCACTAAAGTATTTTAAGTAATTCATACTTATTTTCACCTATTTCCATGAGCAGGAAAGGTAAGCAGTGGATTATTCTGATAGTCGTTAGGCTCCTGTGTGATACACTAACAACTGGCCTCCTCTGAGCAGCCTTGCATCATTGAACTCCTCCAGCCCTACAGAGATGCTCTTGTGGCTCTCAGTAGAGGTCTCTATTGTGAACAAAATTCTCAGTGGAACAACAAAAATATCAGAAGTTAAACAAAACCATGTCCGTGCACTGAGCAGGTGATATCTCAGGCCCTGCCTGTTGAAACCACAAAACCCTGGCAGAGGGAAAATGGAAATAGCATGTCATGAGCCATGTAGTATGAATAGGTTTTCATTTTGTAGCTTAATAGAAATATTTAACAACCTGCCTTTTATACAAGAGCCAATCACATTATTTTCACCAAAAAAAAAAAAAAAAAAGAAGAAAGAACAGACTTTCCTAATAGTTCAGATATCCAGTTCAGTGGAAGTAATCAATGAAAAAATCAGTGAAAGTAATTGAACACTGAAACTGATATTAATGTTATACTAAAGCTGAAAATCTGAAATATTTTTTTAAAATTAACATCTTAGACAGTTTTGGCATAAAAAAGAATAGTCAGCATGATCCTCATCACCCCACCCCTCCAAAAACAAAACAAAACAAAACCCAAACCTGTAAGTTTAGTATTTTCAGGTCAATAGGCAGCACCACAGGCAGCATGACACTTGCAGGATTATCACTGTGTTGTGTTTGGCAACTTCCACAAGATGGAGTAATAACATTTGAGCTCCCAGAACTCCTCATTTATTTAGAAACTAAATTTGTTTCTATACTCTTAGGTCTGATCCAGAAGTATAAGCTGATGTAACACAACTGTGTGAACTTCCTTACACAACTTGATATTATCCACTGTACTGACAACCGGAGAGGAAGATACTGACCATGGGGATTGCATTTTCAACAGAAGCATTATGCACTTCATTTAAAAGCTATATCCAGATTTAACAACTGAAAAGGATGGTGGCATATGGAAACCCTTCTAACCCAAGTGTGGCTGACAGGTGAGTCAACAAGAAAAGGAGAATTAAGATGCCTGTTTAACATCAGGTAGAGTAAAGAAAAAAATAAGGGGACCTATAATCTTTCTTATGTAACCCATTGTAATGATTTTAGGGTATGGAGATGAAGTCTGTGTGAGCTCTACGTGAAGCAAATGTGTGATTAACACCCCTAGGACTTACTGTGCCACTTGGGAAGGAAAATGAAGCATTTTCAACACTTTCTCTCCTGCCATCCAATGCTTTTTCAAGGAAAAAGGAAGGGGCATGAGAAGTCTGAACACAGACAGAAATATAACAGCTCCCTCAGGGACAGGCAGCACAGAGAATAAGAGGAGAGTATTAATATCCCCTGTGATGCCAGCAGTTTCCTAAATCACATCCAATTAAAGCTTAGATCAAAAGCAGGTATTACAGAAAGTGGAATTTACCCCTTGACTCTCATTTCTTCCCACCCCTTCCATTGCCTTCACTGTGTCTAGCTCAGAGCAAACATAGCCAAATTGTAACAGACAGAGAAAAAAATCTTTCCAACCTTTTTTTTTTTTTCCCCAAACAAGCAAGTCCAGCCTTCTCTCTGGCAATTTCTGCTCCCTTTCATGTCATTCATACTTGCCACAGATTATGTTGTACAGAACTGAAAGCCTAATTATATTTCTCTCCTGTACACACAAACATCATCCTGAGATCAAGTAAGTAGACTTGGCTTGAGAGAATTGATAGAAATAAAAGTAACAATTTCTTAAGCCTACCTCTAAAAATACAGAAGAAATCCAATACAGATTTACATTTCCCTTTATATTTGATGAAACTAAGCTGTGGAGAAAGGTTTTAGGACTTATTCTCTCTGAACCCAGTGTCCAGTACCCCAAGCTATTAAAAATTTTCTTCCAGGGAAATCATGTTTCTTGGAGTTGAATAGAGTTTGCCTACTTAGGCAGGTATCTCTGTTAAAAATTCTTCTCCACGTGAGTAGCTGCCCAAGAAATACTTGATCTAGCTGTCACAGAAATAAGCTGGCAATAAGAGTTAACTGCATACTCATCTAAATATTTTAGCTGCAACATGTACAAGTGTTAGCAAAACCTATATAAACCATGTTACTTAAAAATATATATATTAAAAGCTATTAAGTAGGCCATAATCATAACTGACCTCAGCAGAAATCTGGTGTCTATTTTCGCAAAGTTTGTGATTTGAATTAGCAAAGGGCTTTGAAGGGTTATCAAATCAGTAGATTTAACTTGGAATATGTAATCCTAAGGCTTCAGGTATATTTATGAGCATGATATAGTGCTAAATTTTGGGCTATCATTAGATAAATTCATTGACTGCCTGAGAGAGACAAAGAAACGGTATCAATTTTCCTATGGAAAGGAGCTGGAAACATACCTAAGGAATTCTGAAAAAAGGAGCACCTCAGGTAGGGCTTGGAAGGTTTCTAGGAGTCTGAGTGCCCAAATCTCTGTAATTGGTCCCTTGGAGAGTTTTAAATTCCTGCATTATGGCACAAATTACATGTTATTCCTTTCCTTTAGTAGCATCTGCGAAATCCTAACAGGTGAACAGGTTGGTAATTTTAGACTGCCTCTTCTCCTTGTCTCCTGGACCATTTCTATCCTGCCGTGAATATTCCATATGCTTTGTGAATTGAACTAATTGGAATTAAGGTGGATTAGTCAGTTCCTTGGCAGCAGGTAGTCCAGAAGAACCAAATGCAACAGTTTTTTTCTAGTTAAACTCCATTCGGCTCTTCCTCCTTAGAGAACACTCTTAAGGCCCAGAGCATGCAACTGGAGACAAGGGCTGCCAAGGAGAGATAGCACTAGCCTGGATTGTTCTGCGCTGATGATTTGCAATTCTGGCTTGTTTCAGTACTATTCTCAGCTTTTGTTATTATATAAAATCACTAATGTCATTGCAAAGATACTGTTGGAAAAATGAACTTCTGCAACAATTTCTCCTAACTATGCGGATAACCTGTGGACAATTATTGTACTTTATTTTTTTATTTTTATTTTTTACATTGACGTCAGGAACTGTGCAGGGGCATGCTGCTACAGCTTGGCTTTTCTATGATAACCTGTTATGGGAGGCAGGAGGCCCACAGCCACACACTCAGCTCTCTCTGCACCACAACACCAGGCCTTCAGTTCTACATCCCATCAGGAAGCAGCCACACTCACAGTAAAATAAGAAAGTTCCCTGAGCCATTCAGAGGGAAAAATTAACTTGTATTCATTTCTCCAACCAAGCCTCAGACATGATCTCTGTCTTCAATTCACTTAGGATTTTTAAGTTCAACAGCATGAGACAATGGAGAGTACGTCTGCTCACAACTGCAGCAGAACATTTTCTGACACTGGGTCAGAGCTGTGCTACAGTGAGACACCCTTCTCATGTATCATCGCAGTCACCAAGTCCATCAGCAGTAATAGCTGATTTAAATACCTCACATGGTATAGTTAAATTCTATGGCTGAGTCAGAAAACTTCTGTTAGAGCATTCTTAACTCTGGAAATTGCTCCCTAGTGATCACATATTCTCCCTAGTACATTGACTATCAGGACAACATCCTAGGTTGATGTTTTCTTTGATACCTTTGCTTGGAGATACTGGTAGTGATTTATATTCATTCACTGAGAACATGTTGAAGGAGTTCACTTAGTAGAAACTAGTCAATATGTTTTTATTTTGTTATTATCTTTGTACACATGCCAAGAATCCTAGTCATGAGTACACATTATAAATTGCAAAATAAATATATCTATGCTAATCCACAGTTATTTATGGCTCAGAGAGTTAACTTAGCTGAGACAGCAAACTGATGCTATTGGAACTCAATTCATTCTTAGACTTTTAAAAGTGAGAAAACAGTCAATTACTACAGTGTGACATGAAAACAGTATGGTTTCATTGATTAAGAATATCTACGTATTATTTATTTTGGATGTTATCTCACTTTTCTTAAATGTATATGCTTTTGTAATCTATTACAGTTTATTTCCACTTTGGAATAACATTTTCCAGGCCTAGCATTAAAAAGACATCAGGAATTAAATAGTCATATTTAGAAGATTCTCCTCAATTCACTTTGAGAGTAAAAGGTGTTTATTCCCTATCATAATAGCAGCACTGGATATGCTCTTGTACCAGGACTGAAACCTCTCTGTTCCCTAGGGCAAGCCACATACTTCTTGTGCACCAGTTTTTCATGTGGAGAAGCACTCCCTACTAACAAAATTCACTCAGTAGAATTTGCCCACCGACTAGTAAAATCCCACATGATATACAGAGTAAGATATATATAAAGAAAAAAAAAAAAGAAGACGTTTGGAGAAGGGCACCTATGCAACTCCTGCAAAGAACACTCCAAATTATAGAAAAATAACAGCCCCCCAAATCCTAGTGCAATACATGGTGCATACATGTCAAGTACCCTTTTCATGATCTACATTTCACCAGCATGACTCTCTATGCAGTACACTCTCAAAGCTGTGGTGTAGCAGGCATGGAAACCACACCCAAAATGGTGCTCCTTCCAATGCACTGAAAGCACACTCCAAAAGAGTTACTGTTCAGAGAGTATTTCTGCTGCATCAAGGTTGTCAGCCACTTCAGCCTAAATCTGAAGGGAAGTCTGACTACAGTATCATCATCTTTTGTTTTTTTCCCCAGATATGGTGAAAAACAAATGAAAGGGATTGTTAAATGATATTTTCTTGTTCCATAGGTCTAAAACAGGTGTCTCAGTGCAGTGGTCATTGTTACATGCAAGCAAATGTTGGATGTTCTAATTATTTAATATCAAATATATTCCTCTCCTTCAGTTGTTCCAACTGTGAACATAGAAAAAACAAAGTACTCTTGATATGAGCTTCAATGACAGTGAGCCTCTAACCAGATGGTATTTTAGATGTTAGCAATTTAACCCAGCATACCAAAGTGAAATTGCAACACATATGGAAGCATTAGAATAAAAAGCAGTGCCCAAAGATTTTCTGATATGTGATATATTCTAAAAAACACTTTTGCTGTCATGTGTCCCAGCACTGACTGGTTTTATGAAGGCCAGAGTTTTTCTCCCTGCTTTCTAAAATTTTCACTAACTCCTCAGAGGTGGCAATGAGCCCTCTCAGTTCCCAAGTTTCAGACAAAATAGAAGAGCATAAATAGTGTCAGAACTATTAACTATAACTAAAACTGTGCCCAACTTATTTGTTGTATGTCAAGACTACAACTTTGTTTCTTGCCAAGCTGTTTTTCTAAACCCTATGCATTCTTTACAACTACGTGTTAAAACTAACATATCTTATTATATTAGAAGAGAAAAAACTTAAAGCACTACATTCACTGGCTTTTATATTCCAGTGAAAGGCAGATATTTAAATGAGATGCAAAACAGGGAGAGAAGACAGTTTAGAAGAGAGTATTTTTAGAGGTGTTCTGCATAATCCATGAATAAATCTATTCATTATTTCCACTTAAAACAAAAGTGTAACAACCTCTCTATTCCCATTTCCAGGTATTTTTTAATAATAGTAAAAGTAGATAGACTAAAAAAAAAAGTTATTTTACTCCATCTTCTACTAAAGCTGGCTCCTTCCCAGCTCACCAGTTTGGTCATTAAGGTTCTATTGCTTGAAAACTTGAACTTTTCAAATCCCCATCCCCGCTCTCATACTGGTCAGAGTTTGGTGTGCTCCAACCTAGCAATATTACTCTCCTGTCAGTTCCAAATTTGAGCCAAAGTATTCTGATAACACCTACAGAACTGAATAAATAAGGAAATGTTTTTTGCAGATACAGTTATTTAAGACTTCATGAAATGAAGTTAAATAATTATAAAATCCAAAGACAAATCGTTCCGTGTCCCAGGACAGAAACATCATCTGCTCACAGAGACCCTAAGAACAGCTTTGCTCCCTAAGAATACCACCTGCAGAATGTTTTGCCATGTTTCAAAGAGAATGTCAGCAAGCACCAATTCTCCAAAGAGAACATCAAGAGATAGGAATATTGTACTGTTATGGTCACTAGAGGATTTTGGACGTGGCACGAATTACAAACCCTGATGATAACAGACAGACACACAGACATAGGAAGTAAATGTTATGCCTTCTCTTTCTTCAGTTGATTCCCACACTGAAAACTAAAACCCAGGCAGAATTAAATCTAGCCAGAGTCATAAAGGGGAACAAGAAGAATATGCAGATAAATCAGTGATAAAAAGAAGGTCAGGGAGGATGTGGGTCCTCTCCAGAAGGAAAGTGAAGACCTGGTCATGAGGGAAACAGAAAAAGCAGAGATGCTCAGTGACTTCTTTGCCTTGGTCTTCACCAGCAAGGGCTCTAGCCACACTGCCTAAGTTTCAGAAAGCAATGGTAAGAACTAGCAGATGAAATTGCCAAGCCACTATCCGCCATACTTGAAAGGTCATGGCAGTCTGGTGAAGTTCCTATTGATTGGAAAGGGGGAAAAATAACACCCAATTTTCAAGAAGGGAATAACAGAAGACCCAGGGAACTACAGTCATACCTCTGTGCGCAAGTTCATGGAGCAATTCATCCTAAAGGAAAATAAAGATGAGGTGATTGGCGGTAATAAATATGGCTTCACCTAGGACAGATCATGCCTGATGACAATTGGCTTTACCATACAGCAATCTGTAATAATTGAAGCTGCTGGGGAAACAAATAAGAGGCATTACTTTTGGAGCAACCTATGTGTGTGTAATACAGTACCTACAGCTTTTGTTACTGTGGTGCCAAAATGAACAAAATGATATCTCGTGTCTGGTCATTTCAACAGATAGAAATATACATTTTGAATAAGGCACTTAACCTTCCATTTTGTGCCAATAAATTTTAGTGCAATTCTAAACCTTTTGTCTAAGGTAATTAATGATTAGAGGACATGTTTGGAAAAGTTTTAATACACAAAAAAGTGTTCAAATGAAGGAATTTCCAAATTGTTATTTTAATTTTTCACTCACTGTACGGATCTCTTGTATTTAAATCATATCCTTTTTCCTTGTGGTTTTTCTTCTCTCATTTTCTCCTCCACCTCACTAAGTTTTTTGCCCTGTTTCCACTCATGTTCTGTCACATAATTCAAACTTGCATATTTAAGCACAAAAAAGGACAGCCACACCACACCGGATTTTAGTCAACAGTTCTTTTCTATTCTTCTACAACAAAATTTCTTTTTCCTTCCCAGACTGACCCTGAGCTGAGGTGCAGTTCTCATCTCTTACACCGCTTTTCTCATCTTCTAACATTTTATTATTTTCCTCTTACTTTTAAAGGTACGTGGTTCAATGAACTTCATTAAATCTTGTAAGAATTGCATATTTTTTCTGTCTAGAGCTGCTAACAGGTAAATATTATGGTTATTAATTAATAATGTAGCCAGAAATGTTATAAAAAATGGGGTTGATTAACAAGTATAGAACATAACCAAAAGGAGAACAATTACATGTGGGTTTGGATCTTCTGTAAAGTATTTATCGTTGCTTCAGATGGCGTCACTCCTCCTTGGATTGTAGCAAGTACATGTGAAAATTCAGGGCATGAGGTATTTAAATTTTTTGCCCTTAATGTAGAAATCAAGTGGAATCATTTGAAAGGGAAATGTAATTTTGACATGAAAATAAGTATATTAAGTTTGACAGGTTAAATCTGGCCTGCTGCTTGTCATCTAATATTCCCATGAATGCTGAGGTGCCTGCAATACAGCTGAATGTGATGGCAAGAGGTGGGTTTTATTCAACCTTCCACAATTTGTACTGGTGCAGTTAGGCTTGTTATTGGAAAAATCCTTCCTGAGCTTATAATCACAACCGGACTGTTAATTATTAACAGATGTGAGACATGAGGATTGTGCAATTCACTATAATGAAGACTTGTTTCACGAGTCTGGCTTTGTGCTACTCTTACTGGGCTGTTTACTTTCCTGGTGTCATAGTGGCCCTGAATATTTAACCAGAAATAAACCGTTGAGCAGTAAAAAGTGATGTTGGAAAGAAGCACATTTGGAAATGGACAGCATCTTGTCCTCAGTGTACTTTGAGAAGATCACACATTTAACCAACATTGCCTCAGAAAATATTGCATTGCTTTTAACCAATATCACTCTGGTTTCATTTGCATGACAGATGTGAATTCCTTAGCATGTTCAAATGTTATATATTAAAAATAAATAAATAAATCCTTATATGCCTCTCCTATCTAAAGGTCACAGCATACCCTAATATATGAAAGTGCACAAATCTCCTAGGGGTACTACAGCAAATCTGGGGGGTTATATTTAGAGAGGAAATAGATTACATCTCTCTTATCAGTTCTTCTGTTTGCTCCTATTTTGTTGCAGCTGTGGTAATGCAGCAAATATGGCCACTGCTACTCTATTGAAAGAGGATCTTTATAAATTCCAGTTGTCAACATGAAATCAATTCTGCTATGGGCAAAAGAGTATTTCATCATTCCAATATTTGCACTCAGCTAAACCATATCTACAGGCTGTATGTGTCTTCATTTATTTATTTATTTGGAACTGGGAGTCCAAAACATTTTCAGCCCAGCACTATGGATATGTAACAAAATTGCATAAAGGCTGTGCAGTGAATTATTCTAAGTAAGTGGTCCTTTGATTTCAATGAGAGAACAAAGCCCCCAACTGATGTACTGTGGATTCAGTATGACCCATGTTTCCTAGTCAAAGACCAAATGATATATCATTAATTAAAGAGGAAAAATGGAAAGAGAAATGATGATTACATATCTTGGCATTCTATAATGATTTTTTTGTGTTATACACCTATGGTAAATAAGGCAGGCATTCAGTAGCAATAGGATTTAAAAAAAAAGCCTTCAGTTTGCAATTTCTTTTTCTATAGTCTTTCTTCTTCCAGTGAAAGTGTCTATAAAATTTTTAAAGGAAAGTAGGTTGCTAAAATGTACTTAATTTGCCATGATAGATTGAGTCCATGCTTCAGTGACTGTAATTGAATCTGTGACCTATTTCTTTAGTAAAGTAGAAATAGTCTCTTGGGTTTTTGTCACTACCATCTTTTAATGAAATTCAAAGAGACTGTCAAAATGTCTACACTTTTTCCACTAGTTGTTAATGTTACTACTTTACAATTTGTTACTTTTTAATTAATCTTAATAAATGCGTACACAGTCTACCTGGCAGTTGGAAATAGTAGACATCAGTTCATCACTGTCACTCCGTAAAGCAAAATTAACAGGACAGAAAGGGCATAATAGCAATAGAATATCTAGACATATATTGGTTCTACTTAAACATACTTTATATCTCTAATTTACAGGAGCTGTATATTACAGCAGCCGCACTCCCCCAGCTGAAGTTAAAGGATCTGTCAGCATTTTTATCATAATTCCAGACTATTTCCAAGACACTGCAACTCAGCTTTAAAATCAGACTTAAGACTGAATTTGGCAGGGAGCTTCCCATGCCAGGAACAGCCCAAACCAATGCCCACTTCTTTTACTAGTGATAAAGATATTCTCACTCCATTTTAACTATTTAGAATATGACACAGTAGGGACCTAGGATGTGACCCAAGGTTTGGGTGATGCCCTGACTCAGGAAAACACTTACTTTTTCCACTCATCACTTCCAGTGAAAATATAAAAGACAAGTGGGGCATAAATAAAAAGCTTTTGTATAGTCCCCAGTACAGATAGAAGGGGGAGCAGAGCAACTCTTTCCTGTCCTAAAGTTCAGACATGGCAGTATTGTCATAATAGATGTGTTTTATCTAGAATATTTCAGTATGTTAACAACTCTAGGAAAAGCTACTCTGGGATTGCTTCCCTCATCAAATACATTGATATCATTAGCTTGGTGGTAATATGAACCCTGGAATCATGTTACACACAATCAGGTACTATATTAATCTACAGTTGTTTTCAAGTCTTTAACATACTGCAGGTGGTAAGATCCATATTACAGCTGCACATGGACAGCCCAGGGCTAGCATTCACAAAATACAAAGTCTTCAATAGGACAGCATAAAGCAGTTTCTGTGTCTGGAGACAATTCCCTCATGGTATAATGATAAATAAGATATCATTCATTTAAGATGGAGACCTATAAACAGCTGAAAATGCAGCCCAGATTGCTTTCACCATTGAGACTGCATGCAGTGTGCCCAAGGTCTATTGCTATCAGCACAAGGCTTCTGCCTACCTGTCCACCCCTATCTTCTGTTACAGTCCTGCAGCAGAGGCTTTCACTGTGCCAGGCTCACAGGGAGAGAATGCCACATGAACCAGCTATTTATAATTCAGGGACAATCTTCTCTCCCCCTTAGCCTCAGCATGAGTCACACTTACCTGAAAACCTATTGATTGATTCTATTATAAATTAAATTGTAGAGAGTAAAAAACAAAGAGCAACAAACTCAGATACTTTAAAAACTCTACCATGACACTAAATCATGCTATCACTTTCTTGCCTGCCTTCATCCTACAGCTCTTCACATCACTACTCACAGCAAAGAATAAAGTCAGAAAGAGGGTTTGGCTTAGGATGGCAGCCATTGTGTTTTTTAGGGCACAATAAAAACAAAAAAGGAGATAAAAGGGCACCAAGCTGATCTTTCCTGCTTTTGAGCCTTGTGGATGCTGTATGATTGGCTGATGTTAGTTCCCAGCACAGCACAGAGCCCAGCATACTTCTGCTGGCAGCTTGGGGCTGGATGTACAGATCTGGCTGCAGAAGGTTAGCAGGACACCATGGGGAAGCTTACCTCAACATTACCCTGTGATCTGGTAGATCTGTTTCATGAAGAAGTAAAATACCTCTTCTCCATTAAGATGGAATTTTTAGTGAAAATTAAAGAAAAAGCAAAAACAAAAACAAAAACAAAAAACAAAAAAAATCCAAAAACCAACAAACTCTTTCTTCAAAGTGGTGAGTTCAAAAGAGTAGAGAGGTAACTACTACATGGAAAATTAAGTGGGTTTTTGGTTGAAAGTGTTGTTTAAAATATACACATACGCACACACATTTTTACAGCCTCAGAACTACAGTACATTTTTTCTGAGAAAATATCACTGATAAGGATATCCAGCATACAGAATCACTAACATGTGGAACTATAATGGCTTGAAAGCAGTCATTATGCTCTATTAAGATACACAAAAAAAGATTCCTTAACCAGGCCTTGGCAAGCTACAAAGATATTATACTCAAAAAGAGCAAAATCTGCATTTTAATTGCTGTAAAGTTGACTCAGTTTTACCCAATCTGTTGTATATTATCTTCTAAATATAGTAAGGGCTTAAATAATAAAGAAAGGTTATAAAAAATTAAATAAAAAATATGCTTGCCAAATTTTAGGCTAAAGATATTAACTAAAGACATCAGGAGCTATTGAGAGAAATTTTCAAAGGGTTAAAACCTAACCTGTACTTTTGTGAGCAGTTTTCTATCTGCAAATAACAGTGGACAAAAAAGCAGACTTTGTGCCTTATTACTTGATGGTTAGATGCACTCAGATTCAGAATTTTTTTCTTTTGTATTTGCACTTGCCATCAGGCCTGCAATTTTCAGAGTACATCAAACTTTCATTTTCTCTAGAAAATAAGGTTGTACAGGGAAAGAGTGACCGGCATATTGATACCAAGTGCTGCTGCAGAGGCTGAGTCAACTGAGACCTAACACTCACCTGATGTTTTGAGCCAACTAGAGCTGTTTGCTTGTTATTCACTTAAGCCAGATTCATAAATTTCCACAGAATGTGACTAAAAGCCCGAGCACACAGCCTACACAAGCATACCGTGCACTCTCTAACCCAAGAACAGTTGAAGAATTAGTGCGTAAATTCACTGAATATTTTCCCCAACAACTCCAACAAAGAAGGAAAAATGGTGGAGCTGAATAAAGATAGTCCTGTGGATTTCCAAAGTAATGATTTTGGTGAGCTCAAAAAAAAGCTTTTTCAGACTCTCTTGCTCTTTCTCCAATATAATCCTTCTGTTTTGTAAGGTCAGATTCATGCCCTGAGACAGAAGACCGCTTGAGCATTTGAAGCTTGTGAAATATATATTGGAAGGTAGAAATATGTCTTGGAAGATAGAAAAATACTGTATATATTTTTCCCACATACTCATAGGAATAGCAAATCTCTAGTCCAAATAATGACTTACATTGTCTGCTTAGGCTTCAAATATTTCAGCCAGTTTTGAACACAATTTTTGAAAAGACTAACATCTCATTATGTGATGGGAAAATTTTATCAAGAGGTAGAAAGAGTGGCTACATTGAAATTATTCATTTCAAATAAATTAGTTAGTGGGAATTTATTTAAAAAAAAAAAAAGAAAAAAAGTTACTATTGCAGCAGAACCGAATTTCCTTTTGAGCATTCTTTTCCAGAAAGTCGCTATGGTCATGCTCAAGAGATGAGACAGGACACAATACAATCAGTGTGCCAGCCCCTACAGGACGCAGGTGGCTCAGGTAACCTGCTTCACAGTCTGCATTGAGAAGTGGATCACATTGCTAGTTTCTGTAAAATTATTAGATTTTATCCTTATCTTCATCATTTTATGTAGTTTTCAATCCCGCAAGACTTTGAACATATGCAAATTAAGTCTCAAGAAACGAAAGGAATAGATACACAAATAAACATATATATGTATGTATAATTTAAAAAAACAAAAACAACAATTTCTTCATAACTCCTAGAATCATTATGTAACTGTCTAGAAGAAATGCAAAGAAGGGAGGAAAGAAGGGGCCTAACAAGTGAAAGGGGCTGGGAAGACACTTCTTGAATTATGAAAATCCAAATGCACGTTATTATGGAACTGAACAGCTTTTGCCAGCCTTTGAAAAGCTACCAAGGTAACTCAGGAAATAGAGATGAATAGGAGCAAGTAATGGAATTGTCCACAGAACACAAACGCCATAGCTACAATTTCCAGAAAGAGAGGACAAAAGGGAGAAATGAGTTCTTAAAAATAACATTGCTGAATTACAGCTCTGTACAGACATTAGCATTTTGATTCAGGATGAATCAGTGATTAGCTCTGGATATCACACTATGCTATAGAGTCCTGAAGCACATCCATAGCCCCTTCAGAAGGATCCAACATATTTTCTGTATTACTGACAACAGTGAGAGTAGAAAACATGTCAGAACCTTAAAAAAAACTTGTGAATATTTTCTGTATGAGGTTTCAGGGCCGAGGGTGTCAAATAGACAGAAATCACTTTTTCCATATATACTTGTACATTAAACAAGTGCCTTTGGCTGGAAATTGTAGCTTACATTACTATGGAAGAATAGAGATAGTCATAATTTAAGGGGAAATCCCCAAATTAAAACCCCTTGGATTCAATCTCCTGGATGTGCAAGCAAGTAACAGATAAAACTGATAATCGTGCTGCATTACATACTGATTTTCAGGCTTCACATGTGAAGAATATAAAAATTGGAGTATGCATTTCAATTCCAGTAAACCTTTCAGTCAAACTTTTTTCCTCTTTTCAAACACTTTGAAAGTCAAACTAGATTCTGCACTGCAAGAATTACAATGGAAGGGTGAAATATTCTCCTCTCTTGCAGTGGAAAAGAAACTATTTCGCAGATAGTCAAAAGTTTGGGAAAAGCTGCACAAAGCACAAGATGAATAGAAAAGATGCCTCCAAGTACTGAAATGGAACAACAGGAGTTGGGAAAGGTCACTTGCAACAATAAAACTACCAAACATTTTAATGACAGCCTGATTCTCTGTTGCTCTGTTTCACTTAGTCATTTATACAAGTGCAAGATGGACACAAATCATTATTCAAATCAAATATTTCATACTCACACTGCTATTCTAATGGCTATAAAATGCATGGTTATCCCTGCAAGGTATGAGCATACCTTATCTAGCTCATCAAATTTTGCAGCAACAAACCTGAGGGTCAGTGGGTATGCAACTTTGCAAAAATATTTCCAATTAAACTGCACCTTACACAAAAATTGACATTTGCAATGGAAGATAAATGGTATTTCAGGCATTAGAAATATTAGTTCTGAAGGTGCACAGATGCTTCCAGCCTTAAAAACAAACAAACAAAAAAAAAAAACCCACAAATGCAATCACTAGCATAACATAAATTTCTGTAACAGGAAATAGGAAAGCAAAGACCAAATACAAATGTCTCTCATGAAAATCCTTTTTAAAACAGTGATTTAGGTATGATGCCAAAGTTGTTGTCAAATTCAAGAAGTGACTGATGGATTTTTAAAGACTTTCCAAATCATGGAAATTATTAAAAATGCTATTTATTAAAAATGCCAAAAATGCCAACATCTCTAGTGGTCATCTGGAGATCACCACTGGTGATTTCAGTGGGAACACCCTCAACGGGCAGCACTGTAGAGATTTTGCATGGACAGATACTGCATCCACTAAATCAAATCTTCTGCTAACTGAAGAATTTTGGATTTCATTTGAAATTAATTCATATGTGTTATTCAAAGTACAGGTAAAATAGCAGCAGAATGAATAAGTTCAAGTCTCGCTTTCACTTCGTATTAAACTTAAAAAATAAGCTATACCAATCAGAAAATGCAGCAACAAAATGTGTCATGTTCATTTAGAAACCAGAACAATAACTAAAATAATTGTGTTAATTTTGAAGCCACTTAATTTATTTTTTGTTAATGATTACAAAAATACCTGAGTGCTCATCACTTCCCACCCACCCCTAGACCAGTCTAACAGAAATAAAGATAGGATGCTGTTCTTTACATATCTCATCTGTCCCTCTAAATTTCTCAGATATTTTCAGAACAAAAAGGAATTTAGGCACATGAAGGAGACATCAGCTTTGTTGAGAAATGGGACAAATAGATACCTGCATTCTTTCCTGCAGAAAGCACTGTACAGTAATTGTACTATGAGGATTTATTAAAATCACATCATATTGATGTACTTGCACTATGTTCTCTTTTCATTAACAGAATACTTTTAACATCAGATATGATGTTGACTGTGATGAGCAGAAATCTCCTAAGATTTAGTATATGTACTGCATTATTTCATCCATTTACCTCCACTAAATAAGGGGTAGTCCCAAAAGCTGACTCAACACTTGATTCTGCCATTTAAGTTTCTTGCTTTTATTACTTGACGATGCCTTTGCTGCACTCTGAAAAACTACTTGCAGTTCATTGGTATAGATTTTATTAGGTTTATAATCTTCAGCATTTTCAGACACTCTAATGACACCAGTAAATTAAGTAAAGAACTCTCATTTGAGACTATACTTTCTGAAGTCCTTTGAGACTCCATAGAACAAATCTGTATCTAAAAGGAACAATGCAGTCTAGTGCAGTGACGTTCTTCAAGTGTTTTTTTGTTGAATACCTCATCTTAGTGAGAGCAATAAACACTTGTCTAATGCAGATAATGGAAAATAATGGTTATAGAGGGACAGTAACACAAACTCTACATTTATGATGACTATTCATGCTTAGAAACAGTATTTTGACATCGTACCAGGCAGACCAGCAGAAAATTCATCTTAACAGTCAAAAGCAGTTAAAAAGAAAACACATTATTTGTAACTAGGAAAGGGATTGGGAACCACACAGAAAATAGCATTTTTAGACTGTTGGGCAATGCAAGATTCTCTCTACAGCATAAAATAGTGGATCTAGAAGCACTACAGAGAAAGGCAACAAAGATAACTGAAAGCCTATGTAGAAGCATGGATAAAGTCTATACAATTGTGTGGCAAGGAAAGATGACCAGAAAACATTTGTTCTTCTCTCACTTTCTATCCAATAACCAAACAGCCTCACAATAAATAAATAAACAAAAACAGAGTTGATACTCAAAAACAGCAAAAGAAGGTATTTTTTCACATTGTCCACGGTTTGTTCCACTTTGTAAAATTACAGCATAGAGAGAAGTCTACCTAGGCTCAATAAGCTGTTGGAAAAATTTTAAGGAAGAAAAATCCTTTCTGATCTGATGCATACAGTGACTGAGAGAGAGGGTGAGAGTTCACCTGTCTTCTTGAGAGGGCTCAGGAGCTTGCCAGTCCCAAATCACTAGAATCTGGGGAAGGGCTCTGGCAAAGAGCTGGGCTTCAGTTCTTATGCTCTCTTAATGGTTCCTATAACATAAGGGAAGCAGGGTTGCAGTGGCCTTGCATCTGGTACCACATAGCTATTCACCTGATGCCAAGCAGCATTAGATTGATTTATATTTCACAAATGAAAATGAGTCATGGATTGTCACATCTGTTACTTGCAATGAACAACCTGGGCATCAGATAAGGGACTGATGTACTCTAAATCACACCTGTTATGTATTCAGTGGAGGGGTCCTTTGTTATAGCTGCTAAGAATACACATTAACCAGTGGTACACTTATTTTTTGTTATTTGAAACTCAAACTCAGCACTGTGCAATATTATCTCGCACTTAATGGTGTTCATCAGCTCTTTTACTGGGTTATGCAGCACTACAAGAAGTCATGTTTTGAAAAGTGACAATTTTTTTTAAAACTCTAACTGCATTGTACAACTTTTTCCTCATTTTATAAATGTTCCTCAGAATTCTCCAACTGTTTGAATATCATCCAAGTAGCAGACAACAGTGTTTACCTCCTGCAGAACCTGATCCGTTTTTCTCTGAAAGGCAGCAGGTGCAATGGTCAACCCATAAGGAAAGCTTTCATACCTAAATAGCCCCTCATTTGATTTCCCTGTTGGAGAACTTTTTCTGCTGCAGCTCTAAAGACACTGTTGGCAGTGCTGGAACAGTCAAGGTGGAGAAGCCCCCCTCCCCCTACCAGTTTCATAAGCAATCCTTGTGGTTTAAGAATAGGATATTGATCCATTTGTAGGAAAAAGATGATGGCAAGTTTAATTCCCTCGAACTCTCACTGAGCTATTGTTTTTAGAATACATTAAACCCATGCAGCCAGTTCTTCAAGTTCCTCCAGTAAAATTACATCTAGTTTTTTCTCCAATTGATTTTAAGTAGTATCCTTTTACCAAGCTAACTAAAAATAATTAAATAAATAAATAGATAAACTATTTGTCTGTTTTCATTCTGCCTCTGAGTCACTAGGCTGCTGTGGTCCAAATTGTTTAAACTCAAATTTAGATAGCTACTTTCTGCTCAGCAAGGTGAGCAGAGACATAAATGCATGAATTCCACTGGAAAACAAAATGAAAATAAAAAGAAAAAAAATGGCAGCATTTTGTAAAAAGTGTTTTTTCAACTAAATTTTAAATCATTTTCTTTTCACACTTGCAGGCATCACTAATATTGTTTCTATTTTTAGTGCAATGTTGTTTTAGCAAATGCAGATCAATGGATATCCTTTACCACAAGACGTGATTTAGGGAAAGGCACAATATCCGAACTATTCTTCCAAAAAGAACCTGGTTGCTAAGCCCAGCTCCTTCACAGTCATGGGATACATTTTACAGATCCTGAGTCCTTGGTTGTGCCTTATTGAAGAGTGGCAGTAACAAAAGCCTTTCCCAGTTGATGGTGTCAGCATGCTGACTCAAAGGGCATGCTCACTCTGACTCAAGGAAGAGGTACCTGACATATAGACAACTGCCTCCAAAATTTTCGTTGGTCTTGCACCTCATTTCTCTCACTTTTTTAAAAATCTGCCTTTCCTGTTCTGTTTTGGACCATCCATCCAATGTGATTTATCTTTTCTGGGTTCACAAAAATGTTCCTCTGTAGATACTTATTATGTGCCAGCATCTTCTCATCGCTATCTAATTTGCTACCAAAAAAAACAGATTAAAGAAAACCCCCCTGAAGTACTAAAACACTGTACACAAACTGATCATAAGAATACTGACAAGAAATATAGGGTTGGTTCTTAAGGTGAAAGATTTTCATCCTTCAAATTATTTGTTGTATGATGGGCAGTATTTTTATATTTTAATACTTCATGTTCTCAAATTCTTAAACACAATAATTAAAGTTAAAAAAAAAATAAACAACTGATAAATAAAGAAAAAACCCACAATGTTTTCCATCAAACTTAAGAAAAGTAGCCTGCTGTTTGGTCATGTTCTTCTGTATCATTTTTATAAACACTGTTTCTGAATATGTATTGCAATATTCACTTGTTACACTGGAACTTCTTAGTTCTACATATGAATATTTTATCTTTCCATTTTCTTTTCTTTTAAAATATTACTGTAGATATCAGAATCCACACTTCTGGTATATGTAGGGGGGTTTGAAGGAAATTTAAACTCTACTTCTGATAAACCAAAACCCAGTAACAAAATTTTTTTTTACATAGGATCTAAAATGATGAACAACTAAAACACTATAGAAAAAAACTCCAAATAGATCATGTGCTTATGAAATCTTATACTGTAAACAAAGCTGAAACTGAATTAAATCACTATCACTTCCCTCTGGCAAATTAAAAAAATAAAGAAGTTTTTATTATTAGAATGATAATTTAGTTTTCTCCAAAGTCATGATAGTCCATAAGTGCATCGTGCTCATGGGCTTTGCACTCGGGAATCAGGTCACAAGCATCTGTGAACATCCATTAGATTTGTGCAAATAACTATTTTTGGAGGTCAAGATAATTATTCATGAGTATGCATGTGTAACCTTGAATTCTCTCCCCATATGTGGAAACGTATGCATTGAATATTGGTATGCATCTACACGTTACCTAATGTCTGATGGTCAGGTTTTACTTCTCATCACTGGTTTATAGAGACTCTATATATTCTACTCATCACTTAGAATAACCCTTTTGGTAATAAGTTCTTGTCTTAAGTAACGTTTTCCCAGTTTCCTACTGAAAAAGGATTTTTTTTCCTTGTCGTATAAGGCAGATGAAAGCTTTGAAGATGAAGCTTAGTTGCACTTCTTTCAGAAAAAAATAAAAATTAAATAGTTATTTTTGAGGATGACAAGGAAGAGCTAAATATTTTCTCTGCAGGAAACTATGAATTTATAACAAATAGAAAGATTAGTCCACCAAGTCACAATGCTCAGTTCAGAGAAATTAGTCAGCAATGCTACACAAGTACTCATTTAGGTCATCAAATTATATCTCATATGCATTGAGTAAGTTAGACCTCATATATATCTAACTACAGACATTCAAATTACTTAAGCCATCATTTTGAGAAGACAATTAGACTATACTGAGCAGAATTCCTCCCTTGAAATTAGCCATGGTACTTTAAAGAAACAGACACTATTCTTGGAGAAATATAGTAATTAGTTTTGTAATTGTTATAGAAATATTGAAGGAAACTATGCAAATTAATTAGCAATACAAGTTGAGCTAAAACACCAATAGTCTCAATAAATTCTATTCTCCTGCACATTGGTGAACTGCATTAGATCTTGTAATCAATACGGTGATATATGTAGGTACATCAAACATGCTATAGACTGCAATTTATGATTAATGAAATATGGATAAGGGAGTAGAACTAGCTACATTGATTGTACAAACAGTCAGGTAGCGAATCCAGAAGCTAAGACTATTTACCCAGATAGCAGGAAAGATGTGCAGCCCTAATTAAAGAAAGATTTGTGTTAAAACTCTCCAATCAGATCTGAACTTATGGATTCACATTCATGACTGCATTAATCCTAGCTCAAAAAAAAAAAAAAAAATCAACAGGCAAATGAATCTGTAGAAATTCCAGTTCTTTTAAGCTGGAAGCTCACACAGAGCCTACAAACTAAATGCAAAACTTAATTTTCCTGACTTAATCACCTCATTAAGAATCATCACTGTGTCATGGTTTTATGATTTTTGGTACTGGTATTCCACATCATCATAACATCATGTAGTGCATTTAGAGTTAAAGAGTTAATGCTCCAGCTCCACGGATCATTGATAGTTCCAGGTATACCTGTCTCAGAAGAGAAGAAGAACTCCATTCCCCAGAGGACTTTGCGATGCTTTGTGTTCTTACGTGTTTACGCTCAGAGGGAAAGATAAAAACTGTCTGCGGTCACGGGACACTCTCTTTCCTTTGGGATCGACTCAGCAGTGGGTGCTCGCTGCCGTCCGCCTTCAGCGTTAGCGTAAGGCCTTCGGTTTATCGGACACTCTCTCTCTTGCTCATTTTATTTGATTTATTAGCTTTAATTCCAATTATATTGTATTATATTGTGTTATTTTGCTTTCTGATATCTTATTTAGTAAATTAGCTTTCCTCCTCAGATCGTTGCCGCTGTTTTGTTCCTAGGCCCATCTCCCTTTTCCCTTTCCCCCTTCCCCTTTCCTGGGGCGTGGGTCCATGGGTCCCCCGCACCAATCGTCACGGAACCGGGCCGAACCTGCCCGTAAACCGTTGACACACTGCTGCAAGAGAAACTACCCACTTGCACTCTTAACACAGTTTCTTTGGTCACTTCATATGAATTTCCACCTTTAGTGTTCATTAGAAAAGATGCATATTCTGTCCAATGATGCACAACAATTGAATATTTTCTACCTAGGTAAGACAGTAAGGTAATTACATGTGACAGGGTAATAATATGCCAAATTGAAAAGAATGCCAAAAGCAAACCAGAAGCATATTTTAAAGCAATTCAATATTAACAAATGAAAACATATAATTCAGTTCACATAACTACCAACTAACAGCAATTTCTTGGAGTTGAAATATGAAGATTTATAACACTCTCTTCAATGAATAACATACTTAGACTGTTCTTTAAAGCTGAGTACCTTAATTTGACTTTAAGTCCTTTAAATTGAAATAAAAATTAAACCAAGGGAGGGCAAAACTGAATAACGAGGCAGTTACCGACAAAAAGGCAATGATAGAATAAAGTGATAGTTGTTTCTTCATGTTTTATTGGAAAAGTTTCGTTGAACTTCTTTGAGATAATGTATGAGGTGACTTTGTTACTTATTTAGCTCAAAATATCCAAAACCTTGAGTTTATTATGTCATTTTAAAGCTTCTGTTTTTGAGATGCTGAATCAATACTCCTTAAATTGCTTGCAAACAGAGTAAAGCATGGTCCAAAATCTAAGGAATAGTTTGATATTCTCAAAGCTTCATTCATTCTCACAAAGATTTTAAGAACTTCAGTATTTCCTATTGACCTAGACTTCCTGAACTACCTAGAAGTAGAATATGACACTACTACAATTATATGATAATGATTAAATAGATGATAAAAAGTAGTATATTTTAACAACTTCAAGAGAGTGCTAGATATAATGTATTGTCACCTAATAATACTCCACGTAGAATACTAACAAAATTAGAAAATAAAAAAATTCAACTTTACTGTAAGATGAACACCTATTTTTTAATTCTCCAGAGGCCCATTATTGGTCTACAATATATATTGTAATATAAAAATAAAACAAAGAGTGAAATGCTGGGATGGAGTCTCTTTTACACTGTTGTTATCACTGAGATGGTCACTTTCCTATACATCTAGCTGAAAGAAGAATATTCAGTGTTCTAAGAAGGAGCTATTAGCCTGAACATTTTTAGAAGCTGGTTGTAGATGAAGCTTCAGATCTAGAACAAAAGATACAGTGATAACTAATGTGAACTGTAAAATTAGGTTATACAATGGCTCTGTGATTTATCATCTGGAGCCATATTTTGTCATAAGGATTTCAGCACCAGATACGTATCTCAGAAGTATTCCCATATTTTACAAGTATATATCTGCTATGAATAGGACATCAGTCTACTTAAAAAGTCAAAAAAGTGTTCAAAATGCTATGAAATCGATGACTAATTTATCATATTAAACCAAGTATACTATGCAAATGAGACCTAATGCTCAAGTAACCCTTTTTCATTAGAAAAGCTACCATGATTGTGAGATTTAACAGTTGTATGTCACTTTCAATCTTCAAAAACTCTCTGTGAACATTAATTATAAATGAACATTAATAATACACCTCTGTCTAAAGTATTTAAGTATTTATTAACTCTACTTCACATATGTGGAAACAAAGACAAGGAGAACCTAAAGTTTCAAACTTATTTTAAGTAAATTTAGGAATCGAAACATCTATTTCTTCTATAGTATATTCAAGCACCCTGAGAACCAAAAATATGAATTCAAATTTAGAGGCTTAGGAGGTCTTTCCTTTTCTGAAAATCAGATTATTTATTTAGGAATCCTGGGTTAGAACCTAGCTTATAGGTCTGCAGCACAGGGCCACACAAGGTAGGACAAGTATTGATTTGTGGCTGAATTAATACAGCATGCTGTTCAAAGGACAGGATTTAACTCACTTAGTTTTACCCCTCTAGACATTTAAGTATCTACGTTAACTATATAAGACAACTACAGTCAACAGGAACTAAGGGCTGTTTTCAAAGTTTAGGTCACTCTATCCTAAGGGCAGCATCTGATCTAACAGAGTAGAAGAAAAATATACAGATTAGTTTGGCTATCTATAAAATACACAAGACAAATGCAACCCAAAAACTCAAGTCATCCACAACCCCCCTACACACAGTGTCAATTCAAAATCAGCAAGGACTAGTATATTCTGAGAGAACTGATTGCCTTCACAACAAAACAAATATGAAAGGAGCTAAAAACTCCTTTGTGAAACACTATTTATTTTAATCACTTACTATTATAATGGAAATAATTATTATGCAAAAGATGCCTCATTATTAAAATTTTAGAAGATGCACAAATGATGAGGTACAGATGAATCTCTTAAATATAAAATCTGGTGTCTGTGTAGACACAGATGAAATGCTTAGATGTGGATCTGTCCACATAAAGTGTTCCTTCAATCAAACATATGCATTTTATAATCTATATGTATATTATTAAAACTACTATGAAAAGGTTGGTTCCTTATGCATAATCAGTTTCCACTGAATTTAAATTACTTGCAGTAAAGTACTGATGCAGATAAAATGCTTTAAATGTACAGAATATTAAGCAAATGTTTATATTAAAATCTGCTTTCAGATGAAAATGTGCTCAGTGAAGCACAACCCCCATAAGTGCCTTGCAGAATATTAATACTCAGTAGATCACAAGATGACAAGTATTCCAATGTAAAAGCTAGAGGTGAGATAAAAGGTAGTACTCAGATGACAAGCCTCAACAAAAGAAATGTGCAAACACATAGGGTATGATCCTATTGAGATGTAAATGAAGTTAGAAATATATGGAATCACACTGCTTAAAGTCAGGAGTGTCTTGTAAAACAGGTACAACAGCATGTTTAGAGTGAGCAGCTTCAGCTGACTGGTATGCCCACCAGAATTTGTAAAAAGATGGCCCAACTCTGAGAATCAATATGTGAATGGAAATGATATTCTTGTGGAGTTATAATGTAACTCCTACTAAAGAGGTACGCCAACCAGAATACCTGTAAAAAAACTCTTTTGGAGCCTGTGGAATAAATCTCAGATCAGAATCTAAATGTCACGTCAGGCTAAGAACTAGAAGGCACTGAGAATGCCACAAACAAAAAATGAGAGAGTGAAGACACAAGTGACCAGAGAATCTGCTGGGGATGCTAGAACATGGGCAAAATCAGATTGAGAGAAAACTTTCTTTGAATTTAAAACCTAAGTTAATACAGTACTTAGGAGCACAGGTATCACACAGAGCTATAGTTACATTACTAAATACAAGCTCTTCCTCATTCTTACATCCTTACTACCATCCTCATCCTTATTGCAGTTGGAGCTAGGTATCTTTAAGTTACCTTCCAATCCAAGCCATTCTATGATACTTATTAGGCTGGATGGAGAAAGCCAATGTGGACTTCTTGATCACTGTATCGTGACCAACATACCAAGTAGGCAGAGAACTGGAGAAATCATAGCTCTGCCACCTAGTCAGTCACACAGTTACAACAACCTATTTCTACCAAAAGGTAGCAAAAAAAATAGAGAAATAGAAAATCGCTAATTTATTGAAGCAAATGAAAGTGATAAAGGTATTAATCTTTATATTTGAGTTCTAGTGGAGTAGAAAAGGTCTAAGTAATAGATTTTTACTGTGTTAAACTTGCAGGGTTTAAAAGACTAACAGATGTTTGGAAAGAGAAAATTCAATTACACTGACAAAATTGCATATTTATTTACACTGACTGCTTTTGACAGCCTTGGCAATAGTAGTCTGTCTAGCTGGTAAATACATTCCAATAACAACCATAACTGTTCATATCGAATCAGATTTTACTTAACTACTTATATAACCCTTATCTACCTTGATGAAAATGAGTTTAGGATGAGCTCCTCTAGCTCCACCACTGAATAGATGGAGCCTCCACCATTCCTTTCAGACCGAAAATTAGAACTACTGTATTATGTAAATGTTATTGCTCAAAACAAAAGACTGGTGTTGTCCTAGTAATTAACTGTCTGGTTAATTAGACCTCTTTTCCTTTGCTCAGCAACCTGCATTCATGTGCATATACAGACAGTTATAAAAGTAACGATTTATATTATCTCTGCAGAACTGCTAGGGGATAGGCAATAACAAAAAAAGTAAGTATTATTCTGGAAATCTATTAAAAATGGAAATGCAGCTTTTCTCTAAGAAGTGGAAATCCTATAAAAATGTGAATTCTGTCATGTGGAGTGATGGATTTGGAGCACTCAAGAAGGACGAATGAATCATGCTGAGCTGTTAATATCCCTGCCAGTTCTACGGCTTTCCACAATCATGTGAAACTGTCTTTGTTTGCTTTCCTAACAACCATCCCTTGAAAATTTCTCTGAGAACATAGGAAGCATTCTGTACTGGGATAATTCTTTCAACAGCTTGGACACCAATTTCTTTTTGTATGAGTAATGGAGGACTAAGATCATTACTATGGAGTGTAACACTCTTGATGTCAATGGGACTCTAACTATAATATATAAAGCTGATTAAAAAATAATATTCCTATAAGAGGGGAACATGGTCTTCATTGATTATTTTTCACATTTGTTTTGATATTGTTCTGAATTTATAATGTATACATATTTAAAGATAGTAATAATATGTGTTTATTTTACAAGGGTAGTAAGAACTATGAAAGAATTATTAAACTTTAACAAAAAATTAAAGTCATTTCAAAGACACATTGAAGTACTAAGATCGTATGCACACTACTATCTTTAAAATAAATAAAGCTCCATATTTAGGATTTATTTCTCAATGGTCTATCATGCATCTTTCAATCAACTCATCTTTCACTACAGAAAAACATAGAAGTATATAAAAGCTTATGAGTTATGAGGTTATTGTTCAGCTCAAAATTAATCTTTGAAGAGTTGGAAACTTAGGAAAGTAAATTAATGTATTGAATTTGGAGATGTTTCTTTTTTTCTTTTTTTTTTTTTTCCCTCAATTGTCACATATATATATAGTTCTAAAAAGTAAACAAAAGCCATCACTCTTAATCTGTCTCATGAGGATCTCCTCAGAATAAAACCCACACACAACATGGCTAAATAGTTCAGAACAGGGGCAAAATAAATGAGGAGTAAAGAGACATTCTTCAGTACCTTCAATAAGAAAGAGATCCATGAATTTTCACAAAGATATGTGAAATATACGGAATAATAAATATTAAAAAAAAACTTGGAATTCTCTCAAGGTTCTAAAGAACAATGTCTTTTG
The DNA here is from genome assembly GCF_038088225.1 of Cyrtonyx montezumae. Taxonomy (NCBI): domain Eukaryota; kingdom Metazoa; phylum Chordata; class Aves; order Galliformes; family Odontophoridae; genus Cyrtonyx; species Cyrtonyx montezumae. Next base: position 11,575,706 of record NW_027071903.1, read on the forward strand.
CAAGATATTGCAAAATCTTTATATGTAAGTTCAAAGTTGAAATTTTGCTTAAGTATTCTTAAGAATTGCTAAGAGTCCTAAAAATATATGAGAACATGATAATCATATAAACTGAATAGAAAACAGGAAAAATAATCTTTCCTTAAAATGTGGATTATTTTATGTCACACTGCGGTGAGGGATTTTGTGTTTGTTTTTTTAAACCAAGTTCCATACAGCACCTTGAAGAACCACAATGTAGGTAAGAAAGAAAGGTCAGAAAAAAAATAAAGATAGAACAGTTGCTGTCTGAGGAGGTAATAAAAAAAATAAATAAATGCATGGCCAAGAATACAACTTTTGGAGTTAATTATTTTGAAACAGCTCACGCTGCCATGTAGATCTTATTAATAGTTTGTAAAAATAATACCACTCTCTGGAGAACGTAGCAGATGGTAGCAAGACACTGAAAGGAAAAGCATTTTTGTTCCATGTGATCCTAATGTTATCAGATCACCCACATGCCTAGGTACTCTGGTTTACTGAAGGTATTGGTTAAAAACTTAAAAGAGATCTGATATCATGTCAGGATGTGAATCTTAATGCCAAAATAGCACGTATTTATTTCCTGCTAATGTCAGCTGTATTATACATGCTCCAGCTAAGGAATAACACACTCAGGAAATTACATGATGGTCTATCAAAGTTTGCATGCTGATATCAGAAAGAATATTTCTCAGAAATGCATAGGTGCCTTATTTTATAAATGTAATTTTATTTTATTATTAATGTGCATACAAAACCATAGATAGCCACTAATGGATATGGAATGATAAATTTGTTTTCTCATTCTTTCTGTTGAGTATTCTGTCCTCTAATTTACCTCTGTACTGGGAGCTCAGATTCTGTCAGGATCTCTAAAATTCTTTCTCTATGGAGTTCAAATTCCAAGAGAGTGGCTGGATTGTGAGATATCAGTCTTTTGTTGGAGGAAAATGTTGGCTCACAGAGACAATTCCTTCCATGTTGTATCTCAGGTAGAAAGAGCTGTTCTGCACTTTACATGAGATCAGGATAATCCTTATTCAGCTTTTTACACACAGTAATTTGGCATTAGTTTCATAAGTCTTCTTCCTAGACTATTAGCTTTAAACTTGGTGGCTTGCCAGATATCCATCGATTTTAGCAGAAAACTTGCCACACTTTGAAGAAGATAGTCAAAGTAGCACGCCTCATAAGAAATGAGTCTGCCTAACCTGAATACCTTACCAACAGTAGCAGCAAAAGATCAGCCACGACAGCACAGCCTCAGCACAACAAGTCTATCCTGAGGAAAGCGTGATGTTTCGTAGGGCAGCACACACTTACTCCAGGGAGGCTCCCTCAGCAGCATGCTGATCTCAAGCATTATCAGTCCAACTGCTGCATTGAATATATGTGTGATGTGTTACAGCACACTTCTCTCTGCACCAGTAATGAAAGGTTGCAAGCAAAGGTAACCAATGCTCAAAAGTTTTTCCGCTCCTTTTCCAACAATATTTTCATTACCAGGGACTGTAGAGTTTCTAATTGGTGCTTTCATTTCATAGTAATTAATTATAGCTAGATTTCCTTTCTTCTCTTGAAATACATAATATCACAATGAACTCCAACAGAACACTGTAAAGGCAATCTATATTACTGCTAAATAATCATATTCAGTGGTTTTTATCTTAGCTTTACAAGCCTTTCATCTGCTTTACAAACATTATAGCTCATTTAATATGATTTTAAAAATGAATAAGGCACTATAAAAAGAGCATATTAATGACTATTCATATAACTTTTAATAATTTTAGTCAGGTTTATTATTTGGTGCATGGTAAATCAAATTAAGTACAAATATTAGTACCGACAATGTGCACATAATTAGTTTTTAATCTTTATTGCCTGAGCATGTATTCATTGTAAACGAGTAGGCAGACTTCTGAGCCATATCTGAGCATATAAATGACACATTTAGATGTACACTTCTATAATTTTCACATATATTGTTCACACATAATCCCTTGATGTCTTCATTCTAATGTTTAGTAGCTAAGCATACAAAATGCTCAAAAGTAGTACTTGAAAGAAAATTCCTTACTGTTTTCAGTTCGGAAATTTAGATTACATTTTCTGGTTTCTTATGATTTCCCCACAAGAAAATATATGAAATTTAGTGAAATATCACCCTGTAAATACCTGTAAATATTTCTTTGGGTTTTTTTTTATTTTTAACCCATTTGTCCCCATTAAACACATGCATAAGGCTAGTCTGACAGAAATTCACACTCCAGCCCCACAGGTGCCCTACGTCAACTTACACTCACACATAACATCTTAAAGGTTGAATCTAATCCTTAATTTCAGGTTCTCGTGGAATGAATATACATAATGTACAAACTATAATCCAAATTTCAAGCCCATCATTTGCTTAGTCCTCTTAGTGCTATTAATCCACAACCTCTAAGAAGGAGCAGGTTTCGATCAAGCTGCATTCACCTAAAGCTCAAGAAATCCCTTTTCATTAGAAGATGTTTGTTAAAGAAGTTATAAATAGCCTCTTGCTTCAACTCAGCCTTTCATGAAATAATTAAGGGCTTAATGAAATGAAGGAAAATGCTTACAGTTAACATCCCATAGAAATAAATATATATTTCGTAATTATGTTGCTCAGTATATATTATGCATTACTTGTTGTTTTGAACTATTTTGACTTGTTGGAAAAGAACAGATGGATAAAGTAGATTGCTAATTTCATACCATCATCTATGTTGACTTAAAATATAAAAAGATACAGTTTGTCCTAAATCTGCAAATCTATATATTCACTGGTTTGATGTTGCACAAACCTACTTTTGTCATGGAAAAGCTCAAAAATTGAGCTTCAATATACTGAGGAGGGTGAAAAAAATGCACCAGTGAAGAACACAATACAAGTACACCAAATATTATGAGGAAAAGGATTCTTGAGATATCATAATGTAATAAAGGGAAGAATAATAAGAGTGTGGGAAAATAAAAAAATATGAGTTCATATTGAAAGTTATGATTCTGTTATGAAATGCTAATTTTGGAAGATTATGATCTGTCCTCTAAAAGAGAAAGCTGACATTTGGATTCTGGATAAAAAAAAAAAAAGATGAGATGCTCCTGATCTCAGAAGAGAAGGAATTCTTATACAGATTCAGTGCTTTTAAATCCACACCATGATACAGAAGACAAAAACTTTGCAGACCTATCCCAGACACAGTCATAAGCAAGCTAAAATCTTATTTGCACAGAGATATAGAAGAACACTACAGAAAACCATAATAATTTGCTATAAAATTCACACATTAAAAATAACCTGAGCTCTTCTCCAGTAAAGGAACATAGCTCATCCAGAAGAAACAAATAGGAATGAAGTTTGGAGTAGGAAGATAAAATATAAACAAATTATAAAGGTAAACTGTGAAAATTTCAGTCTTGAATTATAACACTGGTACAAATCTCTCAACATCTTCGTATGAAAAAGGATCAGACACGTGAACAAAAGCCCTGTGAAGAGTACAGAACACAGCTGTCCTGTATCTTCAAGGAAGAAGTAGTTCAGTGCATAGCTCTGTTAACAATGCAATAGGATTTTCTGCCTTATTTCACTGGACGTTAAAAGCAAATTCACATGAGTGCCTTTGAAAATCTCTACAAAAATTCTTTAGACTTATGTTTTGGCAAGTTTGTTTTTCTTTCTTAAAAAAGAAAAAAAAAAGCAGAGAAGGGCTTAAATGAAACCCCTCAGTCAATGGCCTAAAGAAATTCAATTCAAACTTTTCCCCTTTGGTTGAAAATCTGATTTGAATGCTCTGATTCCTTGTGCATCTTCAGGATTTATTCATGAGTCACAGCTGAATGCACTGTATGTTGTATTTATATGAACAAACACACATAAAAAAAGAATCATTTCCATTATCTAGATAAATATATGTTTGTCAGCATCTTAAAGTATATCAGTCCTGTGAGTTATAAGTATTCAGACACTCTCTTAAAAACATCATTCAGGCATTGTGAGACATACAACTACAGCATTAGCAATGACCTTTAAGTGTATCTTCTTCCCCATTATCTCAACACTGTGAAATAGTGATACTGAAATCTTAGTAATATCTGTACAGAAGCTATTTATTTTAAAATCATTTCACACAGCAAACCAACCATAATATTATTAACAATAGCAAAGAGTTGATATGGTATTCAAAGGAACACTAACATGCTATTCACCTTAGCTGCTTTTACAAAGAATCTCTTAGTTCATTTGTATTTCAGCAAAAGTGCGTACGATAATTTTAATTCTTTAATAAAGTTTTCCAATTAAATTTTAAAAATCTTATCAGGTGTAGAGCATCTTCAGGGAACAAAACTTTCATAATAACAATACCATGGAAGCTTGTAATCTTTAAAATGACTCATTCACTATGATTAATTTACCCTTTATTTTTATCTGTATATCTAAAGGGCAAATGTCACTTCTAGAATTATTTCAGACAAAAAATTCATACAGTTTTACTTTAGATATAGGTCACATCATTTATGAGTAACTGTCATGACTTCTGCATCACATTTTTTTTCCTGTCACTGTTGGGTTTCTCCAGTTTCAGAAATATCTCTTGAAGAAATATTGCTAATATTCTGTGAAAGGCACCACACAGCTAAGTCAAATTAAAGTTTTTCAGTTAACAGAGGCTAAATCATACTATTAGTTTGAACTCAGTATTACTCAGAAGTAACACTGAATGCCTTAAGTGTGCTTCAGTAAAGTTGTTATATGTAGGATTTGTTACTGATTGCATGAGCAGCTTGTAAGAGCGGTGCAGGTGGAGGCTATTTTCTGTGGGCCATGGTATAAGATCTACTAAAACAATGTGAACTGTTAAAACCCACTCTTGTAGCCACATTTGTTTCAAAATGGAGCACGTAACTTTCAACAGCAATCCCACAGACACATGCTGACATCAAAACTATGGCAGGCTTGAAAATTGAAACGCTTGATATGATTAAATTACATGTGGCAGCATTTCATCCTGTGACCACTCCCTAGGACAAGGGTTAGACAGCCACATAACCATTACTGTAACCTTCTAATTCATAGGCACCTTACCAGTACTTTTAATCTACCTTACCTGAAGTCACAGCCCTTCCAAAGAGCCCAGCAAAAGGGAGAGTGGGGCAAAAATCTAATTTCTAACACGGCACTTAATCTGATTATGAACAATCTCCTGGAGTGTAAGATCACTTCTGATGTTTTAAGTGTACACAAGTTGAAAGAAGTGAAGAAAAAGTCAAGAGCAAAACTGCTTCCCACCCTTCCCCCTGCAAAATTCAACATAGAAGAATAGTTTACCAGCTGAAATTACTACACAAGCAAATAAAAGTCAAGAGGGGCTACTCTAAAAATTTAGTTTGCTTATACTATTTGATTTCTTCGCCAGTCTCTTTTCTTCCCATTGTCTTGACCATCTGCCTAGAAATCTTATTCAATTTATGATCAGTAGCAGCATCTTACTGCATGTATTTCATTGCCATGTTGTGTGTGGCCTTGACTCGTTATCAGTTCATTTCACAGCTTTGTTGTCTGAACTACTGCCAAAATAACTGGTTCATGTTTTTGTTACAAGCTTTGGAAAATGCGATAATTTGGACAGAGACATTTTTTCTTTCTACACAGTTGTTCTTCCAGATGGTTGACATTACTTTGAGCAATCCTTTCCTCTCATTTTTGAAATGATTCAGTCTGGTGATGACTTATTTCAGACTTCTAGAGTTGACAAGCTGGATTTGTATCTTGCCTAAATTTACCTTTTGATGTCAATGAGACTCTAGCAACAGCATGATGATACTTCTTCACTGAGTAAACTTTAACTCCAAATAAAGCTGAAAAGACATCTCCTTTGAAATAATCTGAAATTGCACCATCAAGTGCAAAGCTTTTTTATTTTATTTTTTTAAACTTGATTAAAGTCACGCATTTGTTAGATTATTTTAGTCCTTAACAACTAACATTGTTTCTCAGACATACAAGAAAGAAGAAATTACCTGCAGTTGTTTTGAAGTGCTCTGGCCAGTTTTATTTTTCCTATCTAGCCATGAAAAGGCATATTTTAGATAGAAGAAAACCATTTCAAATGTAGTGCAGTATATAAAACTGCATTAAATAGAACATTCTTAAGAGCTTAGGTCAGGTCATTGCTATTTCTAGGTATGTCACATACTTAAATCAATGACAAAACAAATTTATTTTAAATATTTCTTGCCAGATCTTTTATTTGGGTTAATTTCAGCAGAATTTATATATTCAAAAAAAAAAAAAAAATCCAAATCTTATTTTGAAGAAAATATATGCATCTGAAAAGAATGCCATAACAGTCATAACTGTCAGCAGTTTCTTAGGCCATGTGAGCTTTAAAACCTTCCTATGACTTGAGCAGTTAACTGAAAATGCTTTCTACTAATATTACCTTATAAGCTATGAATGTGTTTACAATTCTGGACCAACATATTGGGAAATCAATCCTTGGGATATAGATGAAGCCCATTCATTCTCATTTTGAAGCTCCTCTACTGCTGTTAGAGAAGCAAGGCAGCATGTGGGAGAGCTGCAGCGTGCTTCAGCATGGATTCTCTAATGGCAATGAAACCAGAGAGTAGAATTTAGATCTCTGACATCTGCATGAGTTTTCCACTGACTAATGAGCTACGATTTCATCCAGGGCTGTGCAATTACTGTTTCAATATAATGCTATTTCTTGACACAATATTGCTTCAAAAAAAAAAAAAAATACTAGCAAAACAGAAAAACTTTCTCCCCAGAAACACAATAATCCCTGTCATGACCAATATATATTATTTTCCTTTAAATTACTGCTTTAAAATACTGGTGTGAATGAGGATTAAAATAAATTTTATATTAAGAAAACATTTAATATTTGAATAATTTAGCCTTTGCATTTAGGGGAAAGGAAAAATAAGCTTATAAAGAAAAACTTTCCCTTAGAAAATACATGGATTAGCTATTTTAAGGGATCACCACACAAAGCTTGTAAATGGAATTTTATATTACAGGAGTATAGAAAAGAATGAGAATTCGTTGATGTGAACTCAGTAGATGTACTTAGAAACTGTATTAGATAAGCACCAGGTAAAGCATAGGCTACTTCAGTTTTGGGCTCTGAAATTGACTGTAAATTATCTACTGTCCCTTTGTCTTAATTCCTTCGTATGTAAAGTGGAATTTTGCTTTTGCCCGATTTGCCCACTAGCTGTCTAAACATTTTGAAGGTACAGATGCTATCTCTGTGTTCGTGCACCTCCAAGCTGTGTAAGGGCTGAAACGTGAAAAATTCAAAGAATGGTGACTTTGAAAAAGGAATTTCAATCCAGCTGGGAAATTTTCCTTGAGACTGCTTGAAAGATCAGAATATACAGTAAGAGAAAACATATTTTGCATACTGTTGTCAAAACAGACATGTCTAAAGCAGTTATTTCCTGCATCAACACTAGGATCTGAAAGAAACTGACGTATTTCTTAAATTTTAATAATTAGCAATTTATAAACCATTTGGATGTATACATAAAACAGCTTGTGCAACTCATTCTGTTACAATTGTGTCTGCCTCCCACAGAAACCAAATACAACAATACAGATTACTTAAAAAAAGAAAGAAGAAAAAAGAAAAAAAGTACAATTTCCTCTGAACTAAGCGAGAACCTTTAGGTTAACTTCTTGCCCAGCTGGCTTCCTGAATAGGTACTTGAAATAATGTGATACATTGGTAAAAGGAAAGAGAAATTCATTCACTACACAAATACACAGTGTCTTTGCAGGTGATATCCTCTAATTTATGAACTCTTAGATCTATGTCTTGTTATAAATTTGTCTTGCTCATTACTAGGACTCATATGTAAGAAGGGATTTAAGGATACTAACCAGTTTAGAACTCATGCTTTATTGCAAAGAAAACCTTTTCTGCACTGGTTTGAAATCACAGTGATCTTCAGTGGTATGAGACATTTCTAAGTTAATTACACTTCACATTAGTGTTTGCACCCACTACACTGAGCACTATAAACAGTGTATAGTGATCATGTATCCATGCAAGATTTCTCAGAACATATTTAGGATTAACTGCAGTTTTAGACAGGGAATCATTTATCATCATGTTTTAGAATCTGAAATGCAGTATCTATCCACCAAAAACCCACATTTGCTACAGACCCCTTTCCAATTACTACAGGACATTACATTTAAGATTTTCTATTGTCTGCCACTGTGATAAAGTCTCATAGACAACTTGCTGATTGACTCTGCAGTTGTAAGATGACCCAAGATGCCTCTTGCTTCTTCCGAGACTCCTCATTCATGACATCATGTCATATATCAAATTAAAAAAGACCTTTTATTTCCTGTTCACTTGAGCAGGAACTATTCACCCTGCATTTCTTCTGAAAACTAGAGAAAGTTGAGCAGCATGCTAAAGCATGTACTGCAGAGAGCAGAAGAATGGAATTCTTTTCTAGTTATTAGAAATTGAATTTAATAAAAAAAGTGTTAAATTCATTGTACCTTGTCCAATGAAAACAGAAACTTCGTATGAATATGAATAAGATAATACAGTATGGAATACGAAAATGTTTGAACGTTAATTTCTTAGATTTGACATTATTCTTTACAACAGCTTTGAGAATGTACCTTTTGTTAGATGACTGAAAGTTAAAAGGCTCAAAAAAAAAAGATTCTAGGTTTGATAACGTTTTAAAGTAGAACTATTCTTTCAGCTACTACTGGCATATGGAAGGTTTGGGTACTGGGCACCTCTACAAATATTATGAACACTGAGAATCCTGAGTTCAACATGAGGTCTAAATTTGCTAATGCTAAAACAACAGCAAATACAACTACTCTGTATTTACAAAAAAGAATTTGTAAAAAGAAGCCTTCCCATTCTGGGAGACTGTTGAAAACTCGTCTTTCCACTTTGACATCTGAAGGAAGAAACACAAGTTCAGAAAAGTAAAGACTCCAGGTGAAATAACTCAGAGATCACTGACATACCCCGGCCATACAGGGCCTTTTCAATTCTTTCTATATTCTAATCTTACTTTTTAAAATACCGGAAGCTAAGAGAATTGCAGAATTAGGGCATATAATCACATTTTAGGGAACACCAAATATAAGATTAGGTAAAGATGAGTCAGTCAGCTTTATGCATTTTTCTACTCAGATAGTGGATGCGTGTGTCTCAGAAAAAGTCACCATCATTGAATCTAAACAAGGCTCCTTGAAATGTCACCTAACTGCTGGAGACAAGCAGGAATATGACAGCTAGGGAGGATCTTGCCATCAGACTCTGAATCCTAGAATGTACTGTGACTGCCTTAGAAGTGCATCGAAAAGGTGGTGCCACACTGCTTAGATCTGACCATGAATGTTTATCATCACGCAGAACGTTTATGTTTATCACGCAGAATGTTTATCTATTTACCTAGGTTTATATCTATTAATAAGCAAAAGTAACTCTTCATTTTCACTCCACAGCTGCGGCCACAGAGTGGTAATAGTTAACAAATGGGAACATGCCAGTGAGCCTAAAAAGAATGGATCCAAGTTCCATGCAATAGAATATGAAGGGAGGGACAAGATTTGGCAGTTACTCAAATATAAGAGTCCCCTTATAATTCTTCTAACTATGATGAGAGTCTGCTTCTTCTCCTCCAAGTCACTGTATGGCTCTGCAGTGCCACATGGAAGACTGTTCCCTGCGCACCTTCCTCTGCTCCTAAGGCTACACCTATGTAGGCTTTTAGCATTTATAGACACAAGTGACTGTAAACATGCCCATGCAAGCAAATACCCAAGAACACCTCCCCCTTGCTTCCTCAGTCTGCGAGGGTCTTCTTTTCCCCATTATCCATTTGATTTATTTCAGTGTTCACATTTCCTATCTCATTCAGCTTCAAGACCTCTCTGTTGAAGCCAGCATTCAGCTACCATAAGTTTCATAAACTTCTGGACATGGAGGCATTCAGTAGCACTTGCACAGGCTCAATTTCAGGACTCTGTTTTTAACTTCAGTATAGATATGCCTAAAAAAGATTATATAACCACTAAGGAGAAACATACACCATGGTTCTGAAAAAAAGTTTTAAGGAAATATTTCACATATATAGATTTCAGAATGCCTTAAATATATTCTGAGATAGTTGAGACTGAAGTAATAGAAGTAATAATCTCAATGAGAATGCCACTGATATAAAAAAAAATAATATTTAGATTATGAATATAGTAAACTTGTCCCAACATAATCTCTGTAGGAAAGCCACTAAAAACAGACTTTCGTTTCTCATTCATCTTAGGAAACTGTGAATAAGCAAAGACCTTAACAGCAGGTGCAAATTGCAATACAGTTCTCATTCTACACATGGATCTCATATTATCAGTGGGACCTCAGCAAAAAGATTGAAGGGATTGTACAGCAGTAACTCTAACTTTTACACAGTAGCACATTTGTTAAAATTATCTGGATCATAGAAAGTGTTTGATAATAGAATCAGACTCCAGCAGAAATACAATGTGTTCTTTATGCCAAATCTCTCATTATGAGGAAAGTTGAAAAAATGCAAAGATTCCTGCCCTACAAAGGGCATAATAAGCATGCAAAATACTAAAATGGTATTTCTGATGTGACATTTTGTAATGAAGTGATACTGTAACATTATCTGGACAGCAAAAGGTTTGTGTGTCCTAGTTACCAAGTGTAGATAGCATTCACTTCTATAACTGTCAAATCCTTTTCATACTATTTTAATTTGCAAGAGAACCTGACTTCACTATGGAAATGTGATAAAGCCTAAAAAGAGTTTATCTGATCAAAGAATGTATTACCACCATGTGGAGATTTGCTTCAAATCTTGCATAAACACAACTCACTTTTGTGCAAAAACTGATAATGGGAACATTAGGGAAAAAAATAACTGGAAATTCTTTAATAAGCTTCTATTTTTGAGAGATAGTAAGGAAAGAATATTTACCCACAAATAAGATTTATGAAAGACACCTTACATGCTAATGTCTCCCTAGTAACATCTGCTTGTCAAAGTCCTATGTAATCAAGTCAGCAGTTGAAAACTGACAATCACCTACTGTAATATTCTTTGGATTATGGATTCAGGATCATTTAGAGTTGTTTATGTTTCATTGTTATGAATAAATTACAATATATACCAGTTCACCTAAAAAATAATTCCAAAATCTAAATAGTCTCAGTGATAATTGAAAACAATCTCCACTTTAAATATAATTTGTTAGTTGAGTATAGAATTAAAATCACTGTTGTCATCCCATAAATTTTAAGTTAAGCTACTTAACACAATCATTCAATGAAATATCACAAAAACCAGTGTGTTTGATAATCTATGAACAATGGTGTTCATCAGCCCTACAGTAACACCAGCCACATTTAGAATAAATACAACTTACAAATGTGTTGGGGTTTTTTTGTTTGTTTGTTTGTTTTTTTTTCCCATGTGAAATTAAATACAAAACACCAACTTGCACTAATGAACAGAATTGGATAATAGTGTTATACCAGAATTCTGGCTTACCTACGTCTGGCTGAAGTAAACAGAGAGCTTTACTGAGAAGGTTATTAAATGGCCCAAATGAACAGATAGTTGTGGGAAATAAGGGCACACATCAAAGAAGGAGAAACAGAAAGCACAGTATGCATATTCTGTAAGAGATATTGGATGTGATCACTCATAACTTTTAATGGCACATCAAGGATTTCTCAAATGGAAGACACCAAAATAGCAAAAATCCTAATGCACCACCTATTTTATTAAGGTAGTAATTTGGATTGGTGTCATACTCAACTGAAATCTAACTCTCTGTAGCAAATATACTGGAGTTAGTCTCTCTAGCTGCTATCCAGCGTCTGCCTCCGTTAGCTGTATTAGATTCAGTCCTAAGCAGTCCTATTTTCCTGAACATCAGTTATAACAGTAGTTTTAACTGCTTGTATGTACAAGTTTGGGTGTAAACCCAACTGCAGTTCTAAGCATTTTGCACTGCCACAAGTATGTTTCTATCATTTCCTTAGAGATCATTACACTGGGAAAGAAATTATAAGGAGAACTTTTCAGTCTGTCATCAAAAGTTTTATCAGTGGACCTGTAACAAATTTTGGTCTGCTGCACATTTATGGGATAAATTCAGGCTCAATTCACACTTGAAAGAAATAAAATTGCCTGGCTTAGAACAAAAAATATTTTCCCTCTACCAAAAAAAAAAAAAAAAAAAAAGAAAAGAAAGAAAGAAAATGAAAGAAAAAAGAAAAAGAAACTAACAAAACGTACTCTCACAGCCTGATATTCTCTGCACAACTGAGATTTTTCATTTTACTTGTAGAACTTTAATTCTGCCTTCCAGAATCTCAAAAATAGCCACTCTCAGTACATTCTTCTTTATGGGATTTCATAAAGAGAAGCATATTTTTACTCCAGTGTTTGGAAAAATAAAAATTCCCCACTTTTAATTTGCAACAGACATTAAGTTTTATAGAGCCCTTCAGATGAGTTAAACAATCACATACCTGCAAGAAATTTTAGTCTGAAAAAAAAACTACTAGTCAGGCAAGAATTCAGATTTAGCCAAGAAATGACCAGAAGTCTAACACTATCCTTCCATTCAGCATGGAAGAGGATCACATTAAGTGGGAAACAATAGCAAAATAATAAAACATAACAATAATTAAAAACAAACAAACAAACTCCACCATCAAGTAACATTTATGGTACATTTGTACCTGATTTTAACAGAGCTCTTCAGGTTGTCTGATACACATGACATTAACATACATAAATCAAGCCTGCTTATAAATTGTTGCATTCTCAAGGAGAGTGAAGGCTCAGTACAATATCAAGATGTTTTTTTGTCATGTGAATTGATAGTCTTACTCACTGTGGTATGAACTATAGAAACAGAAAATACTTAACCTGAATAGCAGGTAATAGAGGCAAAAAATATTAAGCATTACTTGTAAAAAAGAATATTACATAGATTATTTCTCCAAACTGCCAGAGTAACCTCAGTTGTTACTTTCAACCACAGTCGAGCTGTTTGCAGAAAGATTAGTAAGGTCACTATAGGAGGAGAACAGACAATTCTCCTATACTTAATCTGATTACTTAATATCACCGTTCTGTGCACTATGGCTATTGAAAAATAAATGGATCTTCTACTTGAAGACAATGCTGTGATCTACCATGGAAAAGACTCCTAACAAAGGGCTGTTGTAAATACTACAATTAAACAGTGGCTCTAACACAGCATTGCCCCCACCAGTCTGATAATAAGCAGATGAATTAAACTGAATAACATATTACTGGAATACAAAGTTTCCCTCCTTTCCACAGAGGAACGAAGATTTTTCAGAACTGCTGTACAGTGGTGGTTTCAAAGTCTTCTGCACAGATGCATGTGATAAAGTATCACTAAATTGACTGAAATACTTGATATAAGATTTTAACAACAAATTCTGCCTAAAGAAATATGATTTTTCTTTCAAATTATTTTACCCAAAGAATATCTGGCAATATATTGATATTAAACTAAGCATATCACTGAAACCTGAATTCCTTCTGAGCCTCTTATATCCATTTGAAAAAGGTCTCTGACAACTGTTTTGCTCGCATATTACCAGGTTTTGCTTTGTATTGTTGTGAACATTTCAGCAGTAATTCTAATGCAGATCTCTTTCTAGACTCTTGCTGAAGATCTGTAAGCCTAGCCAAGTACCTTTGGTTTTAATGCACAGCGATTTCTGCCTCTCCATAACCTTTCAGTATTGATCACTGAGACAATAACATCTGAAACTGTGAGCACGTATATATGCTCTGCTATACACTGTCTCTCACCTTCATAAATTTGAAGAATTATAATGAACCTTTTTTTTCCTCCTTTTATGTGTGAGCTGATGAGAGACAGCAAAAAAATCAAAACAAATCAAACAGTAAAAAGAAAATAAAGGAGCAGTAAATGAAATACACTTATAAGTAGCATAAATAAGTATGAAACAGAATACTAGCAGTAAAACTTCTATCAAGAAAACTCAGTAAGAGAAAGACGCATACCATATACTTTTGATGGGATATTATTAAGCTACCTGAGTACATTTTTGAGTGGCTAAAAGAATATTATTCACTGTTAGCACACCTGGGAGGTTATTTTCTGGTTTACTTGACCCCAACAAGCACCACCTGGGACTGTAATTGACCCTGATGACCCAGGCCTGATCCTGATTCCCCTCAGTTTGCGAACAAGCATCCCTGCCTGGTGTCATCTCATTCCCATGGAGGTGAGCAATGACTGAACTAGAAGCTGCCCCCTAAATCCATCCAGTTCCTATAGTGGAGGGCAGCAGAGCAGGAAAAGCTGGGCCGAAGCATCCCCCACAGCTCCCTGTCCCTCACCACACCCTGATAGTCTCAAAATGTAATTTTTCAAAATGTCAAAATATCTAAAAGTGGCCCAAAACTTCACTAGATCTTCCCCAGAAGATTTTTCATGATGAAATGAAGTTACCCCTTTCCTGTTAATTTCAGCAAACCAGCTCCTGAGAATCTGTAATTGCCATGTTGCAAGCAATACCTGAGAGCATACCCTTTAACATCACCTGCAGATGAATTTTGTCCTTAAGTCAGATGTCCTTTATTAAATACTACTTACTTTTAATAGAAATTCTAAAATAAAATTATTTCTCTCCCATATGCCTGTGTGATAACACATGATCTCAGGAGATAATTGAGACAGCTGTGCTTTATACTAATTGCTTTGGAGGTTCACTGACACTGAAGGTCTGGAGTTATCCACCAGCTCCCTAAACCCCCCAAAATAAGGACTCAATATACAGATTTCACCATGTACATAGCTAACATTAAATTACCTGGAGGAATCATCACTCAGCTCCCTATCCATCTTCACATATACTGTGTTTTAAAGGTCTCTGCTGCTCAGGCAGCACTGTTCCTGTGCCCAGGCAAGGTTTTTGTCACTCGCTATCCTTTTCAGCTGACCAAACCTAAAGCATCATACTGGAGCTAGGCCAATGAAAAAGAGATCATTGGAGTACGTACAAGAGAAAGAGTCCTCATCATAGGAATTGATTTTGAGCTAAGAATAAAAAGACTGATAACTTCTAGGAGAACTACCAAAAGAATTTGTCTCGCCTGGAACCTATTATTAAATATGTCTTGCCATTGTTTCATTTTCTCCTGACGAAAACAGTATTTTAAGCGAACCAAATAAAAGACATAGGGAAAGACAATATCTTTGATACAATACAGATTAAAGAATGAGCAAATATTTGGCACAGAATCCTTTACCTGGATTATGAAAAAAGTAGTACAATTCTCAATCTAAAACTGGCATTAAAATCAATTACTCTCAAATGAAGTTAAACACAGATTTGAATGAAAAATAATATCTTTCAAAGATTTGAAATGATATATAGGCTTGTCATATGTTAAAACATTCACACACTGTAACAGTTTGCGGGAAATACGTAAGCTATCAGTACATTTAGAGATGAGCAGATTTCTTAATATAACTCACAACATTTCACAGTACAATATTCTCTGCTACAGATCTTCACAATTAGTCGTTTTGATTTTCACATTTGTGCTCCTTCATTTTATACCCCCTAAGCACTGTTTTCTTTCATGTAGGTCAGCTGGTGAAAAAGCAACACTTCTGGTCAGTAGCTAAAGGATTTTGGAGGCAAGAATCAATCTACCCCTCTTTTTAGATGTATGGGCACACAGTTATTCTGGCTGTTTCTTCTTCTGCACTAGCAAGAATACATATAGTGCTCGGTATATAAGAGATATAAATGCCTAGAGCAGAAGTCAGTATTTTTCCATAATGGCCAATAAAATAATTATCTCACTATGTTCTGCACCTGGGAACTAAGTGCATCATCTTGCTGGAAGAACTATGACAAACTATAATCTGAAAAGTGTTACCCTCAGTGCTTTAATCAGTGTTAGCATTAACAACGCTCATCTCTGGCGAAGAATGAAACTATTTACTCTCTAAAGGCCTGTGTTAAAATATGACAGTACCTTATGCTGGAATTTAATTTCTGTTTGCTGCTAATTAAAATACTTACAACACAGCTCTAGCATTAACCCCAGTTGTAATCAAGCTGTAGATTGTGGCTTTTCCTTGCACAGTTTCAAAATGAAACCTCTGAAACCGAGGGACAGTGGCAGTAAAGGAGCAAATCAACTAGAAATCCCCGTAATTCATTAAGAATGCTAATCGGTGTCACACATTTTTACAGAGACATGAGTCAGCTTTCAGAATGAAATTAAAAAAGAAGTTTAAAAGAAAAAGATGTAAAGTGCAAAGAGCCAAATTATCTTCATTGGATCTCACAAACTTTTGTGTCTACATTTAGATGCACAAAATACTATAAAGTGAAATTAGCATTTCTCTCTCCTAGATAACACCTTCCAGTCTCAGCAGCCTCTTTATTCCTAAGCCTTCTACATTTCCAAAGTTTTTCTATTTCCTTATGATATTTTCTGGAAACCATTTCATTACTGTTGCTATATCATTCCAATGAGGTTTACACTCTGGCATTGTCCATAGCCTTATTGCCCCAAAAACGCAGCCTAGATCCTCTTAATTTTCTTAGGAAATAAATCATTAGAGACATAGAATTCTCCATAACAGCTGAAGAAAAGAGTCCCCTCCAGGAACAGTAGGAAGTTTATATATTATTTTTCTTAGCCAAAGAAGAGAGGAAATATTGTCCACCTATAAAATCATTATCAGGTGACAAACAGGCAGCCCTGAAACACTCACCGGGGTGGCTTTACTGTGATATCCATGGAATTCAGACCAATTCTTTAGGGTCAGTTGGATCTTTTGATTTATGTTTCTGAACCTCAGCTGAAAGATTACATACTTATTTTACAGAGTAGATAAACAAGTAGTATAGAAATTCTCCTAAAGGAAATGAAAATCTAAACTTCACTGTATGTAAGTTGAGTTACTAAATATTTGAAGTCTTTTTGGAAGGGCTGTATTGAATAGAACTTAACTGTGGGAAGATGTGGCAACTTTGAAGATAGAGTGATGGTAAAAAAAAATTACACTCATAAGCATCTTAGGAGTCTCCTTTTAAAATTATTTTTCATGTACATATTTTTTCTAGGAAAGTAAGGACAATGGCTGGACTGAACTTTTAAAATATTTTTCCCCCTCCCCTTCATCTACTTAAAATAATGCAGCAACAAACTGATCATCCAAAGAAAGTTCAAAACTACAAGAACTGAAGCTGTTTACTGTTGGCTTGAACTCAGTCTCTACTAAGCAAGGTTAACATGAAGCTTTACTCTCCTGGGGTCCTGGCTCCTTTGGAGACACCAGAACTAGTCGGTGCATCCCTGCACCTCCAGAAATCCTGAGAAACAATGAGACCTTACAGTGAAGATTCAGTAACAGTTCAGACCCAATATTTTTTGCCAAATCCTTTTCATTTTCTTCCTTTGTTTATCTTCACCAGGAAAAAAAAAAAGTAGTAATATAAAGAAAAATACATTTTAAGAGAGTAATAACAGCGTAGAGATGAAAAGCAGTTGTGATTTTAAGGTGAGTTTTGCTGCTTTCAGTTGTACTGTCGTGATGATGTTGGTGTTTCATGGTGCCACCCGCAGCTTGCTTGATAGATGCAACTGTGTATTTTGTTTTGATACACTTGAGAAGTTCACTAGAAATGTTGTATTTCTTTACCATAACATATGACTGACAATCTTTTCAGCCACCCTGAGATCAAATCAAAATGAGAGGCAGTAACCTCTCCATTGGGAAAAAAGTGTGTATGAATAGAAAGAAAAAAAATAATACATAGTGATTCTCAGATAACGTGGAATCTTTTCTCTTTCAAGAGTAGTTTCCACTGAGAAAGATTCTAGGACCTTCTTTCATACTATCATGCTCAATTTACTGAATGATCTTCATTAAAACCAGTGGGGTTACTCAAGGACCAAGAAAAAAAAAAAATTCAAGAAGGATTGCAAAACTCAGCCCATCATTGGTAAATCCTTTGATGTACCCGTGTCTATAATGCATACTTCTCATCCTTTTCTTTCTTCCATTAGGTATATTTTTTATTCAACTAAGTATATGTTATCATCATTTATATTTTCAAGTAACTATCCCACAGCTATTTGGAACACTAATATTTAATTAGTAAAGCATGATTAAATTTATACTTCACATATCTGAAAAAAATACAAACCAATCTATTATTGCAATAAATTTATCAATATTAAAACCTCTAAATGTTGATTTAAGAATTCTAAAACATATCCATCAGTCTTAAACCTAATAATAAACCATATACACAAAGTATCATTCTATCAGAAACTCACGATAAGGAATCCAGAAAGTATAATCCTATTAGGTCACACCAGTTAACACTGAAAAATACTACTTGATAATCCTCTGGTCACTAATGAAACATTACTGACACACACACACAGAGTGTGATTCTAATCTTGATACAGATGTAATTAAATTGTCTTTAATGGGTTATGATTTACAAATAGGATCAAGATTCATGTTAGTATTTTAAAACATAATTTTAACTAGGAAATATCAGTGATGTGAAAAAAATGAATTGGATTAGCCTGAACAAAAGGTGCCAGGATATTAATCAGCAAAGGAAATAGTAGACTCATACTCAAGTCAACTGAAGGAATTAGCTTGCCCTTCCTACCGCAGCAAATGAAAAAGAGGATCTGGAATATAAGATTTAATATTAAAATAAATTATCCTGCTGATTACTACAGCATTGCTTTCAGTAGTGCTAAGCCAACAGATCATTTGTTCTGTGTTGCAAAAAGTCTCTATTTACTTGGTTGGGAACTGTGAAGACTCAGATCTTCATGAGAACTTCAAGTGCAAAGATGGAATTATTGCCCTGTAGATCGCTTTTATGGTACCAGTTTCTCTCAGGCAACTTTATTTTATGTTTATATAAGGGCATTTGAAGGTGCAGCTACAAGGCCAAGAGCAATTACCAGCCTCACATTAGTACAGACATTGATTGAAATACAAATGTAGAATATGTTTCCTTCCCCCTTACAATTGTTTACCAGCCTACTCCTTCTAGTGATTAACTCGATAAGAGCAGAAGGGACAATCTCAGCCGAAAAGCTAAAATAATTCCCCAATTTAAATAAAACTGGGTTAGCTTAGAGTAATGCTGACTCTCCTAGACCAAGATTTTTCAGAAAGCAAACAAAGTAAACAAAATATACTTTCCTATTCATAACTCTGAAATACATCCTGTAAATTAAATTTTGTCCTCTCCCTCAGGATCCGGAACCTCGAGGCTACAAAAATGTCAGGTTTTAACAGTTATTAACCTTTTAATTCCAGCCTGTTTTTCTAGAGGGTGGCTGCTGGGATGATATGAAATTCTGATGGACTATCCATCACTTAGTTTCTGCCTATGGGTCATTGCACAGCCTTATACAAACACAGAAACCAAAAGATAAATCTTTTGATGAAATACCTGCAATTCTTTAGAGACACTGTAAGCTAATGTCAGTGTTTATCCCAGAGTGGTTTCGCTGCTGTCAGGAGAAGCAAAGCATGTTTGTAATGCAGTTCGCATCGAATTCAAAACATGGTTCCAGAGACTAAATCTGGGTAACGGCCAGGCAAAACACCTGGAGAGTATTTTTATCTGCATTATTCACAGTGCAGAATGCAAGACAAAAGTCAGAGCTCACCAGCAAGTGCCCTCATACAGAGTACAAGGCTCTTTTTGAGATACTTAAATTTAAGTGATGCATTTATCCCAAGTATTAGAAGTATTCATTACCAAAGTGGACAACCCTAATAAGCAGCCTTCAGTCTTATATTTACACTCACATTTCTGGAAAGAGATGCGATTATACAGAATTTTAAGGAAGAAAGTCTCCATATAGAAAAGGATTACCATGGACCTAGCTCTGTTTTTTAAAGAAAACAGCCATGATAAGATGTAGTAGGCTGCTATGTTCCAATCTTCCAGTGCTGGTGCATGGTCAGAAGAATTTGGAAGGGGTATGTTCTCCATTTTAGGAAAAAAATGAGAGTGAGGGGAGGGGAATGAATATACCTGGCTACTACTGTAACTGTTGTGTCTTGGGGTGTTGTGGGAGTTGTGTGACAATACAATGGGGATCCTATTTTTATTTTGCAGCTATTTTGAATGGTTCTCATCTTTCAGCTGGTAGTTCTCAAACTTTTGGGGGGGACAAATTGTCTGACCAAAAAAACCATTAGGTTTTCCTCTAGATTTGAGAAAGTGTTCTACTGTTCTTGTATTTCAGAAACTCATAGTAAAAATTAAAAAAAAATACAGCATGCAGATTAAATATATATAATCCAATACAGATATTTAAACAAAACACATTTCGGAGGCCCTGCCAGTATTTTCTGAGCATCTCTTGTAACACTCACCAAGAAAATTTTCTACATCTTCAATTCTCTTATCTGAGAGCTTGCACATTACTCACAAGAAAAGGTACTTGACAGTTAAATATATCACATACAGAATCTTTGTACTATGAAACCAAGTCCACCAACCCCCCTTTATCAAACACTAGTATTGGCTGGGGAGAAAAAGCCCCTGAGATACTAAATCTTCAGAGCATGAAGGGAAATGGAATGGTTTTCTAATGGAGTATATCTGACTGCCTCTGGCTTTTAGAGCCCATCTTTAAAGTCTGCTTACTGAGGCATAGATGACCACTCAAAAACAGACAGACTTGTCACTTTGGTTTTCAGGACACCCATCCTGTAAAGACCACAAAGTAATTGCCAGGTCTTTAGTGGCTAGACCTTCTCTTGCTATTCATGAGTTTTCTGAGTTGGATTTAATTTCATGCCAGATTTGACTCTATCAATGGAAGACCAGCTCAAATGATTTCTTAAGAAATGCCCAAGTAACACAAGTCATTGTTACAAATCTTTTTATGCTCCATAAATACAGAGCAAGAGATATTTTGACTATAAAAATTAAGGTATAGCTACCATCGTACCAATCGCTACTGTAATATTTTACAGTCTACAGTTACTAAGCATATACTTTTACTTTCAGCCATTTTATAACATGAGTCTCCTAAGACATAGACCTCCACAAAAGCACTCTAAGCTCTCTAGCATATTGTGTTATAACAGTATTGTTTTTTTTCTTCGTTTCAACTTTCCTGTCTGAAATATAATCCTCATGATCACATGGCTGCATACCTCTTCACAAGCTCTTGCACATTAGTTGTCATGCTACTGTGGGTAGTAGAATCAAGATCTTAAGACCAAAGCATTAGCACGTAAATGGCTGACTAATTGAACTAATTTAAAGATGTTCTGTGGATAACCAAATTATATCAATCAAAACTAGAATTCATACTTACCATTATTAGGTGAAGTATATGTAAATCATAGTAAATTTCAGAGTATTTGACCAGTAAAAGCATTTCATTTCCATTTTTCATGTAGTCAAAACAGAAGCAGAATAGAAGCAGCTTGATAAAGACCCCACAGAAAGACAGAAGCAAAGTTATGAATCAAGCCTGACTGCAAATGTAAAAAAGTAAGTGAAATTAAATACATGCAGCTACTGTAGCCCACCACACACACATATACAGAAAACAGAATGGGAACTGAAATATTTGGGTACTTTTCTCACTGCAGTCTTCTTTTAATTCTTAACTCCAAATTCAAGTATAACTAGAAAACATTACCTAGTTCCCAGAAAAAAAGCAGATTTCAAATTCCAGTTCCCTTTTCTGACAAACAAACCTCAAGACCTATCCAAATACTCTGAGGAAAACAAACAAACAACACACACACACATACACAAAAGCCCTCATGCATGTAGAGCTAAATAATGTTACACTTAGCTAGGAAGCCCCAGCCTTTCTCAACATCCATAGTTAGATGGTCATTCAAACCGATAAGACACCTTCCAGTATTATCTTTCTTTAGATCTGCTTCAATGAAAACAATACAAATTGGTTTCCTAAAACCAGCTTCACAACCATACAGATTTACACCACCTCCTTGATAACAGGAATGTTAACAGCCATCATTTAGTTTTGATTCATTTTCTGTGTCTGGTTAAAACTCTGAATACTACGCTTGTTTTATTGTAGTTGGAGACAACTATTTCCAACAAAATGCAGAAATGAGCACCATTGTTACACCTAGTTTTTCTGTAGTCTCTGTAAGAACAATAGAGAAGTTTAATATAGGACAATGCAGCATTTTTAATGTTATGGATTTATAGCTTCCAAAGAATTCGAAACTGCTTTCAGATCATAGGAATGAAATAAATGAGGACCATTTTCATGTCTCAACTTCATTTGCTACCACTAGAAACCAGCATCAGTAACTTATGTATTTAGAAACTGTCCAGAAACATCTGTGAAACACTCAGTGCTCCTGCATTCCCATAGAATATACTACAGAAGAATGATTTCAAACAACTCAAACTGTTAATTCATAAGCTGTTCTTGAATTCAAACAGTTTTCAACAGAAAAGAGAAAAAGCAGAAAGAGATGAGAACAATTAAAATGAGGAAAGAGGAAGCAAAATGTATTAGAGAGCAAGTAAAACTGAAAACAAGGAGAATACATGAAAAATAGATTAATGGAAGAATATGATTTTCTTCTCTTGTATCAATCCAGCTTTTATAAAGCAAAGACACTTACATGTCTTTCCTTAACAACAACAGAGAAAAAGTGAACTGACTGTACAAGTAAAACATCAAATAATAACCATGCAAAGAAAAAGTATTCATGAATTTCACCTAGCTTCAAAACTTGAAAATAGCTCAAAAGGTTCCATGAGATTAAAATAACAGGAAATCACAATAGTGTAGGAGAAGAAATTCTACTCAAGACAATAGACAGAACAATACAAGCTTAGATTTATATTTAAATTAACCAGCACTGTAATACAAAGTTTCATTTATTCACACAGAGTTTTTATTTCAACTAGTGTAAAAGCATCATGAAAAAATGTCTAGGTTTCAACAGTCGTGAAGCAAACATGGTTATGAGTCTATTTTAAACACATTTCACACACACACAGCAGATCTGAAGCCTACAGAAACATAAAATCCCATTGGATATCTTTATGAAAGATACCTTGTTGTTTTCCACAGTTTCTTATGAGTCATTATGAGCTGCTATGAAACTGAGAGGTTGGGGAGGTTTTTTGTTTGTTTTTAATTAAAAAACAGAACAGAGTGTTCTCAGTACCTCTTGTAGTAGGTAACACTACAACGCTAGCAAAGCAATTGGATGAAATCATGTTTCTTTGGCTGCTTCAGGCTTACTAGAAAATTAAGGAATAGAACAAAATCATGAAAGAGAAAGATGTCTCTTCTCTGTAAAAGTACTGTAGAACATCAGAATAAAATGTTAAAATTGGTTCCCTAGACTGTTCCTGCAAAGAGCTGAAGCCACTGCCAAAAGCATAGAAAATGCAATTCAAGACAGCTGCATCAAAGAATCTAAAATTGGCCTGGGCACACTAGTACACAAAAGCAGAGAAATTACTATTATATAACCATCAAGAAATGAAAAAATTATTATTTTGGTCAGAAGCAAGTAAAAATTCTAATTTATTTAGAGAATATTGGCTGAGATTTTCAACTGAATGAAAAGCAGATAGACGCTCAAGTCCCCCTGAATTTTAATAGCATTTATGTTCCTTTGAGAAGCCAAGCCAACACATTTGATTGAACTGTTTTGCATAATAATTTCATGGTTTTATTATGATATACACTGAGACAATTCCCACTATGTTCAGGGAAAGTTTTAAGTAATCAGAATCTTTGAGCACCTGACCAAGAAACACAAACTAAAGGAATTTTCGGTAACATACCTTGAAACCATCCCTCCCTTGCCTCCAATAAAAACAAACAACAACAACAACAAAAATGCACACAACAAAAAACAAAAACAAACAAAAATAAAAACCTGTCACCATACTAGAAGACAATTGGACTCATTCTGTAAGAAGGTTAAAGAAAATCAATGGAAATATTTCCCTGGGTGAACTTTCTGAGCATCAGATATCAGGAACAAACCTTCACCAGACACTGCTCAGTAGCTATCCCATTAAGACACTCACACTTAGAGTAAAACAAGACACAGTTCTTGCTTCAGTAAGAATTATCTATGTAATGTACACTTCTGCTCAGAAGCCATTTGTTTTTACAGCTACCATCGTATATGGTAACAAACTCAAATTATACAAATCAAAAACTAACATGTTTTCATTAACTGTTTATCAGATATGTGGAGGGTTTTCAAAAATATTGTATTGTACTGAACCATGTGTTGATGCCAGGAAGTATATGAAATTCAATTCCTACCACAGTTTGAATCTACTAACCACATACATTTTAGAGGGGAGTAGATAATGATCTACCATTTTACTGGAAAAAATTGGGGCTGAAAATTCTCTTGGAGGGTTCATGAGTTGGTTGGGCCTCTAGCAATAAGGAGATGCTTGATTTTTATGCTTTGTGCACATTCATTTCAGTGCTGAGCATATGTTATAGTGCTAAGCATATGTTTCACATTTTGTCTGCATCTGAGCCAGTGATCTATATATTGTATTTGAGTATGCGAGCAGTAGGATAATAATACTGTCTATGATAAAGTAGAATTCTATGTCTCAACAATGCAAAAGTAGCATGCTTATTTGCCATCCGCAAGAAAAGGAGATATAGATATATCATTTTCACATGAATCAGAACATAGTACTGTGTGACTGTCAAATCCCTTTAAGTCCAAGAAGAAAGATAAAATTAAGGGACATAAATCTACCACCTGCTTTTTAGTTATTTGTTAACCATGACAATACTTTCGTTGTGATACAACAAACCTGGAAAAAAACCAAACAGTATTACTGCTGGGCTATGACATGAGCAGCACCCAAATTTAAACCTACTTTGAAGTACCTGGGTATAGAAACTGGCATGTGTTTTTAAGACAACTAGTTACTTACAGTACAAACTGGCTCAAGCTCACAGATGAAACTCTGTAATTCCCTGCCATCCATCTGGATGCCAGGAGACCTCAAACTCAAGTGAAATCAGCAAAACTGTACATACACTAGACACCAGCATTAGCTCTTGGTCATTTGCAGACTCACTTCCAGCCATTTTTGCAGTACTAGAACAATTTCATTTAAAGCACAGACATTTCAGAGGAGGTTTAAATAGCTATAGCAAAAAACCTCCACCATAATCCTCTGAACTTCTAAATTCAGTTAAAAATAAAGAAATAAACAGTTCTCCTTAGTCATTAGTCTTTTCCATTTACCATGACTCCTCTTACACAGAAATGCTAGATTTCCAGAGGGAATACCAATATAATGGCCAAGCCAGATACCAGAACACGATAGTTGAAATAAAAATCAATACTGAGTCATACAGATTCTAAAGTACACCGAGGATAAAATTGTTCTCACTGTAAATGTACTTTCAAAACCTAACATATTCAATATGTTTGATATTGATTATTTTAGCAGTATTTCTGAAGGCTAATGGATACAGTATGTACTAGCTTCAATGTACTGGAGTACAAAATCTGCTTTTGTTGTCCTAGCAACAGCCAGCAAAGTGATCTCACAAATCAAATTCAATGGAAATGCAGTGCTTTACTGAAATAGACAACTAAATGATTTTAAAATATGACAGCTTAAAAAAAATACAGTTCATGAATTTGAATCCGGCCCTTCTAAATGCAAATCATTATAAGATGCAGAAAGAGGGAAGTGTGAACCCACATTCTACTGAAGAATAATTAGTACTAAAGTGATTGTCTGGAATGGAATGTTTTACATACGTAATCTGCTCTGTTTCAATTTGAACACTAAATGGGTACTCCCTCTGTGACCATGGAGTCATATAGAAGGCTATTTCTAGAAGCAGATATGAAGCTAAGTCCTGAAAGATTTTATTAGCACTGTGCTTTCAGGAAATCATGATAAGGAGTAAAAAAAAACAAAAGGGGGAAGGGCTAGATCTGCATGCCACTTAGTACAAGAGACAGTCAAAAGTGTTGTGCTTCTTGGAAACAGTTTCACTTCCTATGATACACAGTGAACTAAAAGATGTTACTCTATGCACACAGCTACCTTGTTTTATGATGCCAGCTGCACACTCTGAACATCCCACTGACCAGCAACACTTGATGCCTAACTGCAAAATCACATTTGTTGCCGTGATTCAAGGCCTCCTAAAACTAAAACTGTTTCCATTTCTATTAGCAGGTCTTAGACTATGTTTATTTTATGAATATCTTCACCAAGAATTCTCTAAGAAATAGAGAGTGTGAACAGCTATACATATTTCAAGATCCATATGAAATTGGAATGAACCATGGAATAAAAATAAATCATGATAGATTTTGAAGAAAATAAAAGGAACAGGTTTGCCAGATTTATGGTAAACTATACTCCTACCAGTCTCATAAGCATTTATTTCAGATTTCATCTGCTACATGAGGATCAAATGTGTGTAAACTGAAAGCAATGACATGGAATTAACATTTCTGAAAAAGATTTCTTGAATACTCAGTCAGTCAAATCAGGAAAAGTTCATACAAAATATTGTCTTGATATTCAGAATGCTCAAAGTGAGATTAAATATGAGAAAGTGATGAGCATTTTTGAGATGTCTTAAGATATCATAAATCAATGATAATTTCTTCAGTGTATTGCCTACACATGCAATTTTGAAAGGGCAGTGATTACAAAGATGATTAGAATAATATCTTACAATAATTTCTGCTAAGCACTTCCACATTAGAAAAAAAAATTATAAAAAAAGGACTCTTTTTGGTAGCTTTTTAGAGTTAAAACACCATTTCGAAAATCAAAAGTCAGGAGAGTCTGGAACAGATTAAGTCCAAGTGGAGACTCAGGTAATTAAATTTCAGCGTAACTAGGTGTCTGGTTAAAGAAAGTATACTCTGCTACACATTCTTATACATCACTGTAAGGCTATATTAATACCTGAGGGTATGATAGAATTCAAAAGTGAACCAAACTTTCTAGAATATTGGAGGAGCTCGTTACCAATTAAAGCATAAGACCTACGTTCTGCAAAAGATATGAGTCAACTGTAGACATCCACTGAAGGATTTTTATAACTCATTTCTGCCTTGTCTAAACTCAATAGAATTTTATAATTTTGGGGTCATTTTTACTTTATTGACCTATGGTATTTTTCTGAAAACTGTTATTATTTTTATTTATTACTTATAATGCCATTGCTACATGAACTGCTATCATACATAGTATGTCTATTTACAGTAGGGTACTCCATTAATGATGCAAGTTTATCTTCTTGTCTTGTACTGACAGCAAAATCCTTAATTACATAGATGCAGACATATATATATACAAATGTAAATTATCAGCAATTTGTTTAGCTTTCACTTAAAGAGTGTAAGTGAACTGTCCCACAACCTCTATGAGAAGATTGATTTAAGAAACCTGTTCTGATAGAGAATAAAGGCAGGGGCAGTTGCTTGTTTATAAGAAAGATTTTAAAATCTTATTTTTAAAACACTGAACTAAAACTACATGTCCATGCGTTACTTCCCTAGCTACACTAGAGCCTCAGTGAAACTGATAGAAAATACAGAACAAATTTCTCAAGGTGTATTGTAAACTGCCAGACAGACATAGCAAGTAAGATAATACATTATAAAAATCGTACTTATTCCACAAACATATTGGTGGTTCACATATGAATTCTCATGGATCCTAAGAAATTCAGTGTCAACTATTTTACTGCGGAGCTGCAAGACACAGACAGACAGAATGGATGAACATAAAAAATAAATGGTTTTGTTTAGACATTTTGTGCAACTTGTATCCTTATAGATAACCACCCCTGCTTGTCACCTAACACTTTACCCAAGCAAAACACAACTCTCAACCTAATCTCTGAGTCACATCACCTCTTGAAATCTCCAGTGGAGCAAATCTCAATTTTATTTTTCAGTTCTATGATCTCCAAATGTAACCTCTCCTCTCTTATTAATTATGAGGCAGATGTGGTTGGTGGTATGTCAGTAGAAGGCAGAAGGCAACCTTCCCAGCAGTATTCCATTACATTTTGTTGTCGTGCGACAGATGGCAGCAGAGGGGCAGTCTGACACATTAGCTTCTGAAGCAAAAGTGTGTCATTGAATTCTTCCAAGCAGAAAAAAAATGGCACCCACTGACATTCATTGATGTTTGCTAAATGTCTGTGGAGATCAAACAGTGGAGGTTAGCATAGTGATGTGGTGGGAAGTGTGCTTCAGCACTAGTGACAGCGATGTGAAAGACAAGCCACATTCCAGACAGACATTCTGTCATTTTTATGAGCCTTGCATTCAGGCTCTATTTCATCACTAATAAAAATGCATCAGTAGGAGTAGCAACTATGCTGGAAAACAGCGCTTTGTAGCTGAGAATTCACTCCATAAGTAGTTTTATTGTTCTCTTGGTATTCTTTAAATTCCATGGAAATATATAGGAGGCACTACTTTCAGAGCAACATACAAACTTAATGGCAGATGAAGACAGACAAAGACCAATGAAATACTGAAATTCAGTTGTAAAATTAATTATGGTTGGACTAGATGATCTTGTAGGTCCTTTCCAACCTTATGAACCTATGAACCTATGCTCAGTTGGAGTTGATTTATGAGTAGTCATTGCTTTGGAAATGTCTAGGATACAACGTATTTTGCGAATGGCTTGTTCACACATGCTATACATTAACTATATATACCCTGTAACGAAATGAAACTAACTCTTCATTTGTGATGATCTCTATTCAGCACAAAAAGGCCTCATTCTCACTTAGCTAACAACAGGTTAAATGTAGTTTAAACTAAAATATAAATATCATCAAGGGAGATATACTATAATAACATAATTCTGACATTGCTGAACAGTTATTACCCAATTTCCTCTATATTCCCTTCTGCTGAATATCCTCCCTCTTCCAAATCCTCACGATCCTGATCTAGTTCTCATAGTCAGTAGAGTGAATTCCACTGATTTCATCTTAGACGTTGTTACCTATATCAATGGACACATTTCCTGCCCAACATGAGGAAACACTGCTAGATATTTGATGAGTCGGGAACAGGAAAGTTATATTAGGAGTCAATTTTTACTTTTGTAATAGCTTTTACAAAAGCAATTTCACAACATCAAAACATAAAATCAGATGCTTAAGTATGGAGCTCATTTAAAATTAGCATAAATAGTCCAGTAAAAAGGTCATCAGCTTGTGTTTAAACATATAAAAGGTGTACATAAACATACTGATGAAAACCGAAAGAGTCAGTGAAGTTTGAAGTAACTTTCTTATTTGTTTTAAAGCGTGTATGGAACAAAGGTGAAATTAACACTCTAAGTTCTGCATGTTTAGTTGCTGACATTCACAAACTCAAGATTTCTCCAGAGTGACAAGAATAAAAGAGGAAAGATGCATGCACTGCCTTTTTAGTTTGAATCCTCAGTTTAAACTAGGTAGAGTATTACAACAGCTGAACAAAACTGGCCTGATTGACTATGGAGCTTGGCCCAACTCAATATAAACCTCTCTGCAGATCAGGAAAATCTGATCGGCTACAATTAAGAAATTGCTATGTGGGCATTAACAGTATTGAACACCAGTGTTTACAGGTTGGATAAATAAAGGCAAATAAATTAACAGAAAACACATTATTATGCAATGCATTATTTCATCAGTTGTATTTTTTTTTACCGTGTGACTCCTGTATGACTGCCTGGAATGCAGGGAGTAAGCTGGTAATCTTACTAGAAGAGCACCCAATATGACAACAGAAGTAAAGAAGTCAGAACTGTTTGACTAAATCAGTTTACACCACATTTCACATTGATTTCAACCAGCAGATCTTGTTTTTTGGTCAGATATCTACACTTAAAGACAGTTTAAGGCTTAAACTAGCACAGCACGTGGCCGATGCTTACACTATTGATTCCAATGATACAGGCATCAGTTTCCATCCAAAACCTGAAAAGCCTCAGAATGTCATTTCTGACTGTCTTTATGTAATTAAACAATATGCATACTAAGAGGATGAATGATTATTTCTCTTTAGGAGTATGTTTATGCACATGCTTTGTGTTTTGAGAAACAGAATACAGACAATTAGAACAAGCTGAAAACCACATTTTAACCTACAAATGATCAAGGGAATTCAAACACCAAAACAGAAATGAAAGCTACAATGCAAAATGTAATAGGCTGATACAAATTAGAACTGATTAATGATATGGAGTGGTTTACAAACATTCAGCTAATTTCTAATAACATTGTTTCACCCCTGCATCACAATGAAAGGAAAACGACAATCCTCCAGTTGAACTCCAGAGGAACCAAATAGACTATGTATAAACATGCACTAAAGAACAAAAAGAGGTGATTTCAACAATGAAATTATAGCAGCACTCAATTCTTAGCTATCTGATTTCTACCTCCTGATCTGACCATTTTTACACAGATCTCACTCTACTGTCCTCTGTAACATAGCTTGCTTTGGTCAAACAATAATAAAATAATAAAAAATAATTTTCCTACCTTCATTTCTTCTACACAGCATAACAGATTCACATTCAGTAGAGTTCTTGATTTAATACTTTTGATAAGATGGGAGTCAAGTCCACTTGAGAAAGTTCTGGAAGAGAAAGATTTAAAAATGCTTTAACTCATCAGCTCATCCATCGTTCTACACCATCAACTATGCATCCACACCTGACACTACTGCTGTTTTACAGTGTACAAAAAGATGCATATATTCACAGATAATGCACACTGTGTTTTCTATCTAGCTAAACAGCAGATAGACTTTTACAGAATGACTAGAATGCTGTAGAGTTTTGTTCTCAGAGGATTTCCAAGTGTTGTAATGAAATCAGTATCATCCACGGGACCAGTGACAGCGTTACAAAAACATTCTGGTATTCCTTTATCCTGCAGTTACTGCTATAGCAGAATGTCAAAGGCATCAGAAAAGAACATAAAATTTACAAAGTATAGCAAGAACAAACTATGCTGACCCTTCTGCAGCTACAAGGTGACTTTGTGGAATTAAGACAAAAATTAACACATGGGGAATGTATAACAGAAGTTCACTCTATCCATAGTTTGACTTTTTTTCTTTTTTTCCTATAAAATAAATTCAGGTGAAGAAGCTAAAAAGTTAAAACAATATAAATACAAAACTAACTGCATTATGGTTCAAGTTGTGTGGTTAATGGTTTATATGACAGCTTAGCCAGTCATAGAACTCTTCTAATCTATGGATGTTCCTGGAGTGCATTCTAGCCATAAGGAACATTGGAGGAATGAGTGAATCCCTCCAACGTCAATGAGAGGCTTGGATCTCAGAGTATAGCAGTAAGAACTGCCACAGGATAGCCTCCTTGCACTCCATTTTTTTCTCTTTTAATTAATGTCAGACCAAAACAAAAACAAAAACACCCACAAAATCAAAAACAACATAATCCAACCCATATAGAAAAAATGCTGAAGGGAACATGTGACTATTGTCTCCATTAAACAAAACAGTAAAATATTGTTGACCTTTAGTAAAAGCAGTAAAATGTCAAATTGTATTCTTTTACTTTCTCTGCAGAAATGGTTTCTACACAGCATTGTCCTTTCTCTGTAGTAAGGCACTAAACAATAATCAGGTCCCAGTATGCCTAGCCTCCACTGAAAAAATCCTTAGAACAGATTTATTCTTTTCATTCCTCTTTATTAACTTGGCCCCACAGCAGAGAAGAAGCAAACACCGCTCCATAGATTTTACTCCCTTGACTTCTGAGGTTACTTGTATGCTCAGTGTTAGATTAGTGCCTGCATAGTCAGTTGAACAGCCCTAATTACTCCAGCTTCCCTTTCCTGTGTACACAGATTTGGTGTTGAGTTTTTCTAAAACTCCAACAAGATATGCCTCCACTGAAGATGAGTACATTCCTGCAGTAAAAGCTGTTTTTCCAGAATCAAATCATCTACTCACAGAGCTGCCACTTTATTCTTCTGGCTAATAGATGTGTACAACATTTATGCTTTGCTTAAAAGTTTTATTTGTTTTAAAGCTAGAACTATCAGATATACAGCTGTCCTCAGGATCAAAGTACAAATTAGAACAACTTTCTATTTTAATTAGCACAACACAGTTAAGTGAGTTTATAAGAGAAATATTTCCTTTACTTTTATGTCATGCTCATCGTTATTCAAACACTAATCACTTTTATTACACTGCTGTATTGGTGTTTCCTTATTCGTTACACATAAGAGAAATATTTTTTTCCTATAAAGATGTACTGACTTTTAAAGGAAACAATGGTGGATCTTATTATTGCAAAAATTATATCCTTTAACAATGAGAAATGTAACATACATAGAGGGTCAGGGAAGGCTATAAAGCTGTAGAGAGTTGCTACCTGTTCTCTCCCACATCCCACTTGGGGTAGTGAGCCAGCAGCAGTGCAGTACTGAGCTGCTGCCAGGTTAAACCACAGCAAGCAAATAGAAACACTTGTGGAAATAAGTCAGCCTGAGCAAATCTTATTCTTGTAGAATTTAGCAACTCCTGTCTTAAAGTACTAGAAATAGCACTGAACAAAATCCTCCTTTGATCAGTTAACCCATATTTTCCCTAGGAATTGTGGAGACTGCATACAACTCATTATTCTCAGTTTTTGTTGCACTGGATGAAGAAAATATATTAACGTCAACCAATCATATTTTATTGCCAATAAAAATAACTAACAAGGTGAAGTGCTCCCTAAAAATGCGTAATTGGAAAGAATACTTGAGTCAGAAGTTATACTGAGCAGAGGCCACTCCTTAGAAAAAAAGAAAAAAAAAAACGGATAGAGTTAAGATTAGAAAAAAATGCATGCATAATAAATAATTTCAGAAAAAAAGGTGATCTACCCTTTTTCAAACTCTAATATTTACATTTGTTCAAAATGAATGATAAACTTAAAGATAATGCCTACTGTGGGGGCACGTTTGATTTTGGGCAGGTCCATGTGCATCCCATGGTGATTGATCACAGCAGGAAAAGTCTACTTCAGACATCAGACTGAAGGGTACCAGTCTGCATCCACCATTTGAGAACCATCTCAGAACACACTGCTGCTGGAACCTTACTGAACTGTTCATTCAAGTAGCACCTACATACAAGTGTAGCATTTTATTCCTGTCTAGAATATCTCTGTTCTTTCTTAATATTTGTATTAAATTCCTTTTAGTACTTTCAGTTACTTCTGCTTTTAAACAGGCACAATCTTTAATGAATGAATTTAGTAGCAGCCCATTTTTATACAGTGTAGGTTAATGTTAAATCAGCATGGAATACATTAGGGGTAGATACAGTATGTTGTTCATTTTCAGTAGATTATTATAAGCAGTGAGGTTACAATAAGCCTCAGTACACAAACACCTACAAAGCTGTTAAAGTAAACCTCATTAGAGATCATCTTTGTGCTGTGAGCCTGAAAGCTACGGATAACAAACACATTCATTTCTCACTTAATATTTCATTTTGGTGATTCTTTTTTCCTTACTTCAACTTTTGCATTATTCAGCAGAAAATTTAATTCAGCTGGAGATTATATATATATATAAACTCAGCAGATAGATTCAAGTAGATTAGCAGCTGTGATGCTACTTTTGCTTTCACCTTTCACTTTCTAAAAAATTAAGATGGAGACTGACTAGTGCATTCTCTCCACAGGATCAAGCAGAGTATTATAGAATGCATTTGGCAAAAGAATAAATCATGATTGACAAAGTGAAATTTGTTAATACAATGGTTTGAGGCAGTTGACAGAAAATTTTGTCAACAGACTAGATTAAGGGATTCAAAAAATGAAATTTACAGATGGAATGGCTTTGATGTTTCTGATGAAGAGTATTTTGTTGACAGAATGGATCAGAGTGAGAAAATGCATTTTTTCAACACAAGGGTCTTAGCTCTTTGACAAAATATATTTCATCCCCAGATGTTTTGGCTGAGTTGTCAATTATTCTCCCTGTGTGCCATTAACCAATCTCCTCACTGCAGACAGGTTGATTTTTGTTTTGTTTTTTGTTTTGTTTTTTGTTTTTTTGTTTTTTTTTGTAGCAGTTCTGTGGAAGAAACTACAGTTGATAACATGAAATCATTAGTTAAGATGCTGCAGTTTGTCCAACACGTGCTAAGTGCCAATTGAACTAAATATAGGAGTGGAACACAATAGGCTTTTGGACTGTATTTCTTTTTCATCCCTTATCTTTCATTTATATATAACTTTGATTACAACATCCACTTTTCACCTTGGAAGAAACATTTTAGATCTGTTTTTCATTTAAGGACTTGGTTCTGTATTCAATAAGGAAGAGAGCTAGCTCATGTTTCTGGTGCATGCCAAGCAAGTGCTGACATGTAAATTACACTATCTTGAGCAAGTCAAGTCACTTTTTTCCATCCCAGTGAAAAAGTCCCACACCTTCATCTGGAGCAGCTGCCTTGTGCAGGCCAGCCAGCAAGTCAGAGGTGGATAGAAAAATGTTCTTAGACTGAATGTCTGCCCTTTGCACACAAAGGAAAGAATCACACAAACTTATTATCTTAACCCAACAACACTTAGGTACCTGGAAAAAGGAAGACAAGCAAATTCCTGTTTCTCTTTAGTCATAGTTAAGCAGTTAGATGATAATCATCCTCAAGTTAACCTGCGTGTGAGTTTTTAGACCTTCTATGAGTTTATAAGATGCTGCGACCACATTCAGAGGTGCCTTTGGCTAGCCAAGTTTCACTGGCTTTCCTGACTCTTACAGCAAACACCAACATGGATCTACCTTCCATAAAATATCAGCATGCATAAAAGAACCCAAGATCATGGATGGCAAAGTTTTGTCATATAAATACTAGATCTTCACAAGTGAAAACTTCAGGAAGAAGGATGTGGATGAGTTTCTCTCTTATAATCTGCCTTTTCCTTAGAAATATGAAGGAGTCTGGTGACAATAGCAAGATGCCAGCGATCCATCTGACTACGAAGTCAGTGTTGAAAGTAAAAGCAGAAAGTTTAAAATAAATACATCTGGCCCAGGAGAAACAGTCACACCACTGTCAAAAAGTAGGGCATAACTCCAGCTAGATGTTGCATCAGCCAAAATTTCAGAGTGAAAACTTTAAAGAGTGAGATCACAGAGTCAGAAAAAACACAATCTGTGGTGAAATTCTAAGCCAGGCCACAAACTCAGATCAATCTACGGGACCATTATTAGGAAGAAGAAATAGAGATCCTTCAGGTCTCTTACCCCACAAAACTACTCCCATTACACTTGTCCCAGTTTTGACCTAGACAGGTCTCTGGTACTTGATTGATATAGTTTTGATTGATATATTTTTTTTTATATGGATGGGTAACCAGGAATTTTGACAATTAAAAAAAATAATTCAAGACCTGGTAATCTGGAGTCCAGGTTCAGCTTCAATCTTTTAGAGGCAATCCCCATATGTTCCTTCTAAGAGATTTATCAGAATGGAGGGAGCACTACATATTTAACTCCACATCTTTACATCTTGTGCAGCTTATTATGTTTTTTTGTTTGTTTTGTTTTTAATAAAATTACCTGCTTTATTGTCAGTGTCATTAACAAAGATCAGGGTAAAAAAGTGTTTGAAAATGACAGCTGGACCACTGAAGCAGAATTGCCCCTGTACAGTAACAACTTAAGTCTAGTTCTCTGCAAAGATAGCCCCCTTATATAATCAGTTTTATTAACTAATTTATTTTATTTATTTTTATTGATTATACATTCATTTTATTTTACTCCTCGTCATTCCTTTTGTTCTTCACCTAGAGATGCTCTCTGGTCACTGGACGAGTGGGGTTAATTCCTTTGAACTTAGTCATAGTCACTACTGAATCCAGTATTGTTCTGCTACATTTTCAATATCAAGCAGCAGGAAAGTTTTTTCTAAAAGGCTTATTTTCCAATACTATTTCAAAATATTTCTTGATATGAAACTAGAAAAATACTAAAGCTATTGTTTGCAGTTATTGCACCTGCATTTTTTAATTGGCTAGACAGATATATTTTCATAACTGCTATTCACCAGCTTGCAAACAGAAGAGTTTCCAGTGTAAGAAATTTTGAGAATTAATTCATACTAAAAACACCAACATCCCATGAAGCAAAATGTAGACAGAAGTTATTAGTTGGTTATTAGTATGGCTCACATATGAGCCCATGTGAGTATAGCAGAGTGCATTTGTAACAGCAGTAGAACAGTCTCTATTTTTTCCATCTCTACCTCAGCAAATACATCTGCATGAATCAAAAAAATGCCAATGATTAGCTGGCCATGCAAGAACACAGCAAAAGAAAATTATTTTTTTCTCCATAAATCTGTGGCCTGGGAAGGTAATTAGAGTGTTTAATAGTATATATATTAAACTGCAAATTTTTAGATGTGGTGTGCAGAGACTGATTGTGACAACAGCTCAAATCAGATAGAGATCTGAGGGGAACGTACCTAGAGCTTTTCATTGTACTGAGGTTCCTGAAGAAGGTAAGGAGAGTTTTTTTTAAATCGAAACACCACATTTTATTAGATTAGAAGCACTTTTGGAAATCTAGCCAAGGGCTTGATACTTCTTAAAAATGAACTCTAAACTTGCAGATGACACATTCTATATTCATGTCTGGCAAGTAGCTAACATCATACTTTCAGTTCAACTTGTCTTGCTCCTGTCATATTCAACTAGAGCAGACTACTCCTATTCCTTTTGAAGAAGACTTTCTTAAAATCCAAAAATTAAAGCATTTGATTTGCACATAATTGCTTAATGCTTTGATTCTCATTTTTCCCTTTTTTTTAATAGTGCCCAACCAAAATACATTAATTCTGTAAATCCATTTTTAAAACTATCATGTCAGTGCTCATAAATCCAGTTGTAAATATGCAATATGATAATTAGATTCAATAGCACACATGAATGTCCATCTGTTTCATAATGATGGGCAAAAATATAAGTTTCAGATTATATTCATTAATAATATTCATTCAGAGTTCAAACACTAGAAGTAGCTCCTCTTACTAAAGAAAAACTGATATTATATTTGATGAATAAAGCACATAACCAGAAGCAGAATAAAGATAACACAGTGAAAGCAGGTCATTAGTTATCCCTCGTGTTGTCTGTGCCCAGGTTTGGTAGTCTTTTGTCTCTGAATGCAAATCTTTGCGCAGCGCTTCCTGTACACTGGCATTTTTGGTAGCAGTTTCTAGCACTTTAGAGTACTATTTAGTTCAAAGAAATGATTTCTGGAATTTAATTACATAACAAATATGTTGATACTTAATTGGCTGACATTTTATATGCCATAATGTAGCTACACTACTCGATATCAAGATAAAGCAAACTTATCTTGAACACATTTGCCTCTTCTAGTATGACATATTACTTTCTGATTTTAAACAGACAAATGGGATAAAACAGGAGACATTTACAATAATAAAGCAGCTGATGATGGACATGTATACTTAAAGAAAACACTGACAACCAATCTCATTAGTGTTAAGTAGGTCACAGCTTCCACTGCCAAGAGCAGGGAATCTATGTTTGAAAAAAATAGAAAATACATAACTTGAATCATTCCCCATCTAAAACAGTCAGTGTACCACAGTTAGAAGGGCAGATTGCACATCTTTCTAAACATACTAAATTCCTGTCACTACTCAGAAAAGTTAAATAATAGAAAACTTAGTAAACAAATAGATAAAGTTAGTTCCATTTTTTCCACGGCTGTAAATGAAAATCAATGTGCCTACACTCCAGTAGTTAGTCTATGATTACTTCTCCCTCCAATGAGAACATGGAAAAAAAAAAAAGAAAGTCTGATCAGAAAAGATGCAGAAGAACTGATCTAGAAGCAATACATCTCAGCTGATCAGGTTCTACTGCATAATGATCTGGATTGAGAGAAGGCTGTTCTTACTTGACATCTATTCTACCAGAGCAAAACAGCTTTGGAAAATAAAAGTCTATTAGATTTCTTTTGTCCTTCTGTCTGTTTTGCTTGTTAGATTGTTTTAGAGGGGTTTAGGAAGCCTTGAACATAACTACGTGAGCACAAGTTTCAAAATGGATTGAGATCTACATAGCCTCATGTTATCTCTGCACTCATCACATTCTTATTCTGCTCTGCGCTTTTCTTACATCCAGTCCTTCTCTTTTTTCTTATACAAGCTGTGAGATTTTCAACTCACATCAACACCACATCAGATTACAGAAGTAAACTGCATTTTTCCATGGTGCAGACAACATAAGGCATAGGTGAATATTCCAGTCAACATATCTCCCAGGATATCTGTACCTTGTAAAAGGCAAGGACAAGGACTTAGGTTTATGCTTAAATGTTTTATGGTAATCAGAAGCATCTAAAGCTCATGCTGTATTTTCAGCTCCTTTCACAGAGTAAAACATTTTGCAGGTAAGTTTTATGTAACATTAAGGATAACTAAATGCTTGCACTCACAGTTTAGACACCTAACTGGGAAGATTTATCTAAATAACCCAGAAATACTGAAATGCTTTTGGAGGTCTTCCAGAGAAAATAAAAGTGAAAATACTGTTTACCGTTTCTTGAAAACAAAAGAAAACAGCAAAAACACCACAACTTTGTGTTTATTTTATTTTTTTTAAAGAGCTTCTGAGAGCCAGAAGTTTCTAAAATCATCATTGTGCTAACCTAAGTTAGGATACTTAACTGCCTTGATTTTCATTACATTACAAGGGAGATTTATACCAGCAATAAGAAAGTATGCTCAGAGCCTTCCTGGGAAAGCCCTCACAAAATTAGTTCTGAAGCCAGGCCCCATCTTGCAGAATCTGTTTTCTCTGCTACCCCAGAAGAGAACGAATGTATGAAAGACAAGAGGTAACCCAACTTCCATTTGATTCATCCTTTAAAAAAGTGTTGTGATGGTGTGCTGAGATGATAATGTTCATTCCTCATAAGCTACTTGACAGCTGAGATCTCAAAATAACCACAGCCTCATGAGTCATTTGAGAGAGAACTGGAAAAAACAGCATGAAGTAACGTAACTTGGGAGATGTGGACAAACATTTACTATTTTTGAGCAATATGAAGAGATCAGGGCACAGGTGGTTAAGGAAAAAAAGTCCTTAACAAAGGAGTTAAAAAAAAAAAACAACCCTAGTTTTAAATGTACCTTCAAGAT
Organism: Cyrtonyx montezumae; assembly: GCF_038088225.1. NCBI lineage: Eukaryota > Metazoa > Chordata > Aves > Galliformes > Odontophoridae > Cyrtonyx > Cyrtonyx montezumae. The sequence continues at coordinate 11,615,115 of NW_027071903.1, forward strand.
AATGACAGACTTTTTGTGATGGAGAAGGTTGAATCAACAGAGATCCAGCATAAAGACATAACAAGACAGAAAATTGTCCCAGAAGTTGCAGATTGTATGGGCATATGGTCACCTGAGCCCCAGAATACAACAAGGAAGGAAAGGCAACAAGTAAACTATGTGGAGAATGTTGTACTTTCTTGGATAACTTTTGGACGGTACAAAATGCACAAATATACACTGGGCTGGCAGGAATTCTGTGAGAGAATATGAATATCTGCAACTACCTCAAGTACACTGAAAGAGTAAAACTGAGGAAATGCCAATGAATTAATAGCATCTAAGGGAAATTGTATGACAGTAATAAGTGTCATTTGGTTCAGAGTAGGGCAACTGACAACGACACACAGAATAAATATGGAGGGAGCTCTGCAATACTGAATTAAAGCATTAATAGAACTAAAGGACTTTAAAATGAATAAACTACCATTGTTTCAAATGCTCTTGGCACATACGAAAGAATTGAAAGAAAACCTCTGGTTGATTAAAAAAAATATTTCTTAGATGCTTTGTGAATTTTACTACAGTATCTAAAATTTTGAAATTATCCAAATATAAACTTGAATAAACAGAGAAAGAAGCATCACAAAACATTTACCCAAAACTTATATGAAAATACAAGAATTCTTCCCATAATCCACAAAACTGAGTAAACTTATTCTGATAAACCATTCTCATTCAAAATGACATTCTATTAAGTATACAGAATAAATTCTGAATAAATTCCATTCAAATAAGTATATGATCTGAATATAGAAGTTACCACGTGTAACCAGCTGCAAACTGAATATTAACTTAGAACTTAGTAGAGCATATACCTTTAAAATGAGTTCTGTTAGTTCCAACTCCTAAAAACAGCGCCAAAGACGAAGGTCAGATTGTGATCTTACAACAATAAAAAGAAAGAAATATGATCCCACCTCACACATACAGCCCCATTTAAGTCAGAATCCATCCTCTTATCTTTAAAAATTCATAGATATGCACAATCAAGACAAATTCTAGTCCTAGACTTCACAACCCTAGTGACTTCAAAGGAATTACCATGCTTTGTTCATTTGAATGTTAAATATAAAAGTGCTTTTATATTTCTTTTGGGTTGATCATACATTTCAGAACAAGAACCTCATGAGAAGGCATCACAGGTAGTATGAGAGATTGTACTTAATGTAAAAGTTCATTTTCACCTTCAGGACAGGTCTGTTTTAGTTTAGCTCACATTTGGGAGGACAGATCTGGGCTATTGAAATCTTTGTAAGCGCAGCTGCTATCAAGATTATCTAAATATTGAAAGTATTCACCAGCAAGAGCAGGACAAAGAATTAGTAAAGAAACTGAGAAGAATCTTAACTTGGATGGACTGATTAATTACTGGATTTTATATATTTACAACTCAGTTTTTCAAAAGTTAAACGTGATTCAATTACTGCCATTTGAAGAAGAGATCCTCATCTTTAGACAAGTTAGATGGACAACTGGGACAGATTCTTAAACAAGAACTTGCATTTATCTCCATCCAGCCACATCACTTCTAGCATTTCTGACTGATGTGCTTCCCCTTTCTGAAGTCAAATTCTCTGTCCCTGTTCAAGAAAAACACTTCTAAACATAAAAAGCTCAAGCTAGCACTTGCTCTACAAGCATGTTAGTGACTCCAAAAATATCAGTTAAATATATTTGAAAGAGAGAGAACCAAAGAGAGAGACATGGAGAGGGAAGAAATTCTACTCACAGAAACATTAGGATACATTCTCACAGCAGAACTATTCTCTTCCAAAAAAAAAATGTAATATGGAAAACTGTTATGAAGAGCTTCCACACCTCTGGAACATGTAATATTGGAACCAGATCCTAGTTAACTATTTCTGATTGGTCAGTCTGTAGTTAGTTTCAGCAAAAAAATAATAATTAAAAAAAAAAATAAAGAAATTGAAGTTTTTCAGAAGCCACACCACCAGTGATTGAAAAAAAAATCTTAATTTTCATCCTGAAATAAGTTTCTTGTTTTACAAATGAACAAATCCCAATTTCAACTTTTCCTAAATAAGAGGAATAAAATGTTAGAGATGCACAATTCTTCAATTTCGCTGACACTGAGTCATGCACCAAGAGGTTGAAGCAATTCTTTTTCTAAATTCATTTATCAAAAACACTTAAACTAAACATTCTGATGACCGAGAAGGCTATCAAACTTAACAGAACAGAAGCTATACCATAGAATCATAGAATATCCTGGGATGGAAGGCGTACACAAGGATCAACAAAAGTCCAACTCCTGGCACCACACAGTGTCACTCAAATTTGAAGCCATATTTCTGACTTAAAATGGAGTCCTGTGGAATCCAGCTAGTGACTGGCCACCAGCAAATACTTCACCCATGTCTTTCAATGGGGAGTAAAAACTCATCAGGTGAATTTCAAAAACATTGTTTATTGACACTGTAACATGATATTCATAAAAACAACTGTACAATTTTTAACAATTTATCGGTACTTTTGCTTTTAGGAGTTATACAAAAGAAAAACCCAATTGGTAAAGAATACTTGAAGATGTAAATCATATATTTGAACACTGTATTACTGCAAAAGATACAGTAAAAAATCTAGCACTGATTTTTACAGACAAAGAGCAATTTGGATTTCCTCACTATAAATCTATAGATATAATACAAATACACACACACACATTCCCATTGGTGAAGAAATACTTTAAAGAGTGTTACTCAAATTTTCTATTCCATTTTGTGTTATATCCCGTGAGCAACAGCGTAAGTGCTATTTTACAGTGTAACCCTAAGATGAATTTAGACTTTCTAGAATATGGTATTTCAGCATCAAAATACTTCCTAAAAGAATCTACTTTCAAAACTTAATAGAATTAATTGATCAACAGATTATAAGTCTTCAATGAGTCAATTAAAGAGTTGCAAAGTATCATAACTTATGATAAAAGTATAAAATGAAATTTTCATAGGAATAAGATGATAGGAAGAGAAGCAGTTACTAGTCGATTGTATCGTTAGCAATGGAAAAGTACTGACTTCCAACATGTAATCTGACTTGGTAATTACTATTTCAGGTTGCAATCATTAAACAAGCAGAACTACCCTGCTGTAAAGAGATAAGTATCTATCTATATACAGTACAGAAATGCACAGAACAATATACTGCATATTATTAGTTTTGTGTCCTTCATCAGGTCTGAGTACCTCAAGCTTCTATTTCAACATGATCTCTGCAGCTCTAAGTATGATCATGTTACTTTCCATAAGTGTCAGTTTTACTTGACAATATTACATTTTCTAACATTTAGCTTCCTAGCATTTTTCCACTACTATCTGTGTAGATTAGAAAGGTTCTTAAGTGTTATCTGTAATAGATTTTGCCTGTAGCAAAATTCATGCAGGCATAATAGAAGAACAAAGTGTACTCTGATGAAATTGCAACCATAATTTCCAGATGCCTGACATTTATTGCTTATTGCTATTAGAATTCAAGTGCCTATTTGTTTTGTACTTTGGTTTTACTCTTGCATCACAAATGTATAATGGAAAAAAAAGATATTTTAAATATTGGGTTAAGTATTACGGATCAACATGAAGCACCAACATAATCAATATTGCTTAAATACAATCCTAGGAAATTAATTCTTAAGGAATCAAACTGTTGTACCACATCAAAATTTACAGTACAATGAAGGATGCTACATTCTTTATTGTTTAATTAAAAGCAACATTTAGCACACACTGTTCACACATTATAACAAAATATCTCATTTATCAGTGAGATATACAAACACCACTGACATACATTTTATTACACCATGTTAATTAGGCTTTATTTTCATATACTTATCATATTAACAAACAAAAGCCTTCAGAATCCCCCCAAAATATTTTACTGTATCTCAAGTGCCTGTAGTACTTCAGCTTTCCTATTTAGTACAAAATTAGTTTCATGTACAGTACTTCCATGCATGTGATATAGAATCACTATGATGATGTGTTGGAAGAGATGACCATTACAAAAGGATATAGCACATGCTTTAAGCCATTAAAACTTAGGGACAAACATTATTTCTGTAAGCACCACATCCTGTGTATGGTCTGATTTTCACAGATGAATGCAAGTGAAACAGTTAATGCAATGGCAGACCCCTGTAGCACCTAATAGTTCATTGCAAACTCTTCTTGCCCTTGTGGAGGAGCACAGCCTACAACCACCCTCACACATTTCATTCTTTCCTCTTGAAGTATATGAAGAAGGAATTACATTTTAAACACTAAACAAACAAACACACACAACAACAGCAACAAAAACCACTAATAAAATAAAAACTGAAACAATCAGCACTAACATTACTGGCTCTGTCTTGAGCTTTCAAGATCACTTGAACACCAGCTATTTCTCTTTTAAGTATCTGAAGCACGGTCTGTGAAAAAAAGCTATTCCAGAAACTTCAGGACAGGAGGCCAGAAGCAGAGGCACCTTTACTAGTCCAATTTTCAGATGTTTAGATAGAGGTCAGAAAGGCACATGTGCATTCAACAGCACCATGCTGATTTTGCCCTCAGGCTGCTTTGGGCCCACATTCTCTGAAACATATTCACCTTGAGTGAATATTCTGAAAGGGTATTGCTTTAAATAGAGTTTTTTAGCCCTCTGAGTAGTATTGATTTTTCATCCCCTCGTTGTCAGATTGTTTAGGAATGTTTGATGAAACAAACGGCCTTATACACCAGCAAACACACTGCCCTAGTAAAAAAAAAAAAAAAAAAAAAAAAAAAAAAAAACAACAAAAACCACCTTGATCCTCTGCAACATACTAAACAGGAAGAAATGAGATCAAAGGTTCTCCCAGTGGTTTTTGGTTTTTCACATGCTTTTTGGAGAAAGCTAAGGCCTTTTTCACCATAGTGGACAAAACTGTAGTGCTGTGCTGCTGATGTAATGCTCACTTTTCAGAACAATAATTAAAATGTTCATAGGTAGTTTCTTACTAGAAAGAAGTTTTTCAACAAGCAAAATAGTTTAGTTCATTAATTCTTGAAGAAAGCACATACTCCAACTACACTAAGTAGCATTCTCAGCTACAGTAATCATAATCACTCAAATAGAATAAGAGTTATACCAATTAATTCAGATATTCAAAACATGGATAATGTCCAAAAATTGGATATATATCAGCATGTTATTTGTCTCCCCTGCTCTCCTTTCTTAAATGAAACTAAAACAATTCTAAACTCCCTGACTCTTGTCAAGCTGTGGAGGTGCACCATAACAGCAAATCTATAATTGATTTGCTCTAAAAGCAAATCTTTTTTTTTTTGTTGTTTTTTTAATAAGAAAACCTCTTCATTTCTAATTTTTTGTTGAGTAACAAAACAAACCAGAAAAACTTCTCTTAGTCCATAATTGAGCTACTTCTCATGAGGTGAACAGGAGTTATAACCTTGGCCCTGGGGAGAGATGTCCTATAAAAATAGCAGTATTCATATGTTTCTCAAGGTGTTACTTTTAAAAATGTAATGGGTTGTAATGGGCTGTAATGATCATAAATTCCTGACAGATGGTTCTTTAAACCTGAGGTATGAGTATAGAAAGCTTCCTTTTCATAAACTTATTAGACCACGTGTTAAATTACAGCTGATTTATCCAGCAATACATAATTGCCTCAAAAGTGAGTTATTACATGCTGACTCTGCTCTGTCACATGTTCTACCAATGCCATATCAATGATCAGTTTTCATCTACAGGGATACCATAAAACCTTGGGCTACCTGTGTATGTATTTATTCATTTTTTTTTCTATCAGAAGGGTTTTCCTATCACCCAACCTAAACATTTCTGGCTTCGCTTGAAAGCCACAGTTGCCATTTCTTTCATTCCCAGCCACTTCAGTGGCTGTTTCATTGGCTACACAGTAGCCAAGTAGATCAACCATTCAGATACCACACAGTAACCAAATCAGATCTCTCACACAAGCCACTGCTGTAATCAGGAGAGCAGAGAGCGTCCCCCACTGAGCAAATTCTCATGACTTGGAGTAATTTACCGCTATTTTCAGATGCAAACTCCATTCCAGCAAACAGAACTGCTAGAGCCAATTAAAACAAGTCTAATGTTTTCATTTTGTTTTCCTTTCTTTTATTTCTGTTAGCCTTTTGTTTTGTTTTTATGTTCACTTAGGACTGCATAAAGTCCCATGCATAAAGCAACAGAAAGGGCTGACAAGATCCCTGGAATACATGAAAGGCAATAGCAAACACTCATAATCTTGCAGACTCTGTAGAGCACAGACTCCATCCCTACCACATTAACTGTTAGCGTGCAAATAATGGCATAGAGGAAAGACCATGCGAAAAAGTCAATCATTATGTATTGACTTATTTTATGTGAAAACTCAGGAATCACTGACAGTTCAGAAACCTTAATCTGTAATGAATGCTCCTGCAATTCTAGTCAGAAATGCGTTTACGCTCTTGAAATACTGGTATGCCATGTTGTTAAATTATAGCCCATTTCAAACCCAAGTTATACACAAATGTACGTTCCTACCTTTATAACATAGGATGGAAATTGAGGATCTTGTAAAAGGAAAAGTTTTAGCCATATCTTGTCATGAATGTTTGATCAGAATCTACTGCTCTAAATAGGGAATTCATAACACAGACTGGAGAGGGAACTGCTACCAGTAGTCACAAAATATGCTTTTATTTCAGCCCCGACTCTGATCTACAAAACAACAAACTGCTCAACTACTTAATACTTCTTTTTTCTTCCTTCTTAAGTCTAGTTTCCACTTCTCTGTGATGAAATAAACTAACATTCTTTACCTTTGTTTCCCTTAAAGATAAAATAAAGCTTTCTAATTTTAAGACATATAGAATAAACAGTACGAGGTGTAAATATGAAAGGCACAAAGTGGAAACAAAGAATGCAGTAATCAATATACATGGAGCTACACGTTTTTGTAATTTGAGTTGATGGGAGTATATGTATGTCTGTATGCATATAAAGCCCTTCGATTTGAAAGATAATTTTGGAGCATTTAAGTCTGACTCATGAATTCCTAGATTTGGTCGTGATAGAGCCTGTCAGCCAGCACAGCTGATCCAGCACAGAGATAGAGATAAACCATGAAAAGGTCTGGCACAGCTTAGTTCCCTGCAGGACTGTGGGACTGGGGAATGAGTCACCATTTGGCAGTGGTATGATCTCAGAGAAGTTGCAGCTTATGTTCTCTATAATCCTCAAATCTATAGGTAATTCCCTACTTCCAAAATACAGCAGTAGAGACTATTTCAGACTTTTGTAATATTTAAATAGTCATTTATTTTTCTTTAGAGGTTGTTTGATTGTTTTTTCTCTTGTTTAACTTTTCATTAAAAATAAGCAAGCAATCTGGTGCAGTCGAAGCACCAACATAATAAAGCAGTAAAAAAAAGAAAGAAAAAAAGAAGAATCTATACTCCCTCTGCAAAATAAAATGGAATTTGTGTCCATCTTTCAGACATGCTTTATTCCCCCAAATTTCTAATCCTTTAGTTTGATGGATGGTTCTGGGACATCTCACATAGAGCTCTATGCATTCATTTTAGCAGGAAATCTTCCTTCTAGGATCTTCTGTGCTCTGTGGACTTGCTTTCCTTATAGAAGGAAATTAGGAAGGCTTAGGTTGGCATACTTTGGTGACAATGGCATTTTTAAGCCATGCCATATTTTCAACTCTTGGAGTCAAGAATATCTCAACCAATATTTTAGAACCTCCTTAAGACACTACAGAAAACAGAAGGATTTAAACTTGTACATAATACTAAATTTCAAGATGTGATGGTGCTTCACAAACACTAGAGGTATAACAGAGGACTGAATTGCAAAGTTAAAAAGAAAGCCTTAGCAAGAAGGCCTTTCTTGCCTTAGCAAGAAAATTAAGAACCATGGGAGATATTTTGTTGTTATTCTGTTCCTCTGGACCTCAGTATGATTTATCTTAAAAACAACAAGTGCCAAGAGGTAAAACTACAGGACATAATAGGTGAATTCTCAGACTAAAATTCAAGATCCATTTCTTTCATGGTGGCTTAAGACAGAACCACATATAATGTACCCTAGAACATTTTCTGCTGTAAAACAAACAAACAAACAACAACAACAAAAAAGAAACACCTCAGCACACAGTATATAGAGAAACAATGCATAAACAAAAATTTAACTATGGATTTTCAACATTCTAACTCATTTGTGCAAAATATGAAATGTCATGGCTCTTAAAAAGATAGAGGCAACAACAATAACAAAAAAAAAAGTAGGTATAAAAGCAGCCTCACAACTTAAAAAAAACTTCCTTTGATGGAAATCAAACAATTACAAATATTAATAAAATATAAAATACAAGTATTTTATATGTAGTATAAAAAATAAGTATAAATGCAAATATAAAGGAGGTTTGTGCTGCAGTCATGTTTCATGAAAAACCCTCAGGTTTTCAGCTAGTCTCCATGGACTGCTCTGATTCTGAGTTGCCACTGAATGAAGCAGGCAAGTACTTGGAGTCAAAAGTTGCTGGAGAGAGATTCTAGAAATATTTAATTCTTCTGCATCACATGGCTGAAGTGAACCCCATTCCTCTCCACCAAAACGTTGCCACAGAGCAGCTCTGCTAATCTGACAGAGTGCAGGTCAGGCCAAGTATTGCATATCCATACTAAGCTGTTACCTAAGGCTGATCCCACAAGAATTTTTTCATAAATAAAGACAATAGATCAACTCTAGGTGAACTTCACTCACATAGAATACGCACAGGAAAAAGTGAATGATGAAAAGCACTGAAGAAATGCAACTCAGTAACGTACTCATCCAGTCATTTACCAGTGCTCCAAAACATTAGTGTTTCTTTTCACTTCGCTTTTTTTCTTTTAATTTAAAAAAACAGAACTCCCAATGAAACAAAGGTTCATTCCCTGACTGGCAAATCACAGTTATTAAGCCATGATGTCTTTCTTTAAAACCAATTTTAAATCAAAGATCATGTACCACTGCCACTTACACAAGGTTGCTCATAATTGCTCCATGCAATGCTTTGATTAATTAAATCACACTAGAGATTGTTTCTTAGTAACACACCTGGTACGCTCTTTGTTGTTGGTGCTCATTAAAACACTGTGTTTCATGCTGCAAAGCAGCATGAAAGGATATTAATCAGCTAAATTGCCATTAAGAGTCATATCAATATTTGCTGCACACTGATTGTTTTCCTAAATCTTCAACAAAGGACATTTCACTGAAATCTCAGGTTGCTAACTAACCATATGACAGCTAAGTCAAATTAAAATGCTTTATTTTGTCTGGGGAAAAAAAAAAGAAAAAAAGAAAACTCATAAGAAACTCAGGGGCAAAAAATGGGAGAAGGATTTTGTTATTTATTTTGGTCTGCAAAAAAAGGAGCATCACATTGAATAAACTAAACTTAACAGGTAGAAATTATATATTAAAAACAAATAAAACCAAGCTTTCAATACTATCTGCACAGTTCCCTAAGCAGAAAAGGCTCCACTTTGTAATGCAGAATTGGTAATCAGGCTCAGTTTCAGAGTCTGTGGTGAAAATGTGCCCAGGAAATCAAGCGTTATTTTTCATTATTTATGTGAAAGAAAATGTTCTTAATTGTTTGCTGATCATATATAAAAACAATGTTAGGTATGAGAAACACACTGTGAAGTTGAAGGTGAGCCAGTAAGAAAGGGAGTGGCTATAATGCTAGTTACTTTTGTTTTCACCATGATTTGTTGTAAGATACTTAGTTTATTTAAGACTCACATGCCAGCAAAAAATGGTACTGTAGGACACTTATGTGTCATGTATTTTTTGCTGTAAAGCAGTTTAAATGATGCATACCCCTTCTCCTTGTCAACACTCTCTCCTATTACCAGTGGGCTTACATATCTAGACTGTGCTGCCTCTAGAAATGATTCTCAGCCATATAGCAGTGAGGAGAAATCTAGAATTATGCTTGTGAACTGGGCATTCAATGTTTCCCATGCGCTTTCACGTCAGATGCCATTTGATCAAACTGCCCCTCTGCTGCCATATGTCACATAGCAAAAAACATAATTGAATATTGGTGGAAAAGTTCTGCCTCTACTGCCATACCACGAACATCTGCCTCTGACATTGTGGTCCAACATAACAAAATATGAGGCGTTACTTTCAGATAAGCCCTCATATTTTCATCTTCATTTCTGTCCAGACCACTACTAATATTTGTGTGGTGATGAGCTGAGGTCGATTTTTGTCATTCCCTAAGGAATAACAGTAGCTTTTCTCCACAATAATTCCAGTTACCTTCTGGACTTAATCCAGATAATCTCTTGTGTTCCCTTCCTTCTGAAATTTAAACAAAACAAAATAAACAAACAACTCAAGTATCTGAGAAATATGTGGACCTAACTTTTTCATTAGTACCCTAAATGCCAACAGGCTTGTTTGGTTTTTTGTATTTGTCTTCAGAGGACCCTTCAAAAAGATGTGAAAAGTTCAAATAGAAGTGGGAATGAGGCTTGTTTGCTTGAACTAGTGAATCAAAATCTGAATTCTTCCACAGTACCTTCAATAATCCCAAACCACTCATGCCCTCCAGGAATGACTTTTTCTTTTGGGATCATACTTCACCACAGTTAGCTTTCTTTGTTTTGTCAGAGAAAATACAACTGTAACAGGTGTCCCACACAGCAATAAGGAAGTCTTTATTCTAGATAGATTCTCATCAGATTTTAAGCTGTTCAACCTCAGAATTTTAGGCTTGAAACTTAGTAAAATTACAGCACTAAACAACAAATAACACGACAGTGAAATGAAAGGAGTTATCAGTACAGCCTTGTCCAAAGTGCTAAAATTCTCTGCTTCTCAAAGGGGAAGAAATATTTGTTACCCTTCATTGAGAATTGCTGTTCTCATCTACTTTCTGTCTTTTCTTGAGCACAGCAGTCAAAAAATGGTTTAGTTAGCAAAAAAATTAGTTATTGTGTTACCATGCAATTTATATTTATGTTTATTTATTCATAAGTCACCAATCTTGGAAACTGTGCTCAATTTCTGGTATTTAAATTTTTCATAACTGATCAAGGCATATTTTTATACTTATAATAAAAAAATGTATTTTCATAAATACAATAATGTTTAAAAAAAAAACAACCATGAGAGTTTTATAGAAGCCATGCAGAAAACACTTATTAGTAGCAAACCCTCCTTAATTTCTTAAACATACTACTTGGTTCTGCCTACTTGTTTACAAGCAGCAAAGTGATTAAATGATGAAGCATGCTTCAATTAGGGCTTGTAATTTCTCTTGCTGAAAGACATGATTGTGTCACTGACATCTATGAACCATAGCAAACACTGAAAATTTGTCCTGATATGCAAATTCATTGTAAGAACTGCCACTACCACTCCTGGGAAAATGCTTCAAAATATCTGCAAATTCTCATGCTTACGTTGACTTTACACTAAGAAACAAACAAACAAAAAAAAACCAAGCAAACAACAACAACAACAAAACCCAGTAAACTACAACAGAAAACAAAACACACTCATTTTTATTTTATATGGTAGGACAGAAACGATTAAGCAATCATTCAAGATTCTTGGAACATGAGAGCACCAATATGTACATTATTAGGTAAAAGATTCTAGCTTTAGCCAACAATTCTGATATTCATCATTACATACACAGTAGTATATGAGACGTGTAGCTTCTGCATTCACATAGTCTGCAAAACACCTCTAATAGAATAATCCAGCTCTCCAGGGTATCCTTGCCTTGGAGAAAGTATTTCTAGCCATATGGTTCATGTAAATCCAAATAGCTTCAGTGGAAGCTCTGCTTAGAGCAGAGCAAAGGAAAGATTGTATTACTCATTTTATTGTGTCCAAGATTTTCACCTTTCCCCAGAAGTAATAATAGTAATCGGTGACAGATTTTACTGCATTGCCTTCATGAGACATATCATCATTAGACACCCAGAAAGGCAATTCTCTGTTCCACCTGATGTGAATCCAAGACTGCAGCATACTGCATGCACACACAGCATGAGGCCAGACCACTAGGTGCTCAAGGGACAAACTCAGGTGAACAGAAGGGAACTGCTTGGGTGTCCCATCACCAGCACAGCTATTCTGTGTTTCCAGGAAAACACAACTGCTACAAGGTACAACTGCAGTTTTTACGAATGAAGCAGTATTTACCTAATCACACACGTATGCTAATTTTTAATGCTAGCTTCGGATAATCTCCAAAATGAACCCAAGTATTCCAAGAAAAATGAGATAATAATATACATACATTAATTCATAGAGTGACAGAAGCATCTAACTCGCAAAATTCTGTAAGCATTGGAAGGACAAGGGTTCAACTGCCAGCCAATAAACACTCGAATGAGTAAAGACAACTTCCTCAGTCACTTAAGGTGAGCTTTCCAAAACATCTGAACTCATTTTATGGTATCATTTACTAAGTTCAGCTTTTTGAGCTCCTGCACATTCATTATTTCTGTTTTATCCTCAATTTGTTACTGGCTTAACTGGTTGAAATTATACTTATCTAAAGGCTCTGAACAAAATGCGGATTAAAAAAATCTGGAAAAAATAAAGGTAGGGAGTGGAAATAACAGCTTTGAAATGCTTTAACCTTCTTTTATTTATGACTCAGTACTATCCAGGGCTGCTATTAGTATTATAACGCAACAATACCTTGCATTTATTAATGTGGAGTTTATTGCTCTCTCTCTCTTTTTTTTTTATTATTCCCTAAACTAGAAATGAGTAAACCATAGACAGGCAAATCAAGGTTAAATTCAAGAAGATGCATTTTAACAAGACCCTGGAAATAAATAAATAAAAATAAAAATGACCTTCCATCTATGGAAAAGAGTTGCTAATTCATTGAATTTTGTGGGTTCCATGAACTGATAAGCTCTGCAGCTCAGGCAACACTGAAATTAAATTAGGTTTCAGAAATGAATATTTCATCTTTAAGATACTGTTGCTTGGAGACCTGGGAAAGAGAAGGATGATTTAACACAAAGACATGGGAGTTAGTTACAAGGGGCATCATTTTCCACTCCGACAAACTCTAGAACATACCATAAAACGCCCATAACAAAACACTGTGTCACAAGTGTAAAAGAACGTACGTTGCATATTTTATCTGAAAGATTCTTTTTTAGCCTGCCTGCTATCAGTTCAGTCATTTCCTTTTAACACAGTTTGAATAATAAGAATAATATTATATATAACATAAAGGTACAATCACTGAAGTAGTCCTATTAACTCTTCTCTGAAATATCTCCAGGTAGAAGAACTGTCCCAACCTTTCTGTTCTTGCCATTCCTTGCCAGAACTCTTAATCAAGCATGCTGGCATTTGTAAGCATTCACTATACAAAGATTGCTATCTTCTAAACACCTGAATTACCCTGAATTGCATTACATTTCAAGAACAGGAGTACAAGTTCATGGCCTGTTAGCATGCCAGGAGTAAAGCAAAAAAAAAAAAAAAAAAAAACAACAACAAAAAAACAACTGATGAACCAGTGATTAAAAAAAGAAAAAGCCAAAGCAAATAAATAATAAACAACAACAAAAAAATCATATTTTTCTCATACTCTTTAATTCCCTGAAAAACAAACTTACGGAGTATCGTGCATTTGTTGCAAGCATTAAATTTGATTTTCCCAATAAGTGACCTTTACTGTGCTGCTGCAGTTTTATTTCCAGTTCGCAGGGCACAGTGGCTCATTTTAAGCAGAAATGAGGAATAGGAAATCTGTGCTTTCCTGCAAATAATTTGTGCGCTCTGTATAACTTTGAGGATAAGTACCTTTTCAAGAAAAGTGTGGGAGCAAAGAAAAGACAAAGAATTACTGTTCTCAGCTGCACACCTGAACACTAGGGTAGAAGGTGGATAAGCTATCTGTTCAATGAAGTGAGTGTCATCTTACAGGCTGGGTTTGATTATAGAATCAATCTTAGCTATCTAACTACATCGTTTAAGAATGAAATTGAAGAAGGGAGGGGGCAAGAGGGAAAGGCAAGCACTTCTAAATTTAGAGTAGTGTGCTTCAGAAGTCTTAGGAGTTGGAACGGAGTGCCTGCGTTAATGGGAGTATGTTTCCATATTGCAAATGTAGTGAACTGATCACACAACAGAAGACAATCTCTTGGAATATATGATAAACAGTAATTTTTCCTGGCAGAAGGCAACTTAATTTTTGCAAAATAAGATTTCAGCTGAAGAGAATTCAAGGACCAGTACTGATGTGTGCATTTGCATGTACATTAGAAATCTCGTAGTATTTTTTTCTGAATAGCTGCTCTGAAGTTCCTCAGGGAATATGGCTGTTTTCCCAGTCTGCTCTTTTCTCTCCACATTCAAAACAAATTTAAGTTCTCCCAAAACGAGTTCTAACCCCCGTGCAGTTGCTGTTGCTCGCTATATTTTATTCTCATTCTGAACCCACTTTCTATATCTTTCAGGCAGGCAGAATTTAAAGTTCCTGAAAGGCAGCCATAAGAATTAGTAAGAGACTGAAGACAATATTAGGCATGAACACTTCACACAGAGGCAAATCAACTGCAAAGAAGAGGTTTCTAAACAAAAACACAGCAAAAAAAAAAAAAAAGTCTAATAATTCCAATACCTTTTTTCTCATGTTTTGACTGCCCTTCTGACACACAAGATATCTAACTAAATCAAGTATTTAAATAACAGTGTGAAACTTGCAGTTATGTTTATAAACCAAGCTGAAATAAACATTAATATACAATAATAAAATGCCTGAATTAAGAACATGTGCTGCCCATTTGATCTCCTGCTAGCTGCAGATATAAATGAACCCAAAAGAAACTTTCAAATTAGTCCTAGATTTGGCTTAATTTATGTTGTCACAGCACTCTGTGTGGATATGTATATGCACATATTTTTACTTATACCCTAAATCTGCATAGCTGATATACAAATATCCTAATATTTTTCCA
The DNA here is from genome assembly GCF_038088225.1 of Cyrtonyx montezumae. Classification (NCBI taxonomy): domain Eukaryota; kingdom Metazoa; phylum Chordata; class Aves; order Galliformes; family Odontophoridae; genus Cyrtonyx; species Cyrtonyx montezumae. Next base: position 11,630,186 of record NW_027071903.1, read on the forward strand.
GTTCTTGAGAAACATTGCTACTAACACAGTATGGACACAATCCATTCTGTAGGTGTTATCTCAAAACATTAAACTGTTGTGATATGCCAACAAAAGCAACTGAAGACACAATTCCAGCATTAGACAGACTGTATTGAAACCAGCTGTCTCAGGGAGCCCAGATGGGATCTGCCAGTGCTTTATTATTCTTTCTCTTCTGTTGAAAACTGATAGGTAACTCCTAGCAAAAAGTGACCTGACATAATTTTACCCAGCCTTAGCTCTAATTAAGCTATTAAATCAAAATAGTAGTTCACACTTTTGTAAGTTTCAAATAGCAAATCAATAATCATCTACCAGTTAAAGCCAAAAATAAATCCTATGGCAATTCTACTTACTTTTATTCTTTCACCTTTGGATAATAATTTTTCTCACTTATCAGAACAGATTTTTTCATAGAAACCTATGCCAGAAAGTCTATTTACTGTCTGCTGGCTTTCATCTCTTTGCCATGAACCACTGAAGCCACTAGAAATTGCTGTAAGTTGTCAGTATTCAGCCTTTCCTTGATACCATCCTTGGGGATATGCAGTAGTCTAATGGGTTACAATTCTCTTCCTTCTGATACACCTTTGTAATAGGAGATTTGACAGTGTAACTATTTCACTGTGTATTTATACTGCTATGCTACTCTTATTTATTCTTACCTCTAGCAGTCTGTGAATGACAGTGTTCACACTATTATGTCCATAGCATCTTCAGCTCACAGACAAATTGGTTGCACAGTTGTTCCCGATTTAGCCTAGTAATCTAGAATTACTGTGCCTATCTAGTTTCCATTTCTTTGCCTTGAAATCTACTCAACTACATGTTCCAACTCAAGCCCACCAAACTTCTATGCCTAATAGCAAAGATCATGGGCTATTAGAATCAATAGCAAAACTCTCATCAATTTCAGCCAGATAGGTTGAGATGCATTTCTAGCACCACCGTTATATGTAAATTATATTCTCACACAGCTCAGTGAAAGGTTAGCTCAAATTCAAATCTGTCCTGCAGTTCTTTACCTACATGGACTAGTTGGAACAAATCCAGAAGGCAGAAGGATGCTCAGTGGGGTAGATCACCTCTCATAAAGAGTAAGGCTGAGGGAGCTGGGGTTGTTCAGCCTGGAGAAGGCTATAGAAAGACTTCACAGTGCATAAAGAGAACCTCAGGAAAGCTAAGAAAGAACTCTATCAGCAAGGGTAGTGATAGGACAAGGGGTAATGACTTAGAATGAAGAAGAGTAGATTTATGTTCTCCGCTTAGAGGGCATTGGAACGGTTTGCCCAGAGAAGTTGTGGATCCCTGGAGATGTTCAAATCCAGACTGGATTGGGCTTTGAGCAACATAACGTAGAGGGAAGTGTTCTTCCCCATGGCAGGGAAGGTTGGAACTAAGTGATCCTTTCCTAAATTTCTCAGATACACAACATACGTATATGTATATATGTATATAGCAATGTATATAAACAGAAAAACAACAACTTACTCTGCAGAACTACAAATGAAAGCATGAGAAAGTTAACATACTAAGGCCACAACTGCTAATGCCTTTACAGTTAGAAAAGATGAACAGCATTACAACTATAACCTATAATCAGAGGTAAAGTATTATTCTCGAGATCTCTGATAGTGCTTTGAGGATCCATTTCTAGAAATGCATCAACTTCAATGCATTATTGCTATAAACTGGCAAAAGGACCCCAGAGCTATGAGGTGGCCTCCCCATCAACACAATTTCCTGGATATCCTAAAAACTCCACTTTGTTCTAAGGCAGCTAAATAATGTTCAAGTTCAGAAAATCTTGATTCATTTCTACAACCTGAAATAGCTTTCATTAAGATACAGAGGACAGATACAGAGGACTTTCTCTCACTCCTGTTTGTTTTCTCTTTTTTTTTTTTTTTTTTTTTTTTTTTTACAAAAAATTACTGTGGGTGTTTTCTCCTTTCCACTCTCATCCCCTTGCCAGAAATCTGTATATAGGGATGTACATTTTGTGAAAATATCTCATTTTCTGTCAAACTCTCAGTTTTCTGCTGTTGAATAGATATACCGAAAGAGGAGGAACAGAGAACAATAACTTCCTAGAAGAGCTTAGATTGTTTAGAAGTAAGAACAGCAACACTGGTCATATTAATAGCTAACAAATAAAGATTCGATTTCTTAAGTTGTGCATCAATACACTCTCCAAAAATATTCTTACAAATATTTTTTTAAGTGTAAAGTATTGCAGACCAATTCCTGAAATCAGCACAGCTTCCATCTGCTTTTGCTTACAGGATTATAGTTTCACATTGCCTAAAAATTCAATGATGCTTAAATGAATTTTGTCATTAAAAAAAAAAAGTGTTCTTCATTGAAAAATAGAGCTAGATCCAGTTTGTTGAGTCTGATTTGGCAACAGCTAATATTTTTGGCTTTTGCCCAGCAAAATAATTCCTTGGTTCAGTTCATAGTTTTGTTAAACATCATTCTATCTGAATATGTAATTTGAGTACGCACCAACTGGTGAATAGAATGGCAAAAAAGCTGTTTTCTTATCTCAGCACTTGTTTCATAACTTTCCACAGAGATAAAAGTTTCCAGCATTTACTCCACCCTGTTTCTAGAGCTAAAAACTGGAAAAGAAGCATATCACCCTTTCTCCCTCCCTATGTTCTGGAAACATCTTGTTGACTCTTTAACACAAGTTGGGAGTATTTAAGAACAAAATAGTTTAAAGAAGAGTTTGGATCTGTGAATCCTAAGGCATATTTTACTAAAGCACTCCTGTTCCTAAAGAATATTTTAGGTAAAAATATTCCTATAAATGATTAATTATGAGCACAGCCACACAGGTTCACGTTCCTCTCCCTTCCAGGGAAGGTTGCTATGGTTCATGCTAACCTGTTAGCTAATATTACAAATACTCCTGCACGAAACTGCACACCTGAACTACACAAATCACAGCCCTACCTTATCAAACACCCATTAGATCCCTAATGTTGGAGAACACACTGGGGAGCTGAACTAACCACTAAGCTGGGAAACCTGTTATGTCTGGATCCAATGCTGGATCATGATCATCTTTTCCAAAAAGTTCTTAATACTTAATGCTAATTTGCTGAGATCACTATTATCATTACTGCTTTTCCTCCCAACTCCTCTCAGTCCTAAAAGAAATGGATCCACCATTTTTTGTGGCAGAGAATTGCCTGTTGCTGGCTTGCTAGATGTTTTTGGAACAGATTTCTATCTCATACCTCAGTAAATCTCAGAAACTAAAATGAATTCACAGAAAAACTTAATGTGACATAATGCAGCATGATTGATGAAACGCAGTATGGTGCAGTACTACCCTACATCTAGTCCTCTGGAAACAGCTCTGAAATTAATCTATGTTGGAAGAGGGGAAAAAAATAAATACACTTGCTTCTCTTTTCATCTCCTTTGTAAACAGCGTAAATAACTACCAGGATCCCAAAGTGGTAAACTGTTACATAAAATGAAGCTGAAGCAGAACTGAAACTGTCAATGTGGACAGGAAATTTGTTTGCTTTATTTAATTATTATTATTTTATTTTTTTTTAGTCAGGATAAACCTGCAGCACAGTGACTGTGTCTCATATTTTGAGACCATTTAGATTTAGAGTGAGGCATAAGGTCACCTTAATTTTTAAAGGGACACAGAAAACTCCTAGATGAAAAATATTTACCCTGAATAAATCAGGCAAAGAAAAAGCATTTTTAAAGACTGAATTGATTTCTTCTTAGACTTGTCAGCATGTGTATATTTTTCCAGTCTCTAAGACTAGAACAATAGAAAGCAATCAACTCTGCTTCACTTCTCGGTACAGTCATTTTCACCTTCAGATTCCTAGGGAAGCAATACTTGGTATTGTTTGCAGACCACATAATCTGATCTTCTGTGAAAAGTTTCTACATTAAAAAAAAAAAAAATCAAGAAAATAATTTTGTTGACTGCTAGATTAATGTCTTTTCTACTAATCTGTAGAGTATCCCCAAATCTGACAGTGGTCATTTCATGAGGGTTTTGTGTAACAGTATGATTAATTTAACATTAAATGACAAAGAAATATTTGCTTTCTTCTTACAAAATTGCTTTCTTCTTACATCAGCAGAAGGTAAAGGAGGAACAGGAGACCAAATACTACCACAAAAAAAAAAAAAAGGAAAATAAAATAAAGAGAAAAAGAGAGGAAAGTCAAGACGTCTAAGTATTCATATTTTGGATTTTATGGAAGGGAAATATCAATTACCAAAATTCATGCATAATTCTGGACTAATTAAAGCATGATTAGGTAGCTATTAAGGTTGATTTGACGTAATTAATTTAAGGCTTGAAAAACAGAGGACACCTTGTGACGTGAGCTCTGTGGTGGAAGAGCAACAGTATTTAATGGAATCATCTAAAAAGAGCTGCCTTAGATCTAAGAAGTTCTTTATAAATAAGAAGTTGACAAATTTCAGTTTCTGAGGAGCATCAATGGGAGCAAAGCAATAACTTCATTTCTGTGCCATAAAACACTTTGTTACAATCTTCTGGGTGATGGAACTTTACTTTTACCTTCCATCCCTTCATTTTCCCCCATTTTTCCTTCAGTTCCTAGCAGAGCAAGGCCAGGAGATTTACGTACTTTCTCTGAGGGATCTGTATGTTGAAGTGTAAAATTTCCTTTTCCCTCACTTGACTTAAGTGTACTTTGAATCAGGGCTATGTGAAGTCTAACAGAATTGAAGACCTAGTTTAGTTCACTGTAATGGGATGCAGTATTAAATCTCACATATTTGCAAAATAAGAGAACTAATACATCTAACTTAAAGTCAAACGTGACTCAGACGACTGCAATTCTAAAAGAAAGCTAGCTTCTATTTTGAGAGGCAGGCAGAATATTTGCTTCCTTCCAAGTACAACTTGGCTGGGAGGAGAGAAATAACACAACAAATACAAGGAAACAGTCTATTTTCTAATAGAATACTTTCCAAAGGCTCAGTCTTTCTACCTTTCAAGATAAACCTCTCGACTTTGCTTTGACATTAATTTCTGATAAATGCCTCAGGTTTACCTTGGCATTTAACAAAGCAGCAGGAGACCATTATCCTGTGACAATGCTCTATTCCACAGATACTATCTCTTAATTGGAGAAAATTTCTCTTCATCTGAAAATATTTGGCAAGGTTCCCCATAAAAGCTATGGTATATCTAAGTTGCAAGCTTTAATAAGATAGGGAATAAAATACCCAGAGCAGATGTAAATCAAATCTTTCCTATCAAGTCACAGAAAACAAGCCCATTGTTGCAGACACCATTGTGAACCCCAGCTTTTAATTATTTATACAAATTACTCATGTGATAGGATATTTGGAAGAATAGTCAGTACTATAGATAATTCAGATCATTTGTTTGTAAATGAAAGCAAATAGACACTAATGTCACAGCTGTCAGAATTGCAAAAATTATTTTAATTGCTTTCACACATAAGTAACATCAGTTGCCTTCCTGTCATAAACAGAAGGAGAGACAACAAGAGGCAGGGTGAAGGTGGAATAAATCTAAAACAGCTGACTTAGATTTGCTGGAGATTAATACTCAAGCTCCCAGGTTCTGTCATTAATCTACGTGGTTGTACTTGGTTCTCAGCTAAGAACTTAGTGTTTTCACCTCTGCGCTCCTGCTAGACCCAAGCAAGCCAATTGCCCTGTCAGTATGGTTAACATCACAGCTAGCACAGGCATCACTGCCTGTACAATACAGCTCTACAATGAGGGTTAGCTTTAAAAGTTTTAAAATGTAGAAGTGGAATCGAGAAATGCAGCATACATCTACCACCTCAAATGACTGTTCCATGCAACAGGAGTCAATATGATATCTTTTACAGCATTAACACTTTGTTTAGTTTAACCTAATACTTCTTTGCCTCAGTTCTGTATCATGGATTAACATTACAGTCACCTTGCACACATGGTCTTCTGCCATTTCTGTCTTCTGTGCAGCAGGAGCCCCTTACTGATAGGGGCTTGAAAGTCACATGATCTACTGTCATTTCTACTGAAGTATACAGTCACATTCAGTCACATTCTATCTGCCTAAGACCATTTTTACTGCTAATGCTCCTTTCCCAACTATGACTCATCAAGCATCATTATCATATGCTCTTATTTCCTTCACCCATTATCACTTAGAACAATAATATTACAATTAGTTTTTAAGCAGCCAAACCCCCCTGGCTACTGCACTAGCAACTCTTACATAAAGCCTCCAGACTGTTGCCCTCTCCCAGCTCATCATCCATTTTTTTCCACTAATCCTAACCTTTTACAGGTTAACTAAATGTTTCCCAAGTGGTAACTTATCAAATGCCCTGCTAAAGTCCAGAAAATTAGATCTACTGCCTTTCTATTGTCTAGGTTGTCACATATCTTCAAGAGCAGCCTCTCTCACATCCCACTTAGGGAATGCGATTTTATCTGTGCTTACTCATAAAGCAAGACTTTACATCTGTGTTATTCCCTTCCATACTGAAAACCAACATACTTCAAAACATGTTGATGATAATTAAGCATCTGCTGATCTACAATTCAATCAAGCACATCAGATTCTGGGCTATGTCTTGATTTTTAAAAAATAGTAAAACTTTACCCCATGTTTCCCAAAATCAAGGGTAAATTCCAGTCCCAGGAGTGGAGTTTGGAAAATGCATCACACAATAACTGATACCATTACTGGAACAGAATCAGTTTTAATCTCACTTTCTTTAATAATGCACATTTGAAAAAACACACAAGCTAATGGACTTCAAGTTGACATAATGTGTGAAGGATAGTTGAGAATTTATGCAAAAGTTCCAAGGACAAATCATCCTTTGGATAAATACAGTATTCTGATGTAAAGGGATTGGCCTGATGACACTTTTTGCTCATGCTGTGCACTAAGTTTCACAATCTGTATTATATCTACATAGACCCCAGCTTCTGGTTCCAGCTTCTGGTTCCCCAGACCGGCCCCATTTGTTGGGACTAGATGAATCAGTGGGAAAAAGCTCTGCCATTCTCTTCTATTACAGCAACAAGCCCCCTGCCCATTCCTTTCTACCATCAACTACAACTCCCACTGAGAATGATAAGGAGGAATGTGAGGCACAACAAAAGCTACACAGCTGTGTGTGCACACTACAGCTCCCCTCTTATTTTGTTATGGTAAGCAATTTGATACACGGCCTCACATGTAAAGGCAGTGACACTGATAGCGTAATGGGTTGTTCTGTATCTTCTGATATCAGGGACAAGTAGGGTACAAATGGAAGTAAATATACACATTCTGCAACTACTAAGGCCTGTTTCTCCTGCAACAAAAGCAAGGAATTCATCTGGTTTAGTGGCATTTTTAAATAGAGTGGGACTTTAATGTAGCCATTCTCATACCTCTACACATATATAACACTTTTCCTAACCTTTTCACTGTCTTAATTTTTTTAACACATCAATCTTCTATCTACCTGTCCTCCCACCTTATCTCCTCTCCTTCTTACAAAGATCATTAAAATGCTTTGAGCTGGTTGCTCAGCTTGTATCCTGATGAATTCGACTGTAAAATAGGAAAGGGATGATGCATATCCTGCTTCCATGTGTTGCTAAGATCTGTTAGCACTTCTCTCAGTCAGCCACACTTTAGCATTAAAGCAGTACAGACATTACTAAATGCTATAAAGTGTACAATACTGTTAGACTGAGAGTGCCATGGACATGGTATTTTATAATGAATAAATTCTATTCATAGCTACACTTCTCAGAGATACAATTTTTCTATTTCAGTTACATGTAACCATCTGGTTTAGTTAATGCTCACATATTTGACAATACTGAAAAAAAATAAAATCATCCTTTGCTTACAGGAATTGGCAAAGATTTTTATTTGTGTGAGATTCTTTAAATTCTCTAACCCCTAAAATACTTAATTCACTGTCAATTTATAAGCATTTAAAATTTATGATATTGCCAGTGCGGAGAGCACAACTTCAAAATAAGTATAAATCTGTGTTGCCACTGCGGGCATATGCAGCACAAACATCTTATCTAGACCAAAGTTTGTCGACTTAGCACATTGCACTTGATGCTGTGTGTCACCTGTCTCTTGTTTGTCTATAGATTAGCACAAAAATGTCATTGCAAACTAAGTGAATAGGGCACAGACTAAGCACCTGCCACTTTTAAAACTCTTTAGAAGACTCTCTTGTTTATTTTGCAAGCACCCAGGGGTGCAGTTAAATAACTGCATTGAAACAAACAATACTGGTGATTATTAAGGAGGCTTTTCACATGAAAATTCACTTCAGAAAAAAAAATGTTTTGCAGATGTAGAGAAGAAAACTGTATCACTAAGAATGACTCAAAATACTTTGGTGGACCAAAACACCTTTATTTTTCTCTTGGCAATCTGCCAAGTTCTCTGTCGGTTTGAAAAGAATTCTATAGCTGGAGGCTAAAGCAGAAACTGCAATGATTTAAAAGAGAATTGGCTACAGTAAGAATGATAATGCACCATATCGTTAAAATGCAACTGGCATCTTAGCCTCCCTACAGCTCTTGAAAATGTGCTTACTCCTCAACTATTTACCAAGAAAGGAGCAGAAACAATTGAAATCACACAATACAGAAAAAGTGTTTAAAGAACTTCGAAAAGAAGTACATGCAGAATAATTTGCTGGCAGTGCTGTTAAAATAGCGATGCATTATACATGGCTAGATTACAAAGAAAGGCATATGGAAATGTATAAATTAATATAGCACCATATCCATTCATCTCAAACATATAGCCAGAGAATTAATAATTAAGGTCCCCCTACATTCCAGAATTAAAGCTTTATTTGCAGCTCATGGATTAAATATTTAAATACTGTAGTCCTGATAGTATTCACATTTTAATGCTTGGAGGATCTTCAACTGTTCTCTAAATTGTTTGGGAAATTAGATTTTGAATGTGTTTGCATCAAAGCATTGAATAGTGGTCTTCTCCAGAAGGCTGTTTTGCAAGACATTTACAGAAAATAACTATGGTTTTACAGAGAACGAACAGTTCAGAAACCCTCAGCAGCTTCAGATAGCAGACTTTGTTATTCAGATGCTGCTCACTCTAACAAGATAATAATATGCAGTCTTGAGTCAGAAAACTGTGCAACTGTTTCTCAGGTTCACAGGGAAGAATTTATTTATGACTAGATGGTTAACTTGCAAACTCTGTTGGTCAGATTTCCCTAACAAAATTCCGTCTGACAGATTTCATTTGTTCAGAAGTTGGGTCCAGCATTACAATTAAATAGAGCTGCTCCACTAAGCATTCACAAATGACAGCAGGTGCCATAGCAACATGATTACAAGTTTCCATCAATTTGTAGAGCTGAGTAAATAATTATCAGTGAATAATTAACTAAGTAAAATTAGCCTCTTTTTCTATTTCAAGCTCATCCACAAGCAGATTGTATTTTCTCAAATATATTCCTTATTTAAACCACATGGAAGCACTCCAGACCCCACAGATCCAGCTCTTCAACAAGCTCTAACTTCATATAAGATAGATTACTAGCTAAAAAAGACATACAGGACTTCCCAGAGGAAATGGGAAAGAGGCAGGATTGGGATGAGGGAAGAGTTAGGATTTAAACATTTAAAATATCAGTGCTTTCTGTCATTAATCTGCGTGATGCAAGTGTGCCCACACATAACACCCAATAGTTGCCTAATTATAAAAAAAATAAAAATGGACTGCACAATATATTTTGGTTAGAAGTCATCAAAAGGAGATTTTCAGGAGACTAGTCATACAATGGAATGGTACTGGCACCTGGATGATTAACTCAGAAAAATAAGTTAAACATCCCAATTGAAATTGTCCATCTTCTTTCCAGATCTACCCCCTTCTCCATCCCACAAATCAGCTATGCTCTATTTCTTATATTACTGTCCCCCAAGACTATTCTCAACTATTATTTGGCTCGGAACCACTAATAAGAAACATGGCTGTTAGAAATATTTATCACATTACAAAACTGAGAACAAAATGTGGTCCTGAGCTGTTAGTGACAGCTACAAGCCTCAAGCCATGAAGATACAACCTTGCAGCAAGCCACATGTCTTGAAGTTAGGAGTTCCATATTATTTACCAGAATCATATCCACAGGCTGAGAGAAAACTGAATGGTTTCAGACCAGCAAACTGTATTGGATAGTTCTCTTTCCTATCAGGTTTTCCACACAAGCACAAGAAGGCAGTGAGACAAGAGATATTTCTCATAAAGAAATGTAACTCTTCAGTCACAGAATCACAGGAAAGCAAACCAGTAGATTTTTGTTTCCTATATTTAGTAGAGTAGAAAGATTCAATAAAGAATTATTTAGGAGTAGAACTGGGGGGAGGAGGGAAGCAGTTAAACGCAAATTGTTAAGCTACACTTAAAATATATAAATTCTTAAAGTAAAATTCTGGTCTCCTTATAACATGTAATATTAGTCAGATCCACTTTAACACCATCAGGAGCAAACACCACCGATTTAGCAAGTTCTGTGGAATTGTTTCCACAGAAGCTGAGCAGCAGTTGGGGAACCTTTCTCAGCGTTAGCAGTACAGCCACACTTTGAAAGTCGAGGAAAATAATTCATGAACTTGTTGGGAAACACTTCTTACAACCTTCTTACAAACTCAACTTCAGTTGCAAGCTGCCCAGTGAGTTACATGGCACCACACAAGTAAAGTCTAAGACAAGCTTGCTAAAACAGTGGGAAGTACCTTCCAGTACCTGTCAGCCATACCCACACAAACATCTGTTAATGTTTCTTGAGATAGCACCAGTTATTGCTGTCTCAAAGGGATCCCAAAGCTTTCATTACCAAAATACTGCTTTACACTGCTAGGTAGAATTTTTTCAACTATTGTCTCCAAGAAGTAGGGATGTTCTACCCTCGCCACTTAGCACATCTGATATGCAGAAACTGACTTCCACAAGGGCAGAAGCAACTTATGGCTAAAGGAATAAATCATATCTGCATTTCTGAAGCCTTCACGAGCTGCCCAAAAAACATGTTTTCCTTTTACACCCTCTAATTCTTTCTATATCAAACTTTAAACAGATGCAGGAAATCTGTGAAATTAAATCTATCTGGAGCCCAATACCAAACCAAACATATGTGTGAACAACAAAGATGAAATAATGAAACAAAAATATCCACTCTGATGTTGTCAGCCACGTTCAAAAACAATGTTGCTGAAAAATGTTGCCTACAGTCAGCTGCTAGTGTTACTGAAGCATTTCACTTTCTGAGAGAATTTACTACTACCAGTGCTGAACTTACTGCTCCAGGACCAAGCAGGAAAGGCTGGACACTGCGGCTTTCTGTTTCCCACAGTGCTATCCCAAAAAAAAACTCTAGGTTTGACTTTCCTACCTAAGAACCCATTCCCATATTGTAAAGAGGAGTACTTTCTGCCTTTCCACATGTTTAAGCCAGGAGACAAGGTATTTTACTGATGATATTTCATCTCCTTTTTACTGTCTGATTTCCACTCCAATTTCCAGTCTATGATCCATCTGATTATATTTATGTTATCTGATAGATTAATCTGGGTGAATATTAACACCCACAGACTCACTCGTGACAAGAGAGAGGTTACTTGCTAAATGGACTGTTGAAAATTAAGGCCACAACAGTCCTTACACCATCTCTTAACAAGGCCTTCTCCAACTCACTACTGCTCCTACATCACACTGCAGTGTTGCTCATTTGGACCAGAGACTCCAGATAGGTTTCTCTAACAAATTCCCATAACTTACACACAGTTTTAACATGTCACCTGGGTATCTTCTCCTTAGGTCTGCACCTGGAGCTAGCCCTAGGGCACAAGTACACAGTTTGTAATAAAAGCAGTACTAACCTGTCTTTTAAAGCATCTATTCCCTTACTACTTTTTTTCCTCGGGCAAATGAATGAAAACATTGGTGAGTTTTTTCAGATGACCTAGCAAGCCAAGAACTTGGTTTCAGAAAGATCTAAGCCTTTGTAACAAACCAAGATCAACACAAAACATAGGCTCACCACTGCTAGAAAAGTTTAAAAAAAAAAAAACAACAAAAAAAAACCACCTGTCCTGTTTATGGTGCAATGATCTGTCTGGCAGGATTTGTACTGCAGCATCACTCTACACACAGCAATGCAGAAAAACCTTAAGATCTCCAGAGAAAGGTCCATTTACTCACTTCAGCATACGATCCTCTGACATTTGTATTTTCTTTTTCTTTCCCCCAAATAAGAAAACCCACCCACCACATTTTAGAATCTTCTTTTACACTTGCAGTTTAACACCTTATTACTGCAGCAATTAGATATCAAATTGAAATTAGTAAAAATAAATAAGTATGGCTGCAACAGTCACATATTTTTCAAACATTAATGACATTTTCCACAAAAAATTTGACTATATGCTATTTGTCTTTCTTAAGTTCTGGTATACAGCCTTAATCATGAAAAACATTTTCACCGAAGTTCAGAACAAGTTTATCACACTAGGTACCATAAACCCCCTTCACTGTTAAGAAAGCATGATTAAGAAAAAAAAACACATGGTTAAGATAACCAGATTTTCAAGACTGGTGACAATTTGTCTTTTGAGGCTTGATTTCAGATGATATAGGTTAGAGTCAATGCTCTGATATGAGAGGGCTTTGGACCTTCTTCTGTCCAAGAGCAAAATAGGCTTCCAGTCTTGATTCATGCCACATAATACCAGAATACATTTATTAGTACTTTTTTCAGAAGGCCATTATTGCTGTTGAAGACCTACTGAGCTAGGTAGAACAGAACAAAGGATTCAGTCCCCCAAAGAGCTTACTAACATATCAGGAAAGAAATCTTGGTCCATGAATGGGAAACTAGAGCACTGATTTTAGATGAAAGTCCCTTCATGAACTCTTTATTTTGGTGCCTTAACCATACAGTTTGGACAGATTTGTTTAAATTATGTGCCTTTTCATATTTTTTATACAAACATCCTTTAAAAAAAAATGCCAACTGATTTTGAAGATTGCTTATTTGAAATTGTTTCATGCACTTTTCTGAGAAGTGAACTGTCATTCTTGTTAAAATAAAACAAACAAACAAAACAAACCAGTGAAGCAAAGTTAGAGGTAAGGTAGGCTGAACTCCGATATTTTCATTCTTCATGCTCTACAACAAGTATCAAGAATCATTTCTAAACAGAAAAAAAAAAAGTCCTAGGATACTGTATCATTTTATATGTCTGTAGGGAACAGGCCCATAATAAATCTGACTGGATATTACCACAGCTCCTCATAAAAAGCCTGAAACCACTCTCACTAGTGATAAAGAAGTACTTTTTATAAATACATCTTAACTATGAGCATATTGGCCAGTATAACAACCGAAATCTAAATGTGTCACTGTAGATTGAGTCATTTTATGTCTTCACTTAGCTGTTAAAAAATAACACACACACACACACAAAAAAAAAAAGGAAAAAAAACAACAACCAACTGTGAAAACTGAAGGGAAGAAGAGGAAGTGGAGAAGCAAAAGCATGCTTAGAATAAGACACATATGATTCAGAAACATAACCTGACCTCTATGTTCACCTCTCTCTGGCAGCCATAGGAAAAAAAAAAAAGCAGAGCTACACAGTATAAGAACGAGACTTTTGAGTCTCCCAGCATGTGAAGATATCTGAAAATGGTTCACAACATCTGGAAGTATTATGCCAACACAGAAAAACATAACAGCATATCATCTTTATCCATTAAGCCTATATTTCAATTATAATTTTTAATTAGATGTCAGAGAAAAGTAGCAGTATTTGCTGGCTTGAGTACATTCAGGTACATCTGGCTCTGACACTGACCTTCTGAATATCCTTTGACAAGTCCCTTAACTATACCCAGCCTCAGTTTCTCAGTTCATTAAGTAGACCCTGTTTCACTGCATAGCTATATAACAGAGAAGAGGCTTATACAACATTCATTAAAAATTCCAAAACTTGTGAATACCATCAAAATTTTATTAGGTTCTATTCTTTTGGAACCCTTGCCTTCACGCCTTCCTCTTAAAGTTAAGGATCACATATGAAAAAAAATACATAAATAAAATAAAAACACAACGCAGAACAAAGCCAAATGTGTATAAGCCCTCCTCACACCCCAAGCAAGCCACCCCGAAAACACAGGCAGGTATGTCTCTCTCCAAGGTAAAAGGAGAAGTGCCATTCCTAGCATAACGTCGCTTCCATAGGACATTTTTACAGACACAATGAAGATGAAAATGAAGATGAAACTGCTTATTTCTGCTAGCTCTTTCCTGGGTTTGTCAAGATTGCTTCAAATAATCCCAGAAGATATTTTTCCTTACTCACTAGGCAAATGAAACTTGCAATTTCTACAGTCCTCTGAAGGAAATGTTATAGTCTTCTTTGGTGTGGATTATCTTTTTTCCCCTTCCCTTTTGATTTTCAGACTAAAGAATGAAGTTTTAGTCTCCAAAGAATTAAGATTAAAGCCTTCTTAACTTCCCAGGAATCAAAATGAAGTCAGATCCATGTACACGTATACCCTTTAACACCAAAAGAAGCACACAGCAAGGAGTACATCTGCTTCATAATCAAGAAATATCAGCGTTAAATTCTAAAACAGCCCTTTACCAGCTCACCCATGTATAGGATCTACACACTGGAACACAGAAAATCATTACATAGTAGAAAAGAAAACTCAGAACGGCACTGTCTGAAGGGGCTAGTTCTCAGAGAGCATCTTTCAGTGCTCTGAAAGACAGGGCAGCCTTGCTCTGACTGTTTTACATTGCTACTCATCCTGCTCTCTACTTACAACCTAAAGAAGTATCCCCTGGTTAGAGAACTATGCTTCAAGAATAATCTGCCAAGACACCTGAAGCTGTACAATAAAGGACTGCCTTTTCTGCACAAAGTTTGAACCCAAAGATATCCTGGAAGAGCACCTCATAGACCTTATGATTTATGTCTTTATTTCTTAAACCTGTGATACCATATTCCTTGATTTGAATAATACCGTGCTTTTAGCTTATCTGGCTCTTCTGGTATTCAGCTCTGAATCACTTGTTTTAAAACAAGCCACTAAGCCAAGCTACAAATGTCATTTTCACTATTTGCAGTGTTTTCTTATGGACTTCTACAATTCCTCCAGTGAGTTTAGGCATGAAGGTTGAAAGGAAGGCTTGTCAAATTTAAATATCTTTAGAAAATTAAATGTAACATTTGAGCATAATGAGGTCACAGCTACGATGCCCGTCATCCTAGTTTTCCAGCCATTTATGCTGGAATAAAGCAAAAATAAGCCCCATAAAATGCACTTACTGCCAGCGTTTCCTATAGACTCGTAATCTAATTGTTTTTCTGAGAGATAACTGTTGACTCAGGAACAGTTCACTTGAGAGAAAATAAAGACCATCTTATTTTACTGAGTGAAGCGAAGATCGAAATGCAAAGGAACATAAATAAATTTAATGGTGTTGTTATAGCTAAATACACTTATGTTACAGATTTTTACATTTTTTTTAAATAGCAATGAAGAGTCTGCACCTCTGTTGCACCAGCAGAGTTTGGATCATGGAATATTCCCAAAATCAACACAAGACCAGATTGAAAATCACTGTAGCTCCTAGAAAACTGCTGTCACCACTGTACACAAGTAGCATATGCATTTTTCATGCTATAAATCAACGCAGGCCTCTGTAGATGAAATCAACTCACAACTCAAAGCATTAAGAAGAATCCAGGAACATTTCACCAGATGAAGATGCATTCCAATTTTACTTTCTCTTTCAACCTTCCTTCCCGCAAGACGAGCATTCCATATATATATGTAATGCAGAAAAGTTAACACAGACAGCAAGAGATTGACACGGCAGTTATCTAAATGGATACTGAGATTCCAGGATACCTATTGCACTCCAACAGATAGGAACCTCAGAAGCTCTGAGTCAAAAATGACTTACAAAACCACAACAGACATCTCACCTCTGCCAATAGATATTGTATAAGCTAGTTTATAGAACTGTGCCAAGGGCGTATCATCCAGACTTTTCTGTTTCAGATGAAAGAAAATCCACTATCTGATAAGCTAACATGATGAATGTTCAAAGGACTGCACAACCAAGTAGAAAACCCTACAGTTTCTGAACCAAACTGTTTTTTTTTTTAAGTTTCCCCAAAGATATGATACATTTTGCAAATATTATAAACTTGTGTATACATATACAGTATCCTGACTATTTTGCATACTCTTTAAATTCTAAATAGTTGCAACATAAAATCTAAAACATACGTGAGAAAGAATAAAACTACCACACCTGTTCTTAAGGAACAAAAATCCAGTATTGTGCAAACTGATTTGAAGACGACCTCAAAGAACACTACCTAACAACAGCTCTCCAAGCATATTCACTGACTTTAGAAGCTACACAAAATTGGAGGCCCTGTATCACCTATTCATTTCTCATTCTCCTAGCAATAAAATAACTTAAGAATCTATAGTCACAAGTACTGCATAGATATGCTGACATTACAAAGCATCTAAACAGCCCGGGAGTTCTGCATGCTTTTGTACATATACAAGGAATAGATCCTACTACAACTGTTATTATTTGACAAGAAATAAGGAGTATAAATCGATGTGATTTCTTTTTAAAATTTAAAGTCTTGATATAGAAATGTTTCAAGATCTCTTAAGCTCCCTGCCCTCTGCCTTCATAGGGAGAATTGTATGAAGCACAGACATAATTCCAAGCATCATTTCCACAGTCAAATTCTTTTGACAACGGAAAAAGTCTGTGTGACAAATAGACCAGTCGCTCATATTTTACCAACCCAGTGATATGTTAAACAGATTAGAATTCTACTTGGTATATTCGTCAATTTCTTTAGATGCATTTCAGACAATGACATAAAATTAAGTCCAGTTTCTTTAAATCATAGACTTTTTGAACATTAGCAATTACAGTGTCTTTGGCAGCAATGAAGGATGAGCCAGAAAAGATCTGTAGATCTGTAGCTACAGCTCTGTGCAAATAAGTATTAAAATAAATAATAATATGTGAGTGCAGCCACCCCACTGTGCTTCCACATCTAGCTGAACCAGCTTATCTAGGCCTATTTCAAATAGCTCTGAGATACATTGTGTTCCTTCACAGGCCTGGATTGACAACAGAAAATTAAAAGAGGCACAACTCTTAGAAGCAACTGTGTCTGTAACACTTTTGCACACACAAACCAACAACAACTCTCACAAGAAGCAACAACAACCACAACAAAAACCCACCACCTACAGCAAAATAATCAACTCATGTAAGAAAAAAATACATCAACAGACATGTAGAAAAACGAAAAAATATGGAATGGTGATTGGAAAAGTCCATGGGTACACTTAAGAATAGTACACATATCAGAGGACAGATTCATCACACAGCAGGCTTCATTACACAATCTAAAAAACACTCAATTCACACTTTACTGCTCAAACTTCTGCCAAATATGTCATATCATTAAAGAAATTTATCTAAACTCGTGAAGAAAGAGACAAAACCTGAAAGTTCTCTGAGAAATACAGATTTACTGATTAGGGGCCGTAATAGATTTTTTCACATCAGTTCACATATAATTCTGTAATAGCAAAAAATGAAAAACTGAATTCTGAAGTTGATAGCTCAGAAATATGATACAGAAGCTTAAAAGAAAGTATATCATCCTTTAGAAAGCATTTAAAGTTTTAGATGAGTCTTAAGAACAGAAGCTGAAAAGAAAATACCCAACAGAAGAGTTCTGCAGTATACAGTAACTGTTACATATCAACACTACTTTCTGAGTTCTCTTGCACCACAATTACTAAAGTTTCAAGACTTTTTACTTTATGTTCATATTTATTTATTTACTTTAGAGTCACAGGTTTGGTGTTTGTTTCCTATGGCTACAAAGAAGGATTCATTTCCAAATGTTATCATCTGCACAAAGGAGGAAGGCTAACAAAGCTTTTAATGGGAAAGTTCTGCTAAAGGAAGATTTCTGTACAGAGAAAATCAAATAAACTAGAAAAACAAGGGAATCTTAGATCTCAGCACCCACAAGCTCATCAGCAGCATTCTCTCACACACTATTTCATGCCAGGTGTAAGATCACACTGAGTAGAGATGTTGGCTAGACACTGCATCTCAAATGTAAGGATCGGGGATTCATTTATTTATTTATCTACTGCCCTCAAAACTGTACTTTAAAATAAAGAAAAAAACACACAAAAATACAGAAGATCAAGAAAAGAAGATAACTATTGTATTTTGGGAACTCTTAACAGTTCACTTTGAATATCAGGTAGGTTAGGACAGATGATATGAACATTAAATGTTTACTTGTTGCTAACTGTGGATAAAGAAATTCACAGAGCTTTGGAATTTAGAGCAAGCTTGAGAAATTTGTCCACTTCCTATTTAAAGGCCTCAGAAGCTTACAGTACTTATTACTCTTAAGTTTTAGAAATCCCATCAGCAACTTCAAGACCATAAGAATTAATGGAAACATGAGGAAAAACACTGTCCTTCCTGTTTCCCCATGCTTGAGATAAAGGCAAAAAAATCAACTTCAAACCAATGATCATGCTGTCATATTTGTAAGGCTAAGAAAGTAACAGTAAGCACTAAGTCAGCCTCAAGATGCAGTTTTCCTCATAACAATCTAGAACACTTAACAGAAATTTCCCAGAAAGAAATAAAACTATCCACATATACTGCAGAGGACTGAAACTTCAAGACTCCAGTAGTGTTATGACAATTATTATGCTATGCCATCATTCCTTTTCCTTCAATGAGCTATTAAAAAAAATGTGTCAATTGTATATAGAACTGCATTTTCTAGCAAAACACAGCAAGTTACAACGTAACCAGGGTTACTTTTAAGTAAAGACATATAATTGCATATAATTAGAGGAAAATAAAAACTAAAAAGGAAATAAAACTTGTAAGATCTACATCCAACAAATATTTAATATTTTATATGTAGGATTATACCACCGAGAAATTCAAAAGTAGCAAAAACTTACCTGTACCTTTACTCCACACCTCCACTTCAGAAACACTGAAGAACTGGAAAAACAGAAAATACAGTCTTGATGAAGAGCTTCAGTACTACAACAATCTACACAGAAGATACACTTCAGCAAGTATAACTCCTAAGCTTGCAAGGTCCCAGTGAGAGGTCTACATGGTAAAGCACACCACAGCTTCTATAGAGAAATCACTACCTCTTTATTCAATAGGGGCAAAACAAAACAAACAAACAAACAAAAAACAACTGCATATGTTTCCTATCAGCTGGAATATCATCAGTCAGCTCAAGCATCCTAACCGACAGAGATATCATTACCTCTTTGACTCATGCACCATACACTTTCAATGCGGAAGGAGAGAAGGGAGTAAAGATTTGATGCAGCTGTGATCAGCTCTTCAGCTGGTGGCTCCAGGCAGTAATCAACAGAGTTCTAGGGTGTCGATTAGGAATGTTACAATTCAAAACCCTGAAGCTGTTAAAGATATCCCAACCAGCAATTTTCATTTCCAGGTCCCCATTTCAGTAGATCCTTACTGGAGATCAGCTATTGACACCGTTCTAGCTTTGTTAGTAGTTAGGCTGTGCTGGATATTTCTCACAGCAGTAACATCTTCGCTTGTTTGCAAAATAGGTTGAGTTTCCAAACTCACACTAGAGAACCTTAAGTGCTGTATTAAAGCAAATGTGTCTAAGACACAATTTAAAAGCTTTTTAACTTCTTAGTGCTTGTTTTTATCTGAGTCCCTACCAATTAAGCACTGGTACTGAGGGCTGTAAGGATGATTTAATGAAACATGATTAATCATTTTCTTCTTTTTATAATATATTCAATATACAAAATATGGAAAATCACTCCCTGAAATTAACCTATTCCCCTGCAATCAAATTTTAGGTTACATTTAACAAATGACCCTCTTCTCCTAAGAGGGTAATCAATATTCATGTTTTTCTTCCCTGCCCTCTGCAACTACTATCAGAAATCCATAAAACCAAAGAAAGAAACAGCCATTTACTTAGGAACATGTGCTTTTTATGCTTAATTTCTTGCTTGTATCTTCAGTGACTCCTCCCCCTATGCTAGTTCAATGGCTTACCTAACTCAAGGCAAACATTTCCAGATCTTTCTGACAGAAAACTGAGTGCATGCACGTAGCTGAAGCAGCCTGCAGCAATCATGGCTGCTGTCCTTCTTTCTGCAGGACATGGTGTATATTCTCCTCAGGGAGCAGAGAAAACTCTCCCTCTTATTTTCCCCAAATAAACAGTTTGGGTGAGGGAAGCTTTAAACTCTTCTGGGGAAGAGGATTTCTGAGCTGCTCAAGGCAACCCGGTCCTGTGCACCTTTTCTTCATCCCTTACAACCACTTTGCACCAATATAGAATACACACGAACAAAGGAAGGATTATCATTTGTGAACAGTGGCCAGCTGAAGACGTAGGCAGTGTACCCATCTGTGTGGACAGGCTGGTTTTGCTGCCCTGGCTCACGTGTGCCACGGCAGTGGCCCAGCCCTGTGAGGCCCACTCATGCTGCAGCAGGGCAGCAGGGGTTTTTCCCGCCCTGCAGTCTCCAAGCAGGACAAGGCTGAGGTGGCAGGAAAGCTGAGGGGCTGCTTCCTCTGCTCACTAACACACACCTCCTCCCACTATGAAATATCAGAGGATAACCTAAAATCAGCACAGGCACAAAGCTAATCTTGTGAAAAAAATTCACCATTTTGTCTCAGGGCAGACTGCACACAGTGTGGCACACATAGCCAAATGCTGGTGTGCTGGAGCATCGCTCTGAAAACTGTATGTAACATTGTTCATAGTTACTGAATTTATCTTCTTTCAGGTCAGCCAGGCTGAACAGTGTGCTGAGATTTATCAAGTTAGCTATTGTAGCTGGACACTTTCCATTCTCTCCATTAAGTCCATTTACATAAGAGTACATTAACATATTTCCAGGCTTGCTGAGCACAAGTGTCCAGCTCTTATGCTGATTTCCATCCAATGCTTTTATGTAGTTCTCTGCAAACCCCATTTGAGAGGCTTGTCTGTTTTTATTAAAATTCACATGTATCTCAATGGAAATGACTGCATGACCAGCACACCTCTGAGGATCTTTTTCAGCAAGACGCACAGAACTGAGAAGGTGTTTTTTCTCCTGCCATTTATAACTTGCTGTGATAACCTTCTTTTTACAGTCTAATATCACTATTTGTAAAGTTTCAGTTTCTGTAGTCACTCTGGACTGCTTACCCCATAACAAACATACAGATAACACATCTAGTGGTTTATTATAGTGTAGTCACATGTTTTACAATCACTGACTGATCCTTGACCAATGAAAATGAATTCTCCATGAACTCTAACGTTGTGCAATTTTTGTTGAACAGATCTACAAAGTAATAGCAATAATAATTTGCAGTGACATCTGGGTGTCTTTTTTCTTCATTGTATCACATGTTGTTTACAGCAAAACACAGCAAATATCATCAATCAATTAAAGCAATTAAAAAGTAACGGTAAACAAATGATTTGGTTCATGACAATGCCAAAAGTTCATGGGATACATACCTGGGTACAAGACTCAAACAATTCTGCCCATATAAAAATAAGAACCACCTGCATGTGCTGTATATGCTTTATGAATGACAAAGATACAGCTATTAGCATGGTTTACAGGCTATGCACCACCCTATTCTTCAGCAAAAAGAAAAAAGCTAATTTAGTGTCTCAGCTAGTCCGCAGATGCTTTATTGTATCATGACCATTTAGATTCCACTTTTCTCATGCCACAGTTAGATATTGTAAAAAATCAAGTTCCATTTACAGCAGCCATTGTTATCCCACAAAGTAGCACTTCATGCTACTAGTGATGTGTTACAGACTATTAACAGTAATTTAGTTTTAAATGTCAGTGCATGCCAAGTGTCTGGGATATGAATACTAACAAGAAGTAGTTACCCAGGTGTAGAAATAAAAAATAAAATAAAAACCAGGAAATGAATACCAGTGTTGTGACAGATCACACTCGACCATTCCCATTTTAGCTGGCTGAACATAACTTCTTGTCCCACTCATCAGTGGAAATACACCCCCTTTCAGGGATGCCTGAAGATAGATGATAGCACTGAGATATTTATACCTCAATGTCAATTGTAGAGAGAAATTAAATAATAATTCCTGGCAGTTGCTAATCGAACAGAAGAACAAGAACATAGCAATAGCGTGTAAGAGATCCTCACAGCTATACGTGGTCCTTCCAGCATGAGAAATCCTACAGCCAGTGCAATGAGGTCTGCAGCATGCCGAGATCTCTGCCTACCAAACTGGTGATTTTCTCATTCCTGGCATAACTTCTCCCTGTGCTTGACTGCTGCCTCTCATCTTACACTTTGTTGTAATCCTTCGTTAAAAAAATCCATCTTATTGTACTCTGTTGAAATCCTAGCTATATTAGCTCATTATCCACATATGTGAGCATATAATAATAATTAAAGAGCAAAATATGCAAACTCAAATAAACAGATTACCAGAGGTCTGTGGAGTATGAATGGTCACACTTAAGGTTTTGGGTTTTTTAAATAAGCAGACAGATAAATAGTACAGAGAAGGATGGATGTTTGGGCTCTGATGGAAGACAGCCTAACTATGAAACACTCTTTCTAGCTCCTTCCTGTATTCTCAAAACTTAAATGTGCTAAGAATTGTTTCATAAAGCCAGTCCCAGGAATCAGATAATAAACTGTTTATCTTAATAAATACTTAAATGCTGTGATCTACTAATTTGGGTGGATAAAAAAGAATAGATGATGACAGTAACAGTCTCTCTACCTCCTCCTGTATTGTTCCTGCACAATTCTTTTTCGTAGAGAAGTGCATCAAAGAGAAGTTTCCAACAGACAGGATTTTACAAGTAGAACTGCAGGGAGAAGGTTAACTATTTGGCGTATGTATGTCCTTTTTGTTTTAGAAATAGAAATTAATTAAAAAATTGCTTATTTTTAGTAAAATGATAACACCTTTTGAGAGAATTTGCTGGCACTGAAATAGTTACTCTACTCTGAAATAATTCTTCACCTTTTTGTTCAATGTGAAATGCAAAAAAAAAAAAAAGATATAAAGATGAAGCAATGTGTCAGTTCTGCTAAATAAAAATGTGCACAGTAAAACTAAATCACATACATTGAAGTGTTATTTTGGTTTTATGGAAATGTAATCTGTGTTATGACATTTGCATTTCATATAACTGCTATGGATAAATAATCTTCCAGTGCATTGCATACCATTTTGTAACCAAAAAAGTAATACTGTATCATCTGTTTCTACCTGTATGCTAAGAATATTCCATGACTAATGTATTGACATTAGTTATATAAATTAATCCAAGAACCAATGAAAAGTATGGGTACATTTCATGGAAAGATTTCTTTTTTCCTGTAGTACTACGTAGTTATTATATCATAGCTTGGTAGTAAATAAAGAATTACAGCTTCAAACAACAGAAAATATGTGTGTTTGTATGCATTCTAAGAGTTCTGAATTTCATGTAAAAATTCAATCCATCAGCATAGACTGCCATCATGGAAGCTTACCCAGAACCATATGAAAATACATCATCCACTTCATTTCTAAAATCCTAAGCTAACTTCAGTTCTGCTACATATTTAACACACACAGGAAAAAAAAAGAATAAATACATAAACAAAACCCCCAAACCAACTTAAATACAACCAACGATACAAAATAAATTTAGCATTCAGTATCCATTCACTCTTCCTTCTCTGTTCCTTTCTTGTGATTATCCACAATACCTCCTAATCATCAGTTCCCAACAAATGCCTTCGGGTAAACTTTTAACAAAGGGATCCTGTATGACAGCCTAGATTGGGCCCAGATTTCAAAGCGATAGTACAGACAACAAGACCACAGTTCAATCATTTTGGAAAACAGTCAAAACCAGAGGAACTCCTGAGGAGTACAGAAAGCCACATGCAAGAGTAGCCTTGATGCTTATGCTTCTCTCCTCATCCTTGAAATAACGTCAGCATAGTATCATTAAAAAAAAAAAAATACAACACAACAATATTCTTGGGCACAGTTCAGTACTGGATGCCACTAGGTGAAACAGTGCACTTCAGTACCTCACTGAGTTAGCAACTGACTTTTCATTACCTTTCAATGAGATTCGTTCTGTCAGGACTGAGGGACATTAAAAAAAAAAAAAAAAAAAAGAAGATAAATCTGAGTCCAGAATGTAGAATGGCCCAAATTACTACAAATCAAACCAGCAAATGAAGAGCTTCTGGATTATTTCTTAGTTTAAATAAGTAACATTATCTTTAAATGTGTTTGTTCCTTTCTTGGGAAAACAACAACAACAAAAAACGTTTTCCTATCTGCTATGAAAGCCAGTGCATGGGAAAAGGAAAAAAAAAAAAAAAAGAGATATCTGTTTGCTAGACTGTAGCTTCCTGCAGTGACATAGCTATGTTTGGGGCTCTTTGTGTGCTAGGTTAGAAGGAGTAGCAGCTTTTTAAGCTCAGATGTGTCAATGCCCCCCATTTGCAGCCTACCTCGGCAAAAATAGATTTTCGTGCATATTGCAGTCAATATACACACACAAAAGAGAAAAGTGAAGTAGAAAAAAAATATAATTCTCTTATTAGAAAACTGAGTACTTACCTAGTGATAGCAGCTGGAATGAAAATGGCTGAAAGCAATAAAAATCCATTTTACCATTTAGTACAGTTTGTCAGACTAGAGAAATGGGATTGAATTTCAAAGCCACAGGCAAGCTGGCAGAAATCTGTGCTTATGCAGTTGATAGGGTTTTTTTTGTGTGTGTTTTTTCTTTCCTTCTTATTTACAACTCTTTTGATAAGCCTTCAGCAAGTTACATAGGTTGTTCTACTTGTATCTTCTTTGACTGGATTAGAATACTTGATGACAGTTTGGATAAGTTTGAGGCAGATGGTTCTTGACATTTTTCATGCCATCAGTTACAAACCATGCAAGGAAACTCTTTCATCCTTTGTTTATCCTTCACTTAGAAGCCACTATAGTAGATCGTTAAACTTTCATTTTTCACAGTGCTGATTAAGGCATACTACAAGGCAGATGTTATGCAGCACCATTTTTAACAATTTACATTTAGCACCAAAGCTGGCTTTGTACTTGTTCCAGTGGATCAATTCGCATTTCAAAAACTTCAAGGTCAACCTCTAAGCACTGCTACTCTGTTGAACAACTAAGTGTTTCACAAAGTTTTCCCTACAACTGTAGCACTTGAAAATACATGCTGGCCATTATGTTTACATGTTTGTAACAGCCAAAACGAATGCAAGTATCTACTGTTCATCTCTGCCACAATTAAATTTCCAATATAGTTCTAGAAAATCGAAACATTTAAAAGAAACTGAATAAAAGATTACCGTTTCTACATAGAGCATGTCAGAAAAAAAATCCCCGTGTATTTTCAGTACAAGCATTTCAAAGTAACAAATAATCACTATTCAAGTGGTTTTAATTTACTTTCAGGCAATAACATTTCACGGATAAAAATATTTACTGTTTTACTTCACATCTTTATGTGCATTCTTCATTTTATGATTATGTAAATTATACACTTCCTAGTACAAACTCTAATAATAGCTGTATGTAAACAAAAATGGGAAAAGTCACCTTTAGAACATAGTAGAATAATGACAATTGTAATCACCAGAGGCAGTAAACAAAGTAGTTCATAGCAACTTCATTTTTTGAGATCTTCACATTCTATAGAAAACAGAGTATTTACAGGTATTTAAGAACACCTTTAAATGATGTGACTCATACCTCTTTATCTTCTGAAAATTATGAAATTATCAGTCCATTTTAAATGGAAATTATCTCTAGTCAATAGCTGCAGCATTGGAATGGAAGGTTTTGTATTAGTGACAGTTTCACCAGTGGGCAGTAAACTGAAAATAAAATTTTTGTTACAGAAGCATCTTTAAATCAGACTCCAAGCAACCAACATAATGTGCATGTCATTTTTAAAAACATATATTCCTGAATTCCATGGCAGCTGGCCAATGTGAATTTTCAACAATTTTGGTTGGAAAAAAAATTTCTCTACTAATTATTCATAGATTTTTTATGTTTCATTCTCTGCTAAATTAAGTTGTAACAATGGCTTATTAATTGCTATTGTCATGAAGTTCTACAGCAAAGATTAGCAGCTTGAATTATAATTTCATCCTCTGGTACCTCCTGATCCTCATCACACCCTTTTCTTATGCTCAATTTATTCTATTTTTTCCCTGAATCTGCGCCATAAGGACTTTTCTCTCCTGGTCCTAAATCCCTCAAGACTTCCCATCTGTTACATCTATTCTATACATCTAAAACTATTTCATATCTATATCCATACTCTTTATTGTTTTAAACTAATATTCATACTATTTCCCTAATTAAAAGTGGTGTGTTTTTTTTTTTTTCTGAGTAGATCATTTGACAAATGACCAGAAGTTAATGAAATCTTGTTATTGGATAAACACTTTTGTCATGGATATAACACTAGATACAAATCCATCATGAAAAATATTTTCTTCTTTGATTCTATGAAATCTCTTTTTCAGTAGTCCAGGGGAATGCTTTCTTTTCACTTGAAGAATTACAAACACTGAAACTGTCAGTCATGCTAATGAAAACATGGGCATACACAGATAACACATGGTCACAACTCTCTGCCACAGAAATTATCCTGGAAATCTTAGAAGGAAAAGGCTACCAAATATTAAAAAACAAAACAAAACAAAAAACAAAGGATTTAAATAGTGCTGACTTGAGTTATGTATGTGTCTTAGATTTGATACGTTTCCTACCTAAACCATACACCAATCTATATTTATAAAACCTTGAGCAAATAAGGCTCAGAGTAATGATGACTGTGTCATTCAGAAATGCATAATGGCCTTGCAAAAGCACTGCCACAGCCATCGTCTTCCTTTACAATAGCTGTATCAGCAAAAATAAATATAGAAGATGAATGCAAGTAAGAAAGGGTGAATTTCATCTTATTTTTGTTATATTATTATCCTGGCTTCCAACAGTATTTATCATCCTACAGTTTGATTTGCTATAATTTATGTCTACCTTTTATCTTCCTAGAAGAAAAGAATACCAGCCCTCCATGGATAATGGAGAAGTGTTGTTATTTAATTATTCCAAACTATCTTGTGCTTTGGTACACGTGAGATAACAGTCAACATACTGCTACAAGTTTGCATATCAGCAAACTGTGGTCAAGATAAAATATTTAACGGCAGAAAAAAGTACGCTTTTATAGTGCAGCTGCTATAATGGGATTTTAAATAAGGAAAAACTATTGTTTACTTGTTTTTTTCTTTAGTACAAAACTAAACACATTCATCCATAAATTACCTCGATAACAAACAGAGATAGGTGGATAAAGGAACTTAAGCATTTAACATACCCTCACCAAACAGCTACAGGAATGCAAGAGAGTGCATGTGAGGAACTGTGATCAGTAGTGTTATCAGAACATCCCCCAAAAGAGATGATATTATCACAGGAACTGGGAAAGTAAAGCTTAAACTGACTGTATCATAGAACTCTGAGGTTCATCTCCAGACTCAGCATAGATTCCAGTACATGTGTCTGAACACTTGCAAAAAGAAGCATTCAAAAGAAAAGAATAATATGTCCAGATCCTTGTAAACTGGGATTACTTCATGGAAACAAATTCAGCAATACCAGCTTATGGCAGCTGAGGATGTGACATTATGCACAAGAGTCCTGAGGCACCTGCACTTCTGTGAGGGTGAATAATTTACAAATACATGGAATGTTCTGAATAGCACATTTCTGGCTATTTTTCCATTATTCACTCCATTCTAAATCTTCCACAGACTATGTTCTTTAAACCCGTTTACTAGAAGCTCCCAGTACAACTGTGACAATCATTTGGCCTGTCCCCATGCATTTTAGCTCCTGTGCCTACTGTGTTTTATGGGGAGATGAAGACTGTTTAACTGTATTCTTCTGGTAGCTTTTCAAAAGTGACAGACTAAGATAGACAGTTAATCTTTCTTGATAAAGTAGGCAGTTACACTCTCTTCTGGCTTCTCTAATCGTGTTGGCTGTACTATAAGTGCAATTTCAGCCTTTTCTCAAATTCCCATTGTATTTTAAACCGAGCAGCCATTAAACCTCACATAAGGTGAATGAAGACTAGGTAAAGCATGTCTCTAACTTAGCACCTCACTAAAATCCTCTCTTTCCCAAAAGCTCATCTGAAAAGGACTCTGATCACTGATGAACAGAGCTATTATAGACAACTGCATAGGCTACCCTCAAAATGGATAACAGAAAAACAAGTACCCAGAACTACACCAAAGTCGATGTATTATAGAAAGAAGGTCTACTTGTTTTCTGGTCCAAGGAGCTTGCTTACTGCCAGCAAAAGCATCACACTTCCAGGCTGGCCTTTTAAGCAGGTAAGAAATTCACACCCAAGTTCACAGCTCATCAGCTGCAGAACTTCTCAGCACTAGCTGAAATTCTAGAAAAGCCTGTGCAATCATCCCCTCCAGGTGCAACTCTACAAGAATATTGCTTCCTTCAGGGTGATCTTATTTGAAAAACATCCAAGAAACTACACAGGAAAAGAATATTTATTGCACAAGAAAAAGATTATTGCACTTCCAGATGCACAGATACTAACCGTTATGGTTCCAGACATGATTGCACACACGCAAAGCTCTAGCGCTTCAAAAATTTCCTGGCAACAACATTTTCATTCATGCAGATGTTGTTGGAGATGTCTGAAAGAGTACAGATGAAACACAGCGTGAAGCCCCTTGAGACAGTTGATGTCCAAGCTTCCCCTGTTCATTACCCGAAGTTGAGATGTGAACAGGTTCCTGGTGTCCCTCTGACTCCTTCTCAACCAGAGAAAGATGTCCCCAGTAAGGTCACTGTGAGCACAGTCAGCATTGGTTCCTGTACCCCTCACATAAACAGCCAGTACAGTTTGCATCACAAGGAAAAGAACATGAAAACACACTGCAGAACCAAAAGTTGTTATGGCCTTCATTAATCCTAATCCACACCTTTAAACAGTAACTTTTACTGCTGTTGCCTGCTTTTTGCGAAGAAATTCCATGTATAGCTTTACCATCACTGACATAGGAGCCGTGCTCTCCACTCCTTGCATGTACACAATTTCCTGTTAGCCTCTCTGAGGTTTATGCATGCATCTAAAGAGGGGAATGGCTATCTACAAGTATTTTAACAATCAAAATAATGAAGCATTGTGCATCAAAGTGTTAAAAATGTTTCTGAACACTGTGTTCTGTACACACTACTTGATTTTCAAAGCTTCTCTGGACAGAAATGATTTAGAAAACAACTCACAAGTAAACTAAAGCTCTTCTAATAAAACAAATATTTCACAGTTCATTTAATCTAAGATATTGAAAAGAACTGCCAGTACTCAGGTACGTGACCTGAAGCACAGAACTTTATTGCTTTCTCCACCAGGGACTAAAAACATTTGGAGTAAAACAGACGCTGCAAGGCAGGGTTTCCTTTAACCTAACAGTCACATACCAGGACCATTGATCCTTCTCCAAGACATGGGATAAAAACAGCAGGGGCACTGAGGTCAAGAAGATTTTACATCTTTTTAGTTTTCATCTATCATGTCAGAGAACAAATTCAGAATGCACATTTACATGACTGAAACAAATGTTTGTATTTGGTAATACACTGTAATAACTTCAAAATTTCTAACAGTGTGTTTGTTCAGTTGCTGCTACTTGTCTTCGTCTTCTAGTAAAAAACTGATAATTTGATGAACTACATGAATCCAATAAGACCTAGTTTTCAGAACTCATGGAGATGTTTAATTCCAATTGAAATCAATGGGAGCTATGGGCCTAAGTGACTGTGGGACTCTGAACCTTAGTATATACTTAACTACCCTGTCATAATCAATAGTTATCAAGGCTGAAGGACTAGCAATTCTCCCTTATGAAGGTGAGGGTGATTTTAACAGAACTCTCACAAGGAATTGAAAATGGTTATTTGTTTTTCTGTAGATTATCAGAAAAAATAATCTAAAATCTAAATCAGCTTAATTTTTAATAAATTCATCTGAATAAGTATCATCAAAACAACAATCATTGATTTATTTATATATAATAGATATAACGGTGGAGGAAATCTGTCTTCCTAGAAGATTCAGAGGTAAGCAGACATCCATTAGTGGCATATACTATCATAATCTAGATTGCATGAGCTCTCACTCTGAGAAATACAGTGAAAATTCTGTAAGATATTAATAATACAGAGCCTCGAGGAAAGCATCATTTATATTGGTATTTTATGATATTTGCATACATAAATATTTCTAGGAATAAAAACTGAATAAAGGAATCTAAAATGATACTTTAAACGAGTGTGAAGTCTTTCTTTACGTTGACATAGCATATATTTTTCTAGCTGTTATTATTTTGTATAACTGCATGACTACATGCATAAGAAATGAATTTCAATAAGTAACATAATGTTAACCAAGGATAAGAGAAGAGCTTAGACTAGCTATCTCAATAGCTTTCTTTTTGAAAATCTTTACATGTTTATTGTCTTAGGCGATGAAGAGATCGAAAAATTACTTAAGACAATATTCCTTACTAGATATATTTTACATCATTTGCACTGATTTCTAGATGCTCTGAAACTCAAGGCTAGATTTTCAAGTATCAGGAATTCACTTTCTGGCACATATGGCAGCTGTAAGTGAGAGTTCAACTAATTGAAAACCAGGCTTCATTATACTTAAACTTCTGAGCATCACTTTCGATGATTTTTCCACCATATCATTTCTGCTTCAGCTTATGGCCTTTATGTTATTTTGAAAGCAGTGAGTTGGAAAATTTCTCTTTCATACAGGCACTACATTGCCTCTGGAGATGATTTCGGTCAGTAATTAGCCAGATCAGAAATTACATATGTTGATCTGTAGCAGAACATTTAAACCAAAAGAAATCTGAGGAGAGAAAAGCAGGAGGCTTTGGACTTCATTTAAACGTTGCCATCTGACTAGAGAAATTCTCTTCAGTTTGTTCCACTACTACAGTAACTGGAATAAAATGGTAGACATCAACATGTCAGATAAAGTTTTATAGTGCCTGCCCCCAAAGAAACCAAACTGATATTCTGTTTTCAGTTAAAATAAGTCAGGGTTCAACCTTCTAAATGTCCAGTCTTTTCTAGAAAAAGGATGGAAGAAACTCATCATTTTTATGCTAACCAAGGTAGAAATATTTCTTTTTTCTTTCCTTCTTCTCTTCCATAAATCTACAGTAGGATCACTGTTGGACTGTTGTTGGCCCCATTGTGGATTTAAGCTACATTTGGAGAGCTGGGCCAGTTCCACACTGACAAATAATCACTGCTCTTATCTCAAAAACTCTGCACCATATTCCCCTGCATAATTCTCGGTATGAGACGGTGATGGAAAGAAAAAGCATTACCTTACTTTATCCTGCAGCAGCTCTTGACTAACCTATCTTTACAAAGCTATTCAGTATTTCTAAGCTACCTACCTTTTCTCCTTCTTATACTGTAGGAGCCATGGTTACAATAGAGAGCATTATTTTTACACAGCTTGTCTGATTTTTTCTTTTATTAGTTTGCAAAGAATAAAGCAGAGCAGTGTTAAGGAAAATCTATTCTTTTTCAAATATCTTTCCTTTTACACTTCACATGTTTATGAGTTTGTGATAACCTTAGTGCTCAGTTTTGAGCTGGAAAATGTTTGAGGAAGTGTGGTCAAAAACTTTCTCATGACCATAGAATGGCTTGGTTTGAAAGGGACCTCAAAGATCATCCACAAAACAAAACCCCCTGCTGTGGGAAGGGTTGCCAGCCACTAAATAAGGTGCTAGATCAGGTTGCCCAGGGCCTCAACCAACCTGACCTTGAGCACCTCCAGGGACAAATGTCCACAACCTCTCTGGGCGACCTGCTTCAGAACCTCACTGCTCTTTCAGTGAAAAATTTCCCTCTGACATCAATTCTAAATCTCCCTTCCTTTTGTTTAAAAACATTTCCTCTTGTTCTATCACTATCAACCCAAGTACAGATTTTCCTCCAGCTTATAAGTTCCCATGAAGTGTTGAAAGATGGCAATGAGGCTCAGGGCTTTGTCTTCAAAAAGCCCAGCTCCCTCAGCCTGTTATCATGAGAGGTGCTCCAGCCCCCTGATCGCCTTAGTGGCCATCCTCTGGGCCACATTTACTTCACCTTCTTTTATGAACAACTTCTATCCCCAGCGCTGGTAATTTGAATTAACTCCAAATGTAAAAACCTCAGTGGAACAACACTGAATTATACCGTCTACCTATTACTTAAGAATATCACCATTAGATATTGATGAATGTGTGGTAGACAGCTAGATTTTGTACGTTTTCTTTCTGTTGATGGATTACTAATATAAAAATTTCAATCCATTTAAGAACAGCATTTTTTCCCCCCTGAAATACAAGCATAAGTGGTGAAACTCTTAGTGTTAAACACCTCCCGTCTGATATTCTGTAAATCGATTGGGCAAATATCTCATATACATATTCCATGAATCAAGCTTCAGTAGAATCTCCAACCATTTCTTACCATCAGCATTCAGTGGTACAAGTTGCTTGTCAGTTGATGAAGTACTTAAAATATTCAGAAAACAACAAGCAAATTGTTACTAATACTATGTGTCAGATAAAATAGCACTGTGAATCTGAAAAAAAAAGAATACTTGAGCTGCCAAATGTTTCATGTGTAGATATGAACTTTCTTTTACCTTTACTTTACCAAAAATAACCATTCATCTCATGAAAAAAAATTTAGAACTTCAGTTATAGCACAGCTGCTTTAATCTGTATTTGATCTAGATTCTCTAAAAGGTAGAGCGAATAATAGGTCAAATTATGCCTCACCTTGCTAGATAGGCATACTCTTCCCAAGGTTACACCCTTTGGTTTATGTTTCCTATATTGCACCAAGGTATAAAACTAAGACTCAGCATTTAATCTCAATTTGAAATTTCTTTTCATGGGTAGTTAAATATGGCTCTCTCCTGCTAAGCATATTTACATTAAGAGTGTGTTGCAACTGAAATGACAGTGGCCCACAGTAGTGTTTTTCTTAGCCCTATTCATGCTTTGCTCTCAATTGTATCTACCTTTTTACACTACGTTCCTAATAAATAAGCACTTTTAAATTCTGATTTAAAGGAATTTGAAGGCCTGGAAAGAAGGGGCAGTTTCAATAAGAATTAATCTTTCATTGCTATTAATGATTATATATGTATAAAAACATATAAGAACAATCAAGGAATGCATGTAGAGACAGGAAATATCACAAGACAAAGTAAATCATTTGCAAAGTACACAAATCAGCATAACAATGAAAAAAATGCAATATGACACAACTAAGTATTTACTCATTTACAGACACACACAAAAAAAACAACAACAACAACAGATTCTCCACATCTAGGAAAACAAACAACAAACCCAAAACAAAAACAATAGAAAAGTGCAGACAAAGAGGAAGTTCATAGAATATAGATATTTTGCTTAGGTCACTGCACAGGGATACACCAGCTGCTCTTGCTACAGACTTTCCAGTGGCCCTGATAACTTAAACAATTCCCTGCACCTCATTTCACCACTTGTAAAAAGAGAGATGGGTTCAATTTCATTATTCTACTGACTTAAGTGTTTATTTCAGAGCAGTCAGAAGTTTTTAGACAAAATTACTCTCTCAAGTATATAAGGAAGATTACTCATAATCAAAATATCTTATAGACAGAGTGATATTTCAGTATATAAGAAAGTCTTCACAGATGTATTTTGATTAAAAGAAGGCTAAAACAACACCCACAAAATACTATTTAAATAGAATAACTGTCTATATGAGGAATTTTCAGAGGAGCCTGAAGAAATATACCTTCTCTATTAAGAAGATTT
The DNA here is from genome assembly GCF_038088225.1 of Cyrtonyx montezumae. Lineage (NCBI taxonomy): Eukaryota > Metazoa > Chordata > Aves > Galliformes > Odontophoridae > Cyrtonyx > Cyrtonyx montezumae. The sequence goes on from NW_027071903.1 coordinate 11,664,352, forward strand.
TTTGAGTAGCACTAGCATGAAAATGAAATCATCCTGTCCCTCACTTCCATGGTAATTCTCATTCCTCTTTGCAAACTACTGGCTAGTGCCATCTGGCCTTATTTACACTGCATATTGAATATTAAAAAAGCATTCAAAAAAAGTTTGTACTCCAATTTCAACTAACAGTAATAGAAAGTGTAAGCTAATTTGCCTCGCAAAGCCCTCTTGCATCTGCAGGTAAATTAAACTAAACTTCTGAGAAACCTGTCTCCCGAAAGCTATTGTTCAGAGCTTGAAGTAGATCTGAGGCAGGAACAGGGATGAGGTATATCACATTTGCATAAGGAAGATAGCTCCTTTGTAAACATTGATACAGAATGGCAAGTCTAGCAATGACTTTTTCCCCCCTAAGCTCTCTCCCCTCTGACTTAAACATCCTTGTAATATATACTGCTGTTTTGACTTGAGCTATGCACCCAAATAGACTATTTGTGGAGTATTTGTGATGCACAGATCTATTATGCACAGCTATCAGAGGTCAAACACAGAGCAATTCTATACCTCTGATGTCAGCCTGAACAGAAGCATTGTTCTTGGCAGTGACAGGAAAAAGGCACCACATCCAAATTACTGAAAGCCTTCTCATGGCAGAAGAAAAAGCTGTCAGTTTAACAGCTGAACACAGAAGGTTCAACCAGTATATATCCTTCTCATTCAAGTAACATGAAACCCTGGAAAAGAAAAAAAAAATAAAGAGAGGAAGAAAGAAAGAAAAGGGGAAAAAAAAAAAAGCTGTAACTGTGTCAGATTTTTTAAGTTGTAAAAGCTCTTGTCAGTGCCGAACAAAGAAAACCAACCATTTTGGTTGCCCAGACAGTGCTACTGAATTACAAAATAAAAGAGAGCCTCAATATAAATATATAATGTGAGTGCATGTACTGAAAGAGAAAATATACAACAATTACTATATATTTATGGTTATACTACATGATCAACTATAAATTGTGTGAATATATATTAACATGCACACACACACATAGGTATATGCTGATCCACCATAAATTTATAAGATTTGTCCCCAATGCATATTTCTGCCCTCTGTATTTCGTTACTCACAACAAAAATCTTTCTAATTACCAGTCTCTCATGTGTTATTCATGCTCAGTATGTGTTTCTTGAATAGCATCCCCACACTCCCAACACTGCACATATAGAGCAGAGAGATAACTTCCCAGTTTGGAGTGAATTACCCTTTTACATGCTTTTGACAGAACGGACCTTAATGCATTAACACCTATAGCTCTATGAGAAAAGAATCTTATGACTGTGGACCATACGAAATAACCATGCAGGCTGTGCCTGGCTCAGTAGCTCCTCCAGAGCATAATATGTTTAAATCTACAGCAACAATAAGCATCAAATCTTCGTCTTTTGCTCTCTTAGTTTTGCAATGTACATTGACAAACAGGGAGTACTGTAAAAGTTAAGTATGCCATCCAGGAAACAGGCTGTATTTCATTTTCTAATGCATAAGTAAAAGAGATTAAAATGCCAGGAAATTGTTCTAACCCTGCAGTGAATGTGCACACATCTGTCATTTGACCCATCACACGGTCTCTGAAGAAATATCAGCCCTGATACATGCTTTACCAGTTTTATTTTCCACTACTACCATGAGAAAAGTAGTTTAAAAAGTGATGCTAATTTTGAGCAGAATAACTACACGTAGTGCTTGAGAAGACAGGTGCACACAGTCAGGAGATGAATTTAGAATATTAATATGTTACTTTCTGACAACATTAAAGAAAGCAATGACTTTAGTTTCATTGCTGCAGATTGCTGTTGCTTTTTATTATTATAAAGAAAATGTAGATATTTTCTGCTGATTAGCAGTTCCCGAGCTCTTCTTATCTCACACTTGAAGTCATAACACTCAGTTTGTGACAACATAATTGTCTCCATAGAAACTAATTGAGTTCTCACAAAATAGAACATTTGCACAATATTTAGACCTTGTTTACAGAAAACCAGTAAATATGTGTACCACACAAACTGTCACCACTGGCAAATTTCATATAAATCTATGAACAATTTTAGTAGGAACTTATTAAAACAATACATTTTTCCACCTCCAGCCAGTCAAAAATAAACCAATCATTACGTTAAGGCCAAGTAAACTTCTCAGTTTAGCACCAGGACAGATGCAGAAGTGATAATTTATGTTGAAGTGTAACTGTGTAGCACCTAAACAGTGCATTAGGTCATTTCTGTGAGTTGTTGACACATGGCACTGACTCACAAACCAAAGGAAACACTGTGAATCCCTTTTACGCTCTAAAATGGATTCTGCAGCTCTGCTGCTGCTCCTCTGTTGAGACTTTTAATTGATAAATTAAGAGATCTTCAAAGACCTCTTTATGGTTGACTTTGACATCAAGTTAGATTCGCACTCAAACAAAAATATCTATGAAAAGCAAGATTTGACCTCAGAATCATCTAGATTGGGAAAGACCTTCAAGATCAAATGCAGCCATCAACCTGACCCGCTGAGTCCCCGCAATAAGCCATATCCCTTAGTGTCACAACTCAGCTTCAGTAATATTTTAAGCTCCCCTTACAGTCAGTAGAACCCAATAGGTACTATAGGCAGTGCCAGATAACGAGTCAATTCGCATACCCAAAACATCTATCTAAAAGTAAGATGCCTTCTGGCAATAAGGTCACTGAAAAATTTCTGGTTAGCCTCAGAACCAGAGCAGATCCACTTGCAATGCTGACTTACGAGGTTGCCCCGATCAAGCAGTCATGCACCCCCTTCCACATACTGAAAAGAGGACAGTATTGCTCTCTGGCATTTCCAGTGTTCTAGAAAAGCAATTGTGAGTAGAATTCAACCAAATTCTTCCTGAACACATTATCTAACTTCTTCATCATTTCTAACAGATATACAGGAAAGGCATAATAAGTTTTTTTTGTTTTTGCTTTTTTGTGGTTTTCAATTTTATTGTGCCAGGCTATGCATTAGAAAGAGAATTAATGAAAAATAAGTCCTGAACATCTGATGATAAGTACAACTGAATACTTCAGGTCCAGCCCAGTTGCATGTATGACACTACTACTTGAAGCTGTCTCAGATACTTGCCAGAAAATAAACAGATGGTGCCAATAAAAGGCAAAAATGAACTTCATTCTTCCATAACAAGGCAATAAACCCCTGCGTAATATAATTATTTTCCATTTGTTTGTTGTCAGGTCTCAACACATTGGGGAAAAAAGACAAGGAGAAAAACAGCAAAATAACTCTTTTGCTTTTGTTCCAATATTTCTTGGAAAGGAACTCGCTAAACTTTGTAAATCCTTTTTAGTCTTTCGGTTGCTCCGCTTAGGAATTTAAACAGGATGTCAGTATAAGGTTATAGACCAGATTACAATTCTCCTTGCTGCCAGGTGTATGTGGGCTGGAGGAATAAATAATATGTATGGAAATTAAGTTCATAGTTATCTCTTTTCCTATGTATTGATAGAATGCATTTGAGAAAGCGCTGAGCATTTTTTCTCACTCTCCCTGCTTCCTCCCTCTTCCATTCTGAGAATCTCTCAGATCTGTGAATATTTTTCTTTCTCTCCTGTTTCCCCATTCTGGCTTGCAAGTTTATCCCTCACACCTGCAAAAGCAGGAGCTTTCAGTTAAAAAGGGCTGCCAAAGCTCTCATATCAAGGAGGATACATAATTTGAAGCATCTTTTTCAGCTTCATTAATAAAAAAACACCTGTGAGCCAGGGAGTTTAAGAGACTGTGTCTTCATCATTTATGAATCTTCCTCCCTGCTGTGGCACTTATCACTTTGCCAGCTCAACCTGGCAAAATTCCTCAGCATCCAAAATTTAAAAAGGGAAAAAAAAAATAAAATATTTTTGTCTCCAGTGATAGCAGTGTGCTGCAAGAGAAAGCATGGTGCTGGGAACAAACAGCACCAAGAGCTGGAAGCATAACCCAGCTGAAGATGAAAAGAGTGATAAGCCTTGACATTGTTTCATATTTACTGTTTGTCACGTGTTTGTTGGACTTCTTGAGGAAAACTATAATCCTCATGATACAAGTACTGAAGCCGATCCTTTCTGCCACATTCCGACTGCAAACTTAGTGCAGCCCGCTGAATTTTTATTAATAAGTGAAATAGCTGTGGCAAAAAAGGGGAAGAGCTTCTAAGCCTGGCTTTCCATACTAAGTCGTTAAAGGGAAGAGCTTCTATTAACACATTCTCTCCATGAAAGGTTAAATCCTATCAAAAAGATTTATTTTGTAAATCATTGCCTTCACCGGGAAGCTTCAAGGAATGGTCTCACAGAATGTTTCATTCAGACAATCTACTAAATGAAGGGTATTTGATTTGCAACCAAACTAACAGCAGCTATACAACACATTGTCGTTAATTTGACCTCTGAGGACATTGAAACACTTTTCTAACTACACAGACTCCCAGGCACAGAAATTGTCTTTTGATACAATCTGAATTATCACCATCCCCTATGATCCTTTTGAAATTCTCTCAATACAAGTGTTAAGAACTAGGAGCCTTTTGGTAGACTGCATAAATGCAAGCCAGCAGAGATCTTTGAATAAATCAGCAGATACATCTCATGGTGTGGTTCAATAGGACGAAATATCCTGAAGGGCTATTAGCTATCCCAATCTACCCATGGCAGTTGCAACTGTGACCACCACTGGAGAATTTAAACCAATGGTATAGTATTAGCATCAAATCTTGGAAAAGTGTGAGTACATCTTTAAATGCCAGAGTTGAGACGCTAAGCTACAGAAGTGAATGACCAAATCCATCTTTCTTGCTCTGTAAAGAACAGAGTGGGGCTATTACTGTAACTTCTGCTTGTAGTTTGTGGAAGGAAGAGGAGGGTAAAGAGGGAACAGGGTTTTCTGACCACCTTTATTTCAATATCAATGATCAGCATATCTCTGGGCTCCTGTGTTTTATGATACTTGTGAAAAAAAATTGAGATGCTTACAATATGAGAAGTATTTTGACTTCATGATATATTAGTTTTATATACAATATCTTGGTTTCATTCCATACAGATATAATGAAAATAATGTGAAATGCAAAACTGGCAAGAGCTGTCATACTTCAAGCTCTGTCAACAAAACCTCAGTAAAATTTAAAGGATCTTTCCCTCTTTAATAAGGCATTGCTACCTATGCTCGAGTTGTGTTGTGTCATGATATAACAACATTCTGTAATCCACTAGATTCATTCATCTGCTCTTCACATCCTTGTGCTTCAACATATAACGATGGCTTTAAAATGCCCTCCAGAGCTGGCACTCTTGATCATTAATGGATGAAACAATACCTGTAGCCTGAAAGTGAGCAAGTGTCTCCATGGGTCATTCCTGACTTCAAATAAAAATTCAAGGGTAAAGAAATTCAAATGAGACCTTTGTTTTCTTTTCTTGTCTATCAAGCACTGAAAATCCCACTGGAAGTTAAGGTTATATTCATTTGTAGGTTTCCATAAGGGTGGGCCGTAAGGTCTAGCACCCATGGCTTGTGGTTTCCATAACCCCACATGAAGATTAGCTGATAACTTGGCAAATGTGTATATCAGAATCTCACCACAATAAGAATAAAATTGCTCTAGAAATGTACTACTCAGAAATTCACATAGATCTTATATTCTTGAATATTTCCAAGTTCAGTTTCATAGCATGAGTTTTTAACTATTGAAAATCTGAAGTACTTTAAATGGTATGAAATTCCACTGCTATACTGGTGGACAAATTTAATTGAGACAACCACATGTTCAGCTCTGAGCTGCTTTTCAAGTCTAGTTTGAAGAGTAAATTGAAGTATTTCTTAACCAGAAACAACATGTCCTGGCCCAAAGGATAAAATCAAGACATAATAATGAAGAAAGAAAGCAAAACAAAACAAGAGATATCTGCAACATAAAAGAGTTAAAAGAGGAATAACTATGAGTCTAAAGCTGTAACATGAAATAATTTTCTACTTATTATTTTGCTATTCTCTCATCAACATATACAATACAAGCCAGTAAGACAAAATAACCATATGAGAGATGATCCAAGAGCAAAACAATACACTTAGATTAAAAGCAGGTGGTAAAAAGAGAAAACAACCTGACTGAGGGAGGACTCCTGTTTTGCAGAAGGAAGCTGTCATGGCTGCAGCTTGTTCTCTGCCAAGGCCAGAGCCAGCAGTACAAAAGCAGCACTGCCCAGGGCATCCTTCTCACTTAAGTAATATGAGACTACAGCAGGAATTCTTTTAGATGGTTTAAGTTACAAAAGCTTCTGTCAGTGCTGAACAGAACACTTAACTGAGGCGGTGCCATTGAATTAAGTTGTTTCAACATATTTATAAGCATATTGGCTTCCTACATTCATATTAGCTTCCTACATTCATTATGCATATAATTCTCCTTACATAAAGATACAACACACCCTCCAATATTAAATACAATCATAGATAACAGTCATGGATAACATGTGCTTAAGTATTGAAAGAAAATATAAATCACATGCATACAATATCGATCATATATGTAAAAAAAAGTCCTATGAAGAACTTCTTTACATTATAGCTTTCTGCAGTCTTTCCCACACACTTAGACAGTTTTTAGAGGGTTTGTTCTTCCCTTTAACTAGAATCTGCATGTTTCCAAAACAATAAGGAATAAAAAAAATACATAAACAAGGAGAGGAAGTGGATTTGGTCTGGAAGGTGAGATTTGGTTGTCTAAGCATCAGTGTTCAGTGTCATTTTACAAACTGCGAGCCACCCTACTTGACTTCTGGCTGACAGTTTGGAGCACATGGTTCTTCCTAAACACAGCTCTACCAGCTGTGAGGCAAGCTGGCACTGGGTGCCTGTATTCAGGCAAACAAATTTTCTGTGTATAGAAGAAAAACGTATCTTTTTGTGGTGTGTTGTGGTGTTGAGTAGATTTTACATTTAAAAAGTTGAGCAAATTTTCCACTGAAAGGGCATATCCCTTCTTATTTTGATGTCTGATGTGATATGCAAGGCCAACAAGTAGACAGCACAACCAAGTGTCAACCAATCCGTACCAAGTGTTTTACAAATGGTAAATGTGCTTCAATTCACCTTCAATTTGATTGTAATGTACCTACATGCTTCCATTCAGGCTGTAGTCTATATAGACTCTTATCCAATGTTGTCATAGTCCAAAAGTTTAAAAAAAAAATTGAGAGCAACTTCAAGCAAGAGATTCGCAGATGAGTAATGCAAAAAAAAAAAAAAAAATCTAAGAAACGTGCCAGGTTCATCTCTTAAATAAGCATTTGTTACCACTAAAGTATTTCTGCCTTTACCAGAATGGTGTCTGAAATTACCTCAGCAAATTACCTCAGCAAAGAGTCTGTGGGTGCTCTCAGCACACCCAGCAAGTAAGAGTTTGGGCAACTGGTAAGGTAGAAGCTTGACCCATCTAGTTATTCAACTCCTGAATAATGTGGGAGACTGAAAGGACCATCTAGATGTAGAGGAAAAAAAAATCCATCAGGTGCCTTTCTTGTGTTGTTCAAGTTATTGACTAACTCTCTTAGCAAGATAGGGGAACAATGTGAAGTCAAATTCTCAGATGGCTTATCTCAGCACAGCTTAATTCAGTTTTAATTTAGCACGGTTTCATTGACTTCAGTCCAGCTGAGCTGATTTATTCCAGGTAAGGAGTTGGCCTAATTCTGCTGTATCTGATGAAAACTATTATCCACTGAAAGCACTATCATAAAGAAAAAGGTATTGAGAGGCATAGTATGAAATAGAGGGTGTTGATATACAAGGCACTAACAGTGTTTATAGCAGATAGCTTACTCTTTCAGTGCTATGATTACTGTTGCCTTTTGTTACTCCCAAGTTAAAGAGGAACATCCCCATTGCTTGGAAGTCCACATGTTCCTCCTATTTATTTTGCACTTGAAGTCTTTACCCTTAGTTTGTGACAACAATTATCTCCATGGAAACTGACTAAATTGTCATGAAATAGAACACTTACATAAAATTTAGACTCTGCTACTTACCAAGCATCTATACTGTACAAACTGCTGGTGCAGATAGAATTCATACAGATTTCCTATTTCATTCATTCATTGTTTAATACATTACGTCCTGAGAAATGCTTTATTGTTCAGTGTACTGAAGAACTACTCTGGTCTCAAATATATATTTCTACCTAAACTAGGCTTATGACAATCTGTAGAACGGTACAATGCATGGAAGCAACCATCAAAATCCAGAACGCTTTACAAAACTGATTTTCCAACTTTGCAACCCAAAAGCAAAAGTCTAACAATGAGTATTCTTTCCTAACCTGCGTTACAAGAGAAGCTCGTGTCATGGAAGCTTAACAACAATTACCTAGTTCCTAGAAATTCTAGAGGAGCTTTAATAGTGTTTTTTCCTCTGGTGCTATTGAAAATCCCACTGCAAACTATTAGTTGCAAATTTGCAGGGTCAATCCTATTTACTATTTCCATTAAGTATTATTTCAGTGGAAACTGTGAGCTATGTTCTTCCATTTCAGGAGATATTTTATAAATCAATTACAGTCTTTTTGCTGTTAACATGCATTCAGTCTTTGGAAGCTCTAGTTTTCATTTGTTTAATTCAGCATTCATTTATGCTTTGGATATTACGTAGAAACCCTTAAATACTTTGCAATAAGAACAGTAAAATGCTGAAAAAAATCACTTCAGGAATAATAGAGAAAGAAAGAAACTGAATGGACATCAGTGACAAGTGGTGTCTCCCAGGGCTTGTTATGGGTAGTGGTGCTTTTTCACACCTTCATCAAGGACATCAACAGTAGGATCGAGTGCAAACTCAGCAAGTTTGTAGGCAACACCAAGCTGTGTGGTACAATTGACATGCCCAGGGGACAGGTTGCCATTCAGAGATATCTGAACAGGCTGAGCTGTTGACCCAAGTCAACCCCACAGGTCTTGTCATGGCAACTGCCACTATCTATACCAGGTGGGGGACATAAGGATGGAGCACAGCCCTGTCAAGAAGACTAATAGGCACTAGTGGATGTCAAGGTGAACATGAGCCAGCACTACTCCTGTACAGCCCAGAATTCAAATCATATCCTGGGCTGCATCAAAAGAAACATGGCCAGCAGGTCAAGGGAGGTGATCCTGCCCCTCTGCTCTGCACTGATGAGCTCTCACCTGGAGTACTGTGTCCAGATGTGGAGCCCTCAATACAGGAGAGACGTGGACCGGATGGAGTGTGGACAGAGGAGTACCACAGAAATTGTCCAAAAGATAAAACGCTTTCTCTATGAGGACAGGCTGCGAGAACTGGGGCTGTTCAGTCTGGAGAAGAGAGATCTGATTGCAGCCTTTCAACATCTAAAGGGAGAGTATAAAAAGGAAGGGAACAGACTCTTCAGCATGGTCTGTTGTAATAGGACAAGGGGAAAAGGTTTCAAACTAAAAGAGAGAAGATTTAGATTGATCATAATAAACAAGTTTTTTTTACAGTAAGGGCACTAAGAGCAATGGAAAACTTTGCCCAGAAAGGTGGTGGATGCTCTGTCCCTGGAGACATTCAGGCTCAGGCTGGATGGGTCTCTGAGCACCTGATCTAGCTGTAGGTGTCCCTGTTCATTGTGGGGGAGTTGGGCTAGATGACTTTTAAGGGTACTTCTCTGTTTAAAAGATTCCATAAGTCTATGAAATTGTGTGGTGATGTATTCCACACGTGAACATACATAAGCTATCCAAAGGCCAAATTATTTTCAGCACGCTCTTTTAAAGAGACGAGTCTCTAGTGATTCTACCTCTTTCTGTCCCTTTGAATCTGTTGTTCAGTAACTCTCAACAGACAAGCAGAGTTACCAGAAGGACAGTTGCTGAAGATTTCCTTAATGTCAGGGCCAAAGTCAAATGCTGTCCCCATTAAGGGGATGCACAGAAGACTATTCACGTTCTCAGTATTACTGCTGGCTGCATGGTGAGGACAGCCCCTGACCTTTCTTTTGCCATTTAACTGTGCATCAAGAACTGCTGAAAAATAATAGGAAATATTCAATTAAACACCTTCAGTAGAACACAAGAATGGAATACAGTTGTGATAAAAAACAACAACAACAAAAAAGTACAGAAAAGACTGGAGAAGAGGGCATTCAGGTGAGACCTTATTGCCTTCTACAACTCCCTGAAATTTTGGTTGTGGTGAGGTGGGGGTCAGCTTCTACTCCCACATAACTAGCAATAGGACAAGAGGGAACAACCTCGAGTTGCATCAGGAAAGATTCAGGTTTGATATGAAGAAAAATTTCTCTGAAATAATGGTCAGATACTGGAACAGGCTGCTCAGGGATGTGGTTGAGTCACTGTGATCAAGAAACATTTAAATGTAGTACAAAGGGACATGGTTTCATGGGGAAATATTGGAAGATAGTTGGACTAGATGAACTTGGAGGTCTTTTCCAACTTTAGTGATTCTAGTATTCTATGGTTCTATCACTGAGATACTACCCCAGAGAAGACAGGATGAGGGGAAAAAGTCGCTGAGAGAGCAGATGACACAAGGAAACTGGTCAGAAGTCTGCAAGAAAGGGAAGGTTCATAGGGGACTTGTGCCTGGAAAAACAAGTGTTCTTTTACGGTAAAGCAATTAACTGAAATTCTGTGCAGAAGGTATAGCTATTTTGTAAATTATTTCAAGAGAACAATCATCTAAATATACTAATGCTTTCTGTTCCACGTGAATACATAAGGCTTTTTTTTCCCCCCTAAGCTACTCATTTCTAAAGCTGTCCTGTGCTTCAACAACAGCAATTTCATCCCACATTGTATTTAGTAAATTGCACTGAAGTGCATGAAGCCTTCCCATAATCTCTGTAAACACAGCCATATATCTAAAGGCAACTGTTACATGTGGGTCATTATATATTCTATTGCTCAATATCTCCTATTCATGACCATGTCATCTGAGTAAAAATGAAGTTATTTTGCATTTAGATGCCAAGTAAGATGTTCTTACACAAAATACAAATATTTCCATAAACATAATTTTCTATTCATACACTGGATTATATCATTCATACAATGCCTCTAAACCAAACAAAATATACATCCTGGATTTAAACAGCTCCACAGGCTCCAGGAATTTTCCTTTGCATGTGTTATTACCTGAATATATAGTTTTTTCTCCTGGGCAGGGGTAATGGATGAACCTGAAGAATCTTGGAGGTTTTGTCATCCATCTGAAGTTTAGTCTGAAGTGATTCAGGAAAGCAAGAGGCAAGCACAACAATTCTTCCAAAACTTAGACACAAAAGTAATACATCTTTTACATATGGTGTGGCACCTGTACTTATTATGTACAAGTCAAACAAGATCATCATTCTTATAAAAGATTTCTTCCATCCAAGTCTGTTCAAACCTGTTTTCTTTTACTTCTCTCTAATTTTCTGACATCATGGTCAAAAGGTGACCACCCTCATCAGAATAGACTGCAGCTAACTTCCCTATTTCAAAGGACTTAAGTTTTTGGATTCTTTAAGATTAAGGCACGCATTCTAACCGTAACAACTGACAGCTATTAGCAATATCTTTCCTGGCTCATTTCACCGATCGAGGATCCATTTCAGAAGATCTAGATTGGACATTAAAACTCAGAATCCTAATGGATCTAACAAAGTGTAGGTTTGTAGTGTTTACATAAGACAGGGTATACGGAGGTCAGCCACTGAAGGACCTACCTGAGGTTGACTCATCTCCTGCAAATCCACCCACTGACTTTTCCTTGGGTAAGAGACAAAACACATCTGATGACCTAATACTTCATGCAAACAAATAAATAAACAAGGTTTTCGTCCAATAGCTGGATTAGGAATGGTTTGCATTACAAAACTAGTTGCCTTACGATAGCACACTATATGCTCTGAATTACCAGTTTCATAAGGAATCCATCTTATTTTTATATTTACTTTTTGGTTCAAATCACCCTTCGTACCCTGCAACAAGAATCATTATATGCTGTGGCAACCCTGTGACTGTAACAAATACTATAAAGAAGAGGGTCTGTCCTGCTTTTCTGAGCAGCTACATAAGCTGAGTAAGCAGCTCTATGGTATGACATATCAATTACTCATTCAGTAATTGCCACCTCAGGTTCCACTTTAAAATGAAATAAAATAAAATAACCCACCTAGAAAAGAAGATGCTGGAGGAAAAGACCAGTATTTATATGTGTTTGTTGGGGTGATTTTTGTTTGGTTGTTTTTATAATAAAAGAACAGATTGTCATTTTTGACCTACTATATTAGTTTGGATTCACTAAATGTTCCTGAATGCAAAATAAAAAGTTGTAATCAGGCACAGAGTAGCAAAAAATATACAATTCAGAATAAAGAAAATCAGAGTTGGAACATATCTGTACACGAAGACATTGTTCAGTATTTTAATAAAAAGTTTATCATAGTTCTTCTCTGTGGTTTTCAAAATCTAATTATTTTCTTTAATAAAATCTAAATTTTTGTTTTCATTCCTATAGTACACATCTCATTATATTCAGCTGTAATGTGAAGGCTAGTAGTCATATATATGAGCAATACATCAGGAGCAGATAAAGGGTCTATCGGCAGTATCTAGCATTATAAAAAGATTTTGTGGGTAAGTGAACATATATTTAATCTCTGTTAACATTTTTTCCCCGCAATTTAGAGTAAGAGCTTCACTGTCATTGCAATACTAAAGCATCATCTATCATAAGAGGAACAAAAGACCAAAGCTCTATTCAAAGATGATAACATGAAAGGCTTCGGGGTCCTTTTATGCTTTCAGTCACATGGCTCTGAATCTTCTTTTTCTCAATTATGTCTGTATATTACTATATAAAATTCTGCATCTACCCAATGACAGATCCAATCTGGATATTTAAAATAACACAGTAAAACAAGTTGTTTGATTAAAAATTACATTTTTTTTTTCTTTTAGTTTTCATAGCAGCTACACTACACAGGTGATGGTATCAATCAGAAAACAATTTATTCTTAGTGTCTATGTGTCTAGAGCCCAGGGTTATTTATTTAATAAATCTTTATTTAATAAACTTCACATCTATAGTGCTTTTCTATAAGGATCTCAAAGCATTTCATATGGGATGATTAACAGCATCCTAATTGTATTTTTCTTCTCCATTTATTGGTTTATTTACCAATAAATGATCAGGAACACGGGCAGATTTTCCACGATATTTTTTTTTTAAATCTGACAGTAAGCCTGTGGCAGAATTAAGATCATAACCCATAATTGCAGGTACTCAAACACTGTTCTTTGAACACAAATGCATTACTTCAGAATGTGTCTTGTTTGAAACAATTTTCTAAGCTAGCAATTTTATAGACAAAAAGCAGCAGAGCACTGAAGTCTCAGTGTTTTGTGTCTAGCCACAGGTACATGAAGTATTTATTCACATGTTGACATGAATTGTGTCTATGTAGCCTATGAGAATTCTTTCTTATTCTGTTTTCTTTCTACTATGTCTTCAATTTTTCCACCTCTCATCAATCCTCCAGAAGTACAGCACATGCATTTTAATAGGGAATACATCAAAGGTCCACAATGATGCCTGACTACTCAACAGAATGCCAAACTGGTGAATCACATCTCGCAGACAAAACAAAGACCAGTCTAAACACTTCACGTATGCTCGATTTTTAATCTCTGTACACAGGAATATACTTGATGTATTTCTTTTTCATCTCAGTGGCATTCAGCTCTGCTTCCACTCCTCACACATACATTTTGCCACATTCTAGAAATATCAGCAAAATCCCCAACTCCTAGATCTGCTAGAACCTGGTCTCTGCTAGCCATTCTGAACATCTTTAATAACATTAAAATTCTAGCTGAAGAACTAATGCTAAATAAAAAGAAGTAGAAGTTTCATATAACAGTATAAGAGAGACTTGGATTCTTATGCATTCAAAAGGGTACCTTAGCAGAAAACAATTTATTAAGAAGAAATAAACTGTATCAATAATGGCATCAGCTCTATAGAGTATTGTTTAACTGCCAGAATTGGAGGCAGGGATGAAAGATTGAGATGGCATAAGACACTTCAAGAATTTCATCCATATCCAATATGTTCCATCCATCCCATAGTAATGTTGTTGCTGCTCAGCCTTTCTCTCCCCTCCTTAAAATCATTTCATTTTTAATGGAATAAATACATAAATTTAAAATCTGAAAGCTTGCCTGAAGCCATTAGCTGACTATTGACAATTTTCCATGAAATATCTTTCTTTATATCTCTCAACACTACAAAGTCAGAGGGCAAAATAAAATGAGTGTAATATAACCAAAAGTTGAAAACTAAATCCCTAAATCCATGAAAATGTTGTGCTACTCTTACTTTGTGCCTACTATTGCCCCCTTTCAGTGTCAACTGCCAGAGCCTCATATGCTGAGGACAACAGCAAGCAGCAAGCAAGATGAGCTGCCTCTATAGGATGCAGCTCCAGCCGTGCACAGTGTGCAAGCAGCTAGCAGCATGAAGCTGTTGTGATGCAGCAACACCTCAAGCACCAAGATCTACCCACTGAGTCTGGCCAGAAACACCAGAACAGGCTGACCAGGGAGCTGATGGAGTCACTGTCTCTGGAGATATTTAAAAAAAAAAAAAAGGGTAGATGCAGCACTGAGGTAGTGAGCGTGATGATGATGGCTGGACACCATGACCTCAGTGGCCTTTTCCAACTTTAATGAAACATGATTCTGTGAAATCTGATGGCAGAACCCATTCTAGAGCTGTTTTGCTTACAATCAGAAATTCTTCATGAGGGGTTAATACATAAGCACCAGTGTTGGGGCATCAGCAACCAAAATCTCAACCCTTCTCTCTGGGGCAGTGCAGGAAGACTGACAGAGGGGCCCCAGTCACCCAGGACAGATTGTAGGAAGAAGGAAACAACTGGGTGACAAAACTCCTCCTTTCCTATCTCCCAGCAGTGCCACCTAGCTACCCTCACCACTGACCAGACCACCAGAAGAGGCTGGCAAGGTCTGACCGTGAAAATCCAGAGCATCCTACCTGGCACATCTGTGAGACATTCCTTACAGAGTGCTGAGACTCCTCATTAGGGAAGAATACATCTGAATGATTTGACTTTACAGCAGATCTTTTCTTCAGCCAGGAATTCAACTTCATCACAAGCCTAGCAAAACACTCATGTTGTTTACACACCACACACTGCAGATTCTGCTTCACTTCAGAAGTGAAAATATACTTTGTACTAAGGCACAGAGCTCATTATTTTATAATATTATTTGGACTTCTAAACTAAACTGTCCACATGTTTTAAAGCATTTAGAGTCTAGGCAGGTCCACACACCCCTCTCACAGAGAGCAAAGTAGGCTCAGGTTCACTCCCATTTTTGCAACAGTACATGCCTAATTTAACTGGGAAATGAGAGGTGTAACCATAGTAGACTGGAGGCTCCAAAACCAATGCTCCAGAGTGTAAAAGTTGGAAAGAACCCTGAGAAGATGCACTTAAATATGATATTGTCATGGACTCAGCATCCAAGCAAAGTGAAAGTAAATAATACATTAGAAACAAGATGGCAGAAAAAAATGATTTTATTTTTTAAATTAAACACTCTTGCCTAGTTTTCCTTAGCTAATTAGCATCGTTTCCTAGCGGTTTAAGTAACTGCTCATTTAGATCAGTGAATGATTGCTCTGAGATTAGGGTGTGGGAAAAATCTTTCTGTTGGGAATAATCTACTTATGCTACTGTTTATTTGAAGCAGCGATAAACATAGAGATTTTCCTTCCATATGTGCCAAGTATAAGAGAAAGCAGAATGATTAATGAACCCTTGCATTTTCCAATAAATTACTAACTTCAGACAGAAATTTATAGTTTCTATTAGTACAAGACATCACAAAAAATCATAACTAATTTAAATCTGTTTCATTGCAAGCTATTCTTGGGTTTTTAAGAATGTTTATATTATTTCCATTTGATCTGCTGGGAATGACATTTCGCACACCATTATTTATAATCTACAAAAATTAATTATGCTTCTAATTAACAGCATGCAAATAAATTATTGCTCAAGCAGTTATTTAATCAGTTGAAATGTAGGGACTTTAAGACTGCATATATATACATTCTAATCATGTTTTTAGGGTTTCCTAGTTTGCTTTGTTGTTTTGGTGTTTGTTTTTCCCAGCATTTACTTTTTACTTATTCATCTTAGCATATAGGTTTTACTTGATCATTTCTTCCCAGATTTCTAAGGTCCACTGGTCTTTTGTGAAAGTTTTCAGATGCTCAGAATTGTTTGCTCTTCAATAACCAAGAACAGGAAAAACTTTATATGCCTTCCCTTTCCTGTATGAAGGATAACTAGTAAAAAAAAATAATTTAAATAAAAGTGAAACTGCATTGACCAGCTGATACATTCCCTTCTCAATGCCCTTTAAGAAAACTAGAAGCTGTGGGCTATGCCAAACCTAGCTGAAGAGCCAGATATCTAATTCTCTACTGAGCACATAGACAAAATAACCACAGTACAAACCACACTCTTCTGCTCCAGTGTCTTACCTGGGTGCAGTTAGAAGGGCCCAGACAACCCCTATCCTTTGGTTATGTTGTCCCAGAGATACAATCAGTGGCTTATTCTCACTGGGATTTGGAAGTGGACCTTGGGAGCTTCATTCCAATCCCTCTGTCTCCCCATCTCTTTGCAGACCCCCACCAAATATTAGTTGGCAGAAACTCACAGCTACAAGAAGAGGCTGAGAACAGCCAAACTATTACTCTGTTTGTGCCTGCTTTCCATACATTTACAATTTAATGGTAGAAACAGTCATAACAAATATTTTTAAGTGATGTTGCAGAACATTCAGAGAAAATGCACTTCATATCATAAATATTCATGCTCTCATATGTAAGAAATAACTATTCTGGGCAGGGTGTCAGGGAAATTGTAGGTGTGTTACATTCAGGAAGAAGACCTCCAGTTTAGACATACAAACAACCAGGAAAGAATTGCAAAACTTTTTGTAGAGAGCCATATAAGCACAAAAATGATTTCAAACATACAACTAAAAAACCCCATGCAATTGTGTGCTCACAGACAAACATAGGGTAGGGAAAGAAGCTAACTATCAAACACTTGTAAACCCTGAGATGAACATTTTTTTTTTTTAATGCGATTTATTATTCACTACTAAAATAATTTGTCTAAGTTTCAACAAGTACTTCCCTCATTCATTACTTTTAAATGTAAAGACTAAGCCAGTCATGACAATTGATAACCATACCACTTCCACTCCTCAGGCTGGGATCCCAAATGCTTCCTAAACCCCAGCCAAGGAGGCCAGCTCATCTTCATGCATCTCCCAGAGGAGCCCTGCTGGATAACAGCCCAAGGCCAGTGTCATCCCTGCAAGGCCTCCTACTGCAGAGCATAACATCCCTTCAAAACTCTCACATGGAGATGGGATGTCCCTGCTGGCTTTGTCCTGCCCACCCAGCCATATTAATGGGGACAATGCATGGAGCAACTGAGAGTAAAGCAGTATCTGAGACCCAGGTTCTTGTTAAATCATGGAATTCCATGGTGAGGTACAGTAACTTGAAAACTTAAAATAGTACCACAGCAGTTTTGCTTAAAGTACAAATCCAATACAGTAGGGGAAGCCTTCCTTTTCACCACTGATTTTCATAGAATCATAGGAGCTGGGAGGGTCTTCTGGAAGCTGTCTTGTCCAACCTCACTGCTGAGGTAGGTTACCTATGAGTATGTTACTCGGGAGATTACCCAAGTGGGTCTCCTTGGATATCTTCAGAGACGAACACTATACAGCCTCTCAGTTTTCTCTTTTTCACGCTAGTTGTCAAATTGGGTCATGTTGAAAACATAACGAGTATATCAGAATGTATGTTGGACAGTTTAATAAAGAAGCCTAATAAGCAGATGTAGTAATGAACAGCTTCCAAATATATTAAAATATCTTCATTCTAATAAAACTTAACATAAAGTAGATGGATTGTGATACTCAACAACCTCAGTAGCGGAGTTAAAATTGAATTATATGGGAGAAAAAGCAGCTCTGTTCTGATTTCAAAATTATGATGATGTACTATTATGATCCATCACTAGCAGAGCAGAAGGTGAAACAACAATAAATCACTGTTATTTATAATGCAGCAAATCATAAGAAGTATCATGAGGAGTTATAACTCATTTTCACTTCAGGTCATAATTAGACATCTATTGCATTATGTTTTTGCATAGGTATATCGGTATCATGGCAATTCATAATCCATCACACAATCAAAACAAGTGCAAACTGAGAAAAAAGCTATTTCTCTCCCCAGTATATTTAATTTATGGAGTAAGAATACAGCATAAGTGAAATGCAGGGTGCTTTATCCATTTTACTAATATCTTAATACTTTGTGCAAAATTCACTAATGGTTTAGTGAATAGTTCAGTTTAGTTTCAGGTACAAAAAAACAAAAAAAATCTCTGTTCACTCAAGCACACATTTCCCAAGTTTCTCTTAGCTTTTCATGCTAATATGGGAGATGACTTTCCAGACAGATAGCTGCTGGTTTCCTTCTTGGTTTCTGAATGTATGAATGTTCAAGGGAGCCTACCAGCAAACAGACACTGCTTTGCACTTGAGGGAAGAATTCAGGTATCCCTTTTTTTTCCCCTAAAACAAGAATATTTTTTCTATTGATGGTTCAGGAAATACTGTGTTGCTTAAAAGCAGCAACTGCGCCATACACCTGTTCAGATCAGTGGAGTTTATTATAACAGGGATTAGATTGTCTGAGTTGTCTTTGCAAAGAATTCCTCTCCAAAGCAGAGTGAAGCCCATGCAGTTTATTCATCCTAAATAAATACCTTTTTCAGAAAGCAGGACAAGATTCCTTTGGATATATATAGTGTTTTTTAAGGAGCTCTAAGAGAAGCGCAGCTTGCTGTAGAACAGGAGCTATATCTATAGATGGCAGAGCCAAGCATCTAAGGTCTAGGACCATTGTATGCTTTGTTTGTTTTGCTGTACAACCAGGTTTCTAAAGGCAGGGGTTTCTGATGCACAGGAACTGCTCACTACAGATGAGAACAAGGCACTGCACTGTATATGCCTTGGTAGCCCAGCCTGGCAGTCACAGTCCATAGGCAGAGGCAGCCTGGGTGCCCCAAAGGCAAGTAGAGACCACGCAAAACCGCAGCAAACACAAGCTACAAACTCAGAGACATCTGGAGTAAGTTACAGCAAACTGATCAAACTTCACATGGGAGTGGTGCTATGTCTGCCCTGAGTTACCCATCTGAGTTACTGCCCACCTCCATGCCATCCTGCTCTGACCTTTCTCTCCAGCTCTGCCCTTTGCGCAGGCTTGTGTTGCCCTACACCAGCAGTGCCAAACAGTCGTTTCTGCTGTGATTTACTGCTGGATGAGGTCAGGCCTCCACAACTCAAAGCATTGTCCTACCATGCTGTTGATTACAGATTTATTTTCTGAGAACATCTGTCTTCCACTTAACATGCACTCTGGAATGTTTTTTACCCACTCCATAGCTGGAGAAAGCCACACTTTGTCCTAGCAAGGCAACTTTTGGAGAACACTGCAGTAAACATTATGAGTGCGGGATAGGGACAAGGTTTACTGGTTAGTAATGGTGGCAGATGGATGGATGGTTGAACTAGATGACCTTAGACGTCTTAATGATTCTATGATTCCGTGATATCTCCCCATTATCCCCCAGAGCCATCAGGGTTAACCCCATCCCCCTACGCATCCAGAGGGAGCAGGCTCTACACATCGCAGGTTCAGCAGAGACATCTGTCTGATAAATAGCTCATTTTGCAATCACTATCATATAATTTAGTATTTTGACAGGTGCATAAACTTAACATGAGCTTTATATAAATATTAAACAGCCTTTCTAAAAATGAAAGCTCTGAAATGAACACAGTTCCCTAGGCCTGCCTTAATAATTATTCCAAGGAAAGGTTTTTTCTGAAGAAGGAAAGGAAAAAGATTTATCTAGTGTGAGAATATGGGAGTAATTTGGCTATACTGTATCTAGGTTTTGTGACTATCAGTTTCAGGAGCTATCAGGCTGTATTGGTGACTATAGCTCTGCACAACCTTTGCCTTTGGTGTTGTTTTTTTTCTTGCTTTTTTCCCCTCATACAATCCAGATTTATCTCTTCTACACTGCCCTGAAGGGAGATGTTCACTATAAATCTGCACAGGTATCACTGAACAGCATCAAGGCTGAGTGAACAGACAAAAAGATTTAGTAAGTAAATGATAAAATTAATGAAGTTGTTCCCCTCAATTCTCTTCTGGTGGGCTCTGTTCTCACCCTACATAGCCCCACTCTCGTCCACTGCCTCCTCTAGCCCTGCTCCTGCCCTCACCAAGTATCTCTGTTCCCAGAGAGGAACTGAAAGGATAAAACCCAACTTTTTTGTGCTGCTTTTTTCCTTTTATGTTTTCCAGAAACACACATTGATTTTACACAGAGCGCACTCTACTCTCGGCACTTATTGCAATCAACATGAAAATAGCACGATACCACTTCTGAAGATACCTTTCTCTTTTTGTATCCCATTGTAAAAGATCATTTAAAGAGAATGATACAGCTGAAACCTGCTGTTTAACTTCTCAGAAATATTCTCTTCATTTTTTGTTCTTAAATACAGTATTAAAAATAACATTTTAGGAAGCCTTTCTTTTCATAAAGGAAGAACTGAAAAGTAGTGGTCTAAATATTCTCCACTTGTCCTAACAATACCAAGTGCAAGCTTTTATTTTATTTATATATATATTTTAAGATGATAGAGTTTGGCACTTAAACCCTACCACCCAACCTCTGTAAAGGTAGTTAAGATCCCTGTTACCAAATCCACTCAAGTAAGGAGGAGTGCACCTGAGCAATTAAAAGCAGCACAATTGAAGGAGCTTGTCCAAGGACTGGAAATGAAGAGCCAGGAGCTCCTGGACCCAGTTCTCCATACTTCAAAGTAACATTTTTTCTTGTCCAAACGTGATATGCATTCCTTGAGATCCTGGCAGAAGTACACCACACAAGGCATCAACACCTCAATGAACTCCACTGTGTGAGTCACATCATCTCGGACTCTTCTAACCCCATCGTTTTCTTGTACAGTAGTTTTTTTTTTAAAACATCACATTTGTCTATAACCTATTTACTTATAGATGACAGCTCTGTGAAACCCTATGTATACTATATACTCCTCTGAAGTTCTGGTTTGATATCTTTGTGCTATAATGTTTTTTGAGTAAATTTAGCTAGCTTTGTGATAAGGACTTTTTTTTCTCCCCTCTCTATTTTTTTATTTTTTACACATTGGCACTATTTCAGCCTTTTATGTCCCTATTGTTCCTCAGCAATACACAGATACAAAAAGAAATATTCCTGCATCATTTCTATTAGGGACTGAGTTCTGCTGGGGATGACACTGGAGGTGAAATTCTCAGAAGGCAAACTTTTTCAAAGGAGAGAATGACATAATTCTCAAACAGCTTTTTTAAAACAGCCATTTGTTAATAAGTCTTATGCATACACAATTACCATGGAACTGATTTTTGAAACATATCAGAAGTAAAACAAGCCAATAAAATCAGATTATCCAGAATGCTCATTTAATTTATTCTTCAGTATTCAGACACTGAGTATGCTTTATTGTCTTTTTTAATTTGTTTTAGACCAACCAGAAGATCAGATAAGCTCTGATTCCTAATATTGGGCCAGCAGTCATCTTCCTTGACTATGCTCAGCACTGCTTTGTGTGTAAGCTGGATACCCGTCTCCAAAGCACCGTGCCATCACAGTACTAACACAGAGGACAAGGAGAGCCAGTCTGAGCTGTGCTCAAAAGGCTAGTCAAATCAGCTTCATAGCTAATCAATTTCATTTATTATTTAAAAGAAGGCACTTGTAGCACCTCATCACAAATTTTGGTCTCGTGTGTGCTGGTTGTATGCACGTGAGTGGTCTCGTCTATGGAAAAGAATGAATTACCTGTAAATATGTTTCACTGCAATAAGATAATAAGCATAACTGCTCTTAGCAACACACGCAATATTCCCACACCAGAAATACAGCCACAGGCTCATGAGCTGAAACTCCAGACCAGTATAAAATACTTCTACTTCAAAATCCATTTGATTAAGCGCAAATTCCAAGAACGTTTACCAGAATTTTCAAGAAAATTAAATCCATTTCCTGTGACCACTATATCAAATTGATTCTAATGCCTACAAACCTTTATTTGAATGTTTCTATACCACATTACTTTGCCTTCTTCTCTGCGTGAATAAATCCCCTGAAGACTCTCATTATTATTTTACTAGAATGACTCAAACCAAATAGAGTATTTGGAGAACTGACTCTTTGGGCAGATTTTCCCAGTAAAGGATGGGAAAGCAAGAGAGCTCCCAAAATATTTAGTAGCAGTTATTCTTAAGACCTATTTGAATTTCACTGACAGGTTTTATCATGTGTGATTTCCATTCCATTTTCTTCATCTCTGTTATATCATAAAATTTCATCAAGTGTAAATGTCAGATCTTTTCTTTATTATTTGCTAATGTCATAAAAAGTCGAATTGTTTGCTTTGTTAAAGGGCTTACTGAGCATTGACTTTTCTATATTTGTATTTTACTACCAAAATGCTTTAAAAAATAAAATAATAAGAAAAAATATCCCAGCTGAAATGGGATTTAAATAACAGAGTAAGGTTTGCCATTATCATAAATGTATAAAGTGCTTTGTGAGTAATAAAATGGATCATGGATTCTAGATAATTCAAACTGAAATGTTATGTTCAGTATCAAGATTAGATTACATTAATGTAGTTCATTTTAAATGGTTTAAAGGCCATCAGATGCATGTGAAAAGAATCTGTATCATAACTTAGAATAAATAGACTGAGACATTTGTTTATAATGTCAGCGCTAAACAAATCTATTACTGCATTTCTGCATGTAACATTATGTTACCACTGTTATTAAACAAGAAGAGCATGAAGATAAATTATAGCTTTAATTATAAACATTACCTTTGCATATTTATTAATTTAAAATGAAACAATGTTCACTAACCTTGGATTATTTATATTTGCTAACATTTTAATTAACTTTGTTTTATTTATGTTACCTCTTTGCAGCTACCAGTCATACATAGTTACTTATGCAGGCTAATTTATCACACTACACATCATCCAGGAATCAGATGGCACTGTTTGGGCTAGTTTTGCTACAAGATGCATGCAAAAAAAACAAGCAATGACTGATGAGAAAAGCCCTCTCATCTCACTCTCAGATACTAACCCCAACCTTCCTTTTTTCAAATTGCACACATCTACCCAAGCTGCTGGCCATAACACTAAAAAACCTCTCTGCTTACCCTGAAATGATTCCATTTGACAATACATCCTTGATTTGATGTCACAAGCTTTCATTCTTAACATGATTTGGGAAGAATAAAAGTACTTCAAGGACTCCATGTCTATTGTAGCTCAATAATCAGCAGATAATGGGATGCATAGAAGAATTAAGGCATAACTCAGCCTCAAAATTCTCTTTACCTAGCTGAAGTATATCAGAAAAGAAGCTGCTGAAGTTTCAAATCCCTGGATGAGTTTCAAATCCCTCCAACTACCAGCTAGAAAATAAGAAAACAAACTTAACACTAAACTCCTTACTGCTGCTTTGCAACGAACCTTCTTATAACTTTGCATTAGCCAAAGCCAGCTAGAGACAAAATAAGACACAGCTGACTCCACTGCTTTCAGAAACTTCTCCTTAGGGCCCACCTGCAAGCCCTGATGGTGATGCAAGGGTGGGGGAGCAGGACAGCCCCATAGCCAGCACTAGGGGCTCTAACCAGGCTGGTGATGCTGAGATTTGCATACAGATGGTGATGTAAAGGAGCCATGGAGGCATTCCCACATAACCGCTTTGAAAATTTATATTAAGTTCTGCTATGAAATACTCACACTTACATAAATTCTCTTTGTCACACACATCTGAGAGAAAATGTGTTTAACGCTCTCTGGTTTAAATACTAAAAGAGTATTAATATCTTCAGTGCATTTTGCATAATTAAAGTTATACATTATGAATTTTATAACTCAGTGCAGTAAGTGCCTTTAACATCAGTAGCTATCTTTGACAATAAATGTCTTAAAATTTAAATAAATAACAAATACTTTTACTATGCTACTCGCTCCAGAGCCAGAGTTGCCTTAGTAACCATGAGTCAGTGACACTAAAGGGAACCAAATACATGGGCCTTAGAGAGGAATGAAACACTAATAAATTTTTAATATTAAATTGAAAGCTTAAATTAAGTTTTATAATGGATTTCTACTCTGTGATCCTTATCTATATTATGCTACAGCATCATGTATTCTGAAAACACAGGAAGCTCAGTGTGCCCTATCTTCCCTGCTTATCATAGAAGGACACAATCCTGCAAAATTCTACTCACAAAAGTGGTGAAGATCTCTTGAAATCTGTTTCATCTTTATCTAGGACATCCTACATTTCTGCGTATTTATGAACTGAAAGCCCACAAATATAAGAACCATCCTTACTAATTGTAGACAGCCTGTTTTTAAAATCAGTAATTCTGTCTAAGAGCAGTTGAAACCCTTTAGTGACATCACCTGTTAATTTCTGATAATCATTGCTAGAACTGTCTAATTAATCCAACTCATTATTCATTATGACTACTGAAACCTCCATTTCAGCTCTTTTGACCTGTATAGTTTTATTATTCTTTATATCATTTACAGCATATTTCTTGCCAAAGCTGAAGTTGTAATTAACCTTAAGAGTAGCATCAAATGTTTCATCGAGTTCTTCACCCAAAACTTTAGGAAAGGTTGAGAACAATAAGCAGAACTAAAATAGAGTCTGTCCAAGCAATAAGTGAAAAAAATTTACTAACAAGCCTTGGTGGTGGACTTTGTTCTTTCAGGATTCATTGAGGAAAAAAATAAAAAGGAAAATCAAGGTTATACACAAATGATAAAATCAGAATGATCATCTTTCCTTTATAAGTATACTTTCTTAGTTCCTGCATAAGGCAGTATTTTTAATAATATCCAATTAAATTCAATAAGCCAATTAACATTAACTCTCAGGATAATTACATCTTGACAACAATCATACTTTAACCAACGTGCTGGCAGGGGTTGGAGTTGAAATAAATGTGTGGTACACCTTGCAAAGTCATCTTCCTGATGTTATCATCAATGACAATGGAATCAGCACTGCAAGAGTAGACAGCAAATGTACACACTTGTCTGATCATTCTTTTGCCCAATTTTCTTGATAGGCAAGAAACATCTCCTGGCAAAGCTCAGTGAAGCTCTATACCATTCGAAACGCTCTTAACAAAAACAGAGGAGAAAAGCAATCTAGCCATGCAGAAATAAAGACAGGAAGTGCCAAGATAATGCAATTTTACTTTGTATATGCTGCAAAGGCTGGCAAAGCAGAAAGAAAGCCATCCATGTGTGGTGTACCAGGGGAGATGCTGTAACTCTAAGGCTCTTGTTTCTGCATTAGAAATGGTGAATTACAGAAATCTTAGGCCATACTTCCCTGTACTCCAGCAATGCTATTCCTGAGCAAATATGATAGCAAGAGTTAGATCTATTAAAATCTTCTGACTTCATCCCCAAAAATACTCCGCAAAGGTTATAATACCATCTTCAAACATCTCAGAAAATGCTTCAAGACTAAGCAGCTATTGATTTCACTCAATCTAGTTACAATTTCTAACAAAACCTCTCTGTTTAGATTTGATTTAGTTTGGGTTTTGCTGAATTGGTCTCCTACTAAATCAAATATGCAAAATTGTATTAAAAAAGAACGTCAATTTTTTTTTCTTTTACAGCAAGTAGAAACCCCACAAGAATGATTTATGGCACTAAAATATAACTGTTCTTTTATGCCACTGCTAACAGAATCCTCCAAATGCAAGACTGAAACCAGGTGGTACATATTTGTTATTGCAACATGTAAAATCTGTGGGTCTATTTAAATCAGAAATAAACAATCTAGTTGTATTTTCTTAACTAGCTCACTTCTCCTTCACTTGTTCACATCAAGAGAACCTTAGGAAAAGAATTTGGTATGATACTTATCCTCCTTTGAGATATTTAATTTCAGCCCAGACTTGATAGTTGGAAAAAACAAACAAACAAAAACAAACACACGATATCCAGCATGAACCTTTCCATTGCATTTTAAGTACAGAACTTGATTAAGGATTTATAAAGTTACTTTCAAACCTCAGCAGTGAGACCTTCCTATTTGGGAAAACAGAATAATGGTTCTAGCGAGTCCCTGAACATCCAGGGCTAAATCCTCCTCTGAAACAGAACAAGCAGTGAGTTTTTCAAAGGTTGCTGACTTTTCCCCAAGTTTCCCCTGTGCCCCTACGGACACAACTGGTTGCTTTTGATGAGGAGAGGGGAATAATTGCACATAATCTACTTCCATTTGGTTCTCCCTCCTTTTCCCTTGGTGGCAGCTGGTACAAACAAACAAGATGCTGAGTACCTTTATTGCTAGGTGGGAAAACTTACAGGCCTCCTTCAGCTCTATCTGTGAGAGTAGAATCCCTAATCAGGGCTCAGGACCCACATCTGGACAGCTGGGACCCCAACAAACTTGCTCTTCACTTTCACAGCAAATACCCTTGTCGCTCCACAAGTGTTGTGCATATCATCTCAATAACACACTGATTTAATCAGGTCTGTCACTTTACTTTAGCTATCATTTAATTGGCTGCAGTTTATGTCTTGCATATTTTAATTGTTTTGTGGTTTATCCACTTAACCAAAAAAAAGCACGTTAACAAATTTTTATTAAGTCCAATTAAGAAAGATGCTTTTATTTCCCTGGATTTTTTGTTGTACTAAATACAGCTTACAAGCTGAATTTGCAGACAAAGAAAGAGTATTTGTAATTATACATTTCAGGTCTCCTAGAGGGAAATCGAAGCATCGTTGCTGATACGGCTAAAAAGATCTCATTATGCCTCTAGCACCAGCTCTTTTTCTAGTAGCAGACAGCCTTTTGATCTCCCACTTTTTCCTCCAGGTTGACTTGTCCAAAAGGCTGCATTGTGTCTCGTGACATTTCATAAGCTTTATAAATTCCATTTTTCCCTTTAGCTGTTTCCTCTGGTAGTTTTAAATCAGTTTATCTCTCCCACAGAGCAGAGGTCCTGACCTGACATGGACCTTTGGCCATCAGAGCACTAACACAAGAGCTCTCTTATCAGATCCAAGCACCTTGGAAACCCAAAGGCAGCAGGCACTTACTGAGAATGGGAAGTTGGGAAAATTAACGATGCTGTACTGCAGCGCACAAGGTAAATATTTTGATATGTTAGAAGAGCATATATACCCATAAAATTCATCCATATGGACACCGCACACAAATGGGGGTCAGAGAGGAAGCCTATAAGTTTCTGCTCCTTCTCTGAAGAAGGTTTGATTTTTTTCATCCCATGTTTCTATCCCCTATAACTGAGTTTTAAAGTAGAAGGGAGGTCACTCTCCTCATCCTTAGGCATTCTGGCAAATTGGTGAAAGTCAGAAATAAGTGACCTCTTTCAGACATGCTATGAGAGGGCAGCCAGGTGCAATTCTTTACTCATTTTTACAACTAACCTTTACTACAAACATAATTTGGGGGATAATGCATCTGTAAAGAAATTTTTATATCAAATACTAAGCAGAGGTAGATGTTATTTCACCAATACCCATTTGATCATTTTTAGAAACATTAGCAATATTTTTTAAGAATAAAAATATTCAGTAATTTGGAGTTTACTTGAGGACTTATAAAAGCAAGACGCACACAGCCTGAATGTTTTCTGAAGTTTACTCAATTTATCACTGGAGGAAAAAAAAGAATCAGAATGTTTGGAACAACTCTATTTTAATTATAGCCCTGTGCGGGTTCAAGATTGCTATTGTTGCCACAATATCTGTGTTTGCTCAAATGTTGTGGGGTGGTATGTTGATGATATGAAAGAAAACCATGAATAATTATTGATCTATGCTACAAAGAATTTAAGAGGAAGAAGTCTCCACCCTTAAAATTAGATGGCTCTCAGGAAATAAATCAGAAATGACAAAAGATAATTAATCTGTAGCTTAATGGGATAAATTTAAAGGTATAAATTACATAATCAGTCTTCTTCACTGCATTGCTTTGATTTCATATTTCAGTTCCTGACTTCTTCCAACCTCTCTGGCTATGTGCTCTGGCCAAGACAAGGATGTCAGGTTCAGGTTCAGACTTAGAGCAGAGGAATTACTCTCCAGTCACACTGCACAGCCCTACCCCAGCACAGATGCACTGAAAACCAGAATATCTGTTATCAACAGGGAAAGGGACCTTGGGCATAAGGATCTCATTCCTCATCACATCCCTAGGGCTTTCTCACATACAAATAACTGTGCCATTCTTCATATATCTCAATAGCAAGCAAACTGTTTCTTAAAAGCTGTAATACAGCTGTAGATAATGTTTCCAAACTGGTCCTACAATTGGGAACAGAGCAGAGGCCATGATATTCCACTCAATAAAACACAGTTTGTACCTATACCTGGAGTTACACTGTGATTTTAAGACATTACAGATTACTGTACTTTGCTAATCATTTCTGCTCTTTGATTATCCTTATTATATGCTGTTGAGAAGTGGCACCTCAGCTGGGTCTGAGTTCATCTCCAAGAAGCAAAATGAGCCTCTGGAGGGAAGGGAGATGCAGCAACTCTAACTGACAAGGTTTTATGGACAGATTCAAAAACATCTGCAAAGCAAGCAGAAAAACAAAAACACACACCCTTGGCCTTGCAGATCTGCCCTCAGGAACTAGGCCAGATGACCACTTGAGTGATCATTCCACTAATTCAATGCAATAGCCTGCAATTTGCAAACAAGTTGCTCATATACTTCAGTGGGAGTGTTCCTTTTCCTTAAACACAGAAAGAAAAAAAAGCAGCCCCTGCTGTTAATAGCTAACACCATGTCTTTATTAATGACAACTGCTGTTTAAACCAGTAAAACTAATCACTATTTCAGGGCAGTCTTCTCACACTCATTCTGATTTTCCTTCTTGCTTTTGAAATTAAGCATCTTATAGCTTGCTCGGTACAGTTCATATTCTTTTACAAAGCAATCTTTCAGTGGTGCTGTTCTACAGAAATGGATAAATCTCAATTCAGAACATAAATTATAGGAGCATAAATATGAAAGCTCCACTTTTCTCCACTTGTTCCATTTTCAAGTTTGACTTTGATTAGAGTGGTATTGCCAGTGGTGTTGGATAGTTTACAAGCTGTCCCCAAAATCCTGAATGATGTGTTTCTTGCCGAGTCTATGCCCCACAGGATCCGCCAAGCAGGCATCACACTAATCCAGTATTGAACTAGTCAAGCATGTGGGAGTTCAAGCTGTCAAGAACTGTAAGAATCATATGTAAGAACCTCTGCTATTCTCTCTTTCTTAACCAGTTCATATATGTAACTATGTTTATCAATATGTTAAGTGTTCATCTCATCACAAGCCTATTTTGATTTCTTCCTTTGAAGAAGCCATAATCTAAGCCAATCTAAATCATTCAGAGAATCTCACGTGTTCCCCTGAAAAGGAGTTTCTGTGAATAAATTGTTTTTTAAAATTCCACAAAATGGGAATGCAAGGATAAGCAGCTGAAACCAGAAACATCTAAGTGGTTATAGGCCTTCCCTGTATCCTGAAAGTCTCTTCAGTGTAACCACCAGAGCTGCTCTTTTCTCCTTCACCCAAAACAGATCCAACATGGCCTAAGAAATCAGAAGACAGTTTGAAAATAATGAATTTCTGTAAAGTATTAACAATTACAAATTTTTCCAAAATTCTAAGACCAAGGGAACAAACAGGCTCATCCAACACATTGAGATTCTTGGCTTGGAGCTCCTGTTGAGGCCCGCATCCTTGCCAAACAGTTTGATGCAGTATAATTTGTTTTAAATACAAGGTTTTGTTTGGCTTGAAAAATACAATGAGGTTCTGAGCACCTCTTTAGAAGAATCTTGACACAGATTTGTTCCTAGTTTGCATAGTACTACTCAGCATTTCCAATAAAGATCTTTAAGAAGAAAAAGACCCTATATTTTGACCCAGAGTGAACCTGACTGTTGCATACAGCCTGAAAAAGGTGAAGAAAAGCAGATAAAGAGAGCAAGCACTCCTCAGAGTTAGCTGATGCTACAAATGCAAAAGAGTCCAGTTTGAATTCTCTGTAGCAAAGTGGGCAATATCTATTTCAGGAAAATGTTTTTATCATTTATTATGTCATAAGCAAAAGAGTAAAATAAACAGTTTATTATCATGTCTAAAATGCTTTTGACCAGCCAACTGAAAAACTAATTTCATTTTCTCATTACGTTGCCTCAGGCATCCTTTAACGTCAATTTTTATTACAGACAAAGAAGCGAAATTAAAAAGATCTGTTACAGTAGAAGGAAAAAAACAAATGCTTCAGAATTTTTAAAAGTAAGACTAACAAGCAATGAACCTGCTAATCGTTCTTGGTAATTACCATTAATTTTGCAAGCAATGGAAGACAGATTCTAGGGATCTGTATTTCCATGCCCCAGAAGGAACTCTCTTGAGTAGAAGCATTAAGGTTTCTGAAAAACTAGGAACAGTAAAACCAAGCGTCTCTGCAGAGACTGCTGGGTCCCCTTGCACTGAGATAGCAGTGTTATGAGTTAGTTATGGAGATACTCCCTAAAGTAGAATTAGAGGAAGTTTTCTCACTTCTAGGTGAAACCTTCCATGCTCCTTTGGGTACGATTAAATCATCTTCACCAAGACAGTCACATGGCTTTACAGATTTCATATTTTTAAAGTGCAGAATTGCCACAACTTTCTGGACAAAAGAAGAGAAAGCCCACAAGAGAGGTCCCTCAGACACCCCTGAACAGTCTCAGCCATTTGGATCCACAAAGGAGCTGTGCTAGAATAACATCAGGCTGAAAGGGTTCCCTGCAATGATCTCTAAAAGAATCTTATGAAAAACACTGAAAGAGTAGTCTTACCAGAGGCCCAGTAACACACTTCATGTTGTAGCTGTTATCTAGGACTCTACACTTAAAGAAACATGATCAGAATAACAATCAGGTATCAAAGGCTGGCAAAGTAAGCATCTATTATTTTGTGATTTCTTGTTTTGTTCCCCCCCTTTTCCTTTGAAAGATTCTAGGAGAGCTATTTAGGCTCATCACTATCCAGTGCCCGAGAAATAAAACAGTCACTATGGCTCCTGCAAGAATTTCCACGTGCCCCAGCTGCTGGCAAGGAGCACCCTGGGGTAATCTTCATAACAGTAGCCAAGGTGAAGTACTCCCATCTTCTTCCATGACCTACAACTAAGCAATGTGTTCCAGCCAGACAACAACTTCTCATAGGGAATGAGAATTTCACATCTTATTGTGCAACAGTTTTGCAGACACTTCCAATCCTATTTCCAAGTTGCCCACAGATGTACAAATTCAGGCTGTTCATTTTCCTGGGACAGCTTTAGGAGCCATCCTGTCTTCTCCTTTTTCACTCTTCCCTTCCCATCACTTCTTCCTTTTTACAGGACAGCCTAGACTTCAACATCAAGAATGAGTTTCAAATGACAACAGAATACTACCTTAAAAGATCAACTGTCAGAGACAAGACTCCAAGGCAGTACATAAAGTTTTAACTCACCTACGTATTGAAAAATCATCTCAAGATAAAAGCATCATAACAAACAAAGGAAGAAAAGCAGAAGTTTGTGTTACAAATATAGTCAACCTGGTCAATTTAAGGAGCCAAACTAAATGGATTGATCCTATTTAGGTCAAGTTTACTTTCTGTGCATTTCCCAAGACACCTCTGCCTGAAGCCTAGGTGAGGTTTTCTATGGTCTGTACAGGCTTGATGCTCTGGTATTGTGTTTTGATAAAGCTGCTTCTTCAGTAATCAGGCCAGCTGATATCAGTTCAGAATACAGATTGAACTTCCATTTGCAATGATAGACACTGTCAGAACTGAGACAAATTTAGAGGTGAACCACAGACAGGTGCTTGTCTCTTTTGTGCCCCCAAAATTGTTTACTTATTTCTGGCAGGTGTTTGAATGACTGCCATTAAAAGCTAATTTACCATCTACCTCCTTCCTAAATTGCATGTTGATTTAGTACTGCATGCACAACTGTTATGACGTGACTGAGCCTGTCTTAATTATTCTTTTATTTAAGTCTATGCATTATCATTAGGCGTTTCCGTGCCAGGCTAACACTGAGACTGTGGCAAATATCTTTCACTTAAAAATATTTCTGGATTGTATCAGGCACAAATACTACTACTGAATACTAATATGGTTGACTCTAATAAAAGACAGCAGCAAACAGTTAATGCATAGGGATGATGAGCAATGCTTGCTCTTAAACTTCCAGGAACATACCAGAGGCTAACAGCACCTAACAGAGGAACTGTAAAACAATCCACTCTTTCAGGGCATAAAATATAACATTAGATTAAGGATACAAGAGGTGCTGGAATAATACTGCTAGAAAGCAGGTGAGACAGAATGAAATGCAATGATTATACAGAAGTAAATACAGCAGTTTGAGAATACCTTCTATTGTTCTTGTGAATATTCTCAGGGGGATAAGGAGGCTTTATATCACAGATAATTAAATGCAGTCTCTTTACCATTATATCTGTTGTATTCCAGAGAGCAGCAGGTTATAGGGCAATAGACTGAAATTAGATTTTAGAAGAACATGTGTCCTGACCTTTCTTTAAAGCAGATCTATTTACTTTCTAATGCAGTTCATCTTGTAGAAACTGATGTACTGATAGCCAATGTAAAGGTTAAGACATATATGACACTTAAACCCTCCTGCTACTGACTAACACAATTCTCTTTGTTTATATTGTGCAAACAGATCTTTTAAGCAGCCAGTGTTGAAAATAATCTTTTTTGTGGTGATGTTAATTTCAGGTTTCCTAACATTTATATATGCAGTGGAGCAAAGGCATTTCTAAATTGCAAATCTAAGTGGGCTTGATCCTCTCATAGTAAATCAGAATAGCTCCACTGAATCAAATACTGAAGCCAATGAAATTTCACTGATTTATGTCTAGGTACCTAACTCTGAGCTTAAATGGATTAAAGCCAGATTTACATGATTGCAAGTGATAAGATCTTGGCCTCATGTATTTTGATACATTATGGGCCAGATAGTGAAACCCTTATGACAGTGGCACAACTTGCATGACTAACTGCTCACTGATGTGGCTGTGGGCTGCACAATCTGGCTGCGTATTACACAGATGTAAACAAGTAACCAAAAGAAAGTTATTAAGAGGCTCTGATGATATAATAAATAAACACGTCATGACACTAAAGTAGCTTTAATAGTATCAGAACCACATGAAATATGTACAGTCTTATATTACAGATGCTCTGTGTTGAGGTCTTTAAACATAATGGATGAGAGCTGGTTCAACTATATCATGACATGATTCTGAATACTATTTGATTTGCAGAGAAAAAAAATGCATAAAATAGGACAGTGTTACACTATGCAATGAAAATAGAAGGTTTTGCACATTCCTTGGTCCTACTGCTGCTGTTGACTATCGATCACCAAGATCCTTCTCCCCTTGGCACGTGACCTGTTTGTTTTTGTTTGTTCTTTCCTTTCTTTTGTTTTCATTTGTTCTTACTTCAGATTAACTATTATCCTACTAAGACCTCCACATTCTTTGATATAAGAAAGAAGATTTTTTTTTACAATTAAGATGGTAATGCATTGGTGTGGAATAGACATGTTCCTATATCATCTCACTCAAGTTACTATATTAGCTCATGAACACTACACACCACATAAATTATCACAACCAAGCAGGCAGATATTTATCTGTTAAAAACACCACAATAACTAGATACAGAAACATAATGCAACAGAAAGCATAGCAATAACAGCACAGCAACAAAGTCCCAGGCTGAAGAACGTATTCAAACACAACACTCATAGTCACAAAAACAAATTAAAAAAATAAAATAAAAAAAATGCTGCTTACCTTTGGAAGGCCTCAGGTACCCAGGAATCTCCACTGAAATACCCTCAGCTCCACTGCCAACCCTTATATGAGGTCTGGGAAGAATTGGATCCTGGCTACACCCCCTCCAGTCACTCAGGTACATTGCATGCACCTGAGCTCCCCTGGGTTGGCCCTGCCTTCCCACCAGGTGCTCCATCACAGCTTCAAGCTGTGACAGCATTTCCAATAAAGTAGGGAAGAAATTAACATTTGACTTCAGACAAAGGGAAGTTTCTTAAAAATAGATTCTGTTTGACCATTTGGAGTATTTTGCAACACTAAGATAGTATCTGAACTTTCCAGTGGTGGAAAAACAAAATGTCACAAAGAGCAGTCTCTCAGCAGCTTCCCAAACACTGCAAAACAGCAGAAACCATTCACAAAGTAAGCTTCTAGAAACAGAAGAGCAAAACAGCTGGTAGGGATTAGCTATTAGGGCCACCTGGAGAAGCTTTGGGCTTCAGATTCATCTTACCCCAAAGCCACTTGCTTCCTCCTGTGTTTCTTTTGCCATAAAGCAGAGGGGTGTTAACATCACCAGTGCCATACCTGTGGGCAGGAGTGCCCTGTCTTTCCCAGTGTTTATAGGGAAAAGTACACTTCCATTTGGGTTAAAGAAATTTCCAAAAAAAAAAAAATTTAAGGAAGCTGAACAGATATACCTTTGATGAAGGTATTCCATGGCTGAAGTGTGCAGGGGGAGACAAGAGAAAAGGTGAAGTGTGAGAAACAGCAATTAATGCTAAAATGCCACACGCGACTCTTTTGTTGTTATTTCCAGGACATTGCATGAGATCAGTGTTTTATAAAGATTTTTTTTTTTTTTAAACAGTCACCAAGATCTTTCTTATAACTAAAATAAAGAGCGAACAATGAAGCAGCACAAGAACACAGTATCAGTGACCACTCTAAGTAATGCAATTCTAAGTCCCACAGAAATGCACTTCTATAGGCCTAAATCTCAAAGTCAGAGGAACAATTTCTTCCGGAAGAATAAAAGATATCTGCACTAATTTTAGTATGAATAAAATGGCTTTTGTGGTGTTCTTAGAGGAGGAGAAATATTATGGGAAAGGCCTTTACATAATAACCTTTTTGTAAAGCTTGGATAGCAAGATGATTCTGTAAGACACTGAAGTCACATGTCATTAATCAGAAATGACAGTCTTTATTCATGTATATTTGACTGAAACTGCATAATTTTAGCCTCCAATAGCCCTGGATAAATGACCTTAAGTATAGTACTTCTTCAAATTGACAATGATTGATGAGGGAGAAAAAATTATGAACACAGAAAAAGTAAATATAAGAAACAGACAAAAACCTTTCGTATCAAACAGACTTCTTGTTTTTACTTTTCCAGCTCCTTCCATCTCATTTTTTATCTCTATAACCTCATTCAACATGTTTTAATCATTTTTCTCCTACTGCATCTTTTACATTTTGCCCGCAGTACCCCACACTAAATCCTGAGCTCGCTGAAAGATTCATTCAGATAAATGAGATTGATTTCATATTTTTCCATTCATGAAAAGAGTCTTTAAAGTTGGAAACTTTTTATGCAGTAGAAAAGTAAGGAAACTGATTACTTCAAGGAGGCATTCATCTACATCTCTTGACAAAACCACGGCACGCATCCACAGATGAGCAGCATTACTTACAGGATACATTGTTAACCACCAACACCACTTCCAACTCCCTTTCACAAACAAAAGCCACCTGGCTGCCAGTGGGATAGGAAATTTAAATAATGTGCTTAAGTGATTAAGGCCTCACCCTATTGATCGTTTTGTGCTAATTGATGAAAGAGTAAAGAGAAAACAGTACGTAATTACATTTGTTGGGTATTCATTACTCTTTCTCCATGACAGTACCTATTCCTGGAAGTAATGTGCACTTTGGTTGGATTTAAAAAAAAATAAAAAAAAAGATATTGAATGAGCTTTAAACCAATTCTGGGAGACTGAAATTTTGCATTGTGCCACTGAAGAAACTCCAGTGCGTATGCTGCTTGTCTCCACAAAATTAAAAACATTTATTGTCACTTTTCTCTGTAATGAGAATGACTCTCGTGTTGGATTAATAAAACTAGTATTGCCGTGTGTTATCACTTTATGAAAGTTTGCCCGTGAGATCTTGCTGAATGAAGACTCCCTCATTGTCCCAAACCCTACACAGTGGCTCACCAACCGACAGCTGGCCTGCTGCAGGACAGCAAGCAGTCAATGCCAGGGGAGGCTGAGCCTGACTTTCTCACACACTGCATTGCGCAATGTCATTCCACATCAGGATCCCCCGAGTTACACAATGTCAGGCCAGTTTAGGGCTCCATGCAGCATAACAGACAGTGACACGATTGTAATCCAAAGCAATAAGCTCTAAGGAGTCTGCTGCCTCATTAAGGTTCTTGTGCAGCAGGGCTGTGGGACGCCATGATTGATGCTCCCAGTCTGCTTTGGGCAGGGCCAGCATGGGGCTTGGCTCCACTCTCCAAAGCTGGATCTTCAGAATACACCCCACTCACCTGCCCAGAAGATATCATACAATCATAGCATGCC
Source organism: Cyrtonyx montezumae (assembly GCF_038088225.1). Classification (NCBI taxonomy): domain Eukaryota; kingdom Metazoa; phylum Chordata; class Aves; order Galliformes; family Odontophoridae; genus Cyrtonyx; species Cyrtonyx montezumae. The sequence goes on from NW_027071903.1 coordinate 11,701,140, forward strand.
TTGAGTTGCAAGGGAACTCACAGATCACCCATTTCCAGACCCCTGCCATGAGCAAGGTTGCCACCCACCAGATTAGGCTGCTCAAAGCTCCATCAAACCTGGCCTTGAATACTTACAGGGATAGGACACCTACAGCCTCTTTGGGAAAGCTGTGCCTGTGCCTGTGCCTCACCACCTTCTCAGTGAAAAACTTCTCCCTGACATCCAGACTAAATCTCCCTTCTTTCAGTTTAAAAATGCTTTCCCTTGTCTTATCACTATTTACCCATGTATGAGGTTGATTTCCCTCCAGTTTATAATCTGCCTTTAAATACTGAAGTGTCCCAATGAGTTCTCTGGAGCCTTCTCTTCTTCAGACTGAACAAGCCCAGCTCCTTCAGCCTATCTTCATAGGAGATGATGCTCCAGTACCTTCATTGTGGCCCTCCTCTGGGCCCCCTCCAAAAGGTCTATATCCTTCTCAGACCTGGACGCAGTACTCCAGATGGGCAGAGGGACCCATGTGAGCACCATGGGCAGATCCCATATTTCAAAATAATAATAATAATAGTATTAAAAAAAGAAAAAAGACACAGTAAAAGCAACAAAATCATTTCCTGCTCTTTACTTTGAAATTCTGCCTGTTGGCTTGAAAAGGAATGGCATTCTACCAGATCCATAGTTTTAGGTTTGCTTGCCCCGTTTACTTTCACTTGTGCTGACAAAGCATAGTGATGGTCTGGATGTCTGCAGGAAGGAGCTGATTTGCAAGTGGGAAGATGCTGGAGTCATCTGCTATTCAGAGAGCCCTGGGAGCACTTTGTGACTAGGAGGATAATCACAATGAATAGTCAGACCAAGTCCATGGATTTGAGACAGAGTAAGTAAGAGGAAAAATTCTCTCATAACAATTGCAGGAGGCCATCGAACTGGTCTGAAAAGCAATAAAGCTCCATTTTTTTCCTCACTTCCAGCTGTCACAATTTTCTACTGGGCTATGAAGACAACAAGAGAGAAAGCTGGAAAAGTCTTGATCATAATTCTGCATTCCCTGGCACATTTCTCAGCCTTGAAATTATGCAACAGAGGAATCTGTCCTTGAGTGCCTGCTTTTCTCCTGACATAAGTCATGGCTTTTAGTGCTGCATTTGATACCCAAGGAAACAAAAAAAGCCCTTTTCTGTAGGAGGCATTAGGGCTGACTTTAACTGTGAAGGGCTGTGTGCAGGGAGCGATGCTTGTTCCTCTAGGAAGTGATGAATGCCACTGTTTATCCAGCAGGAATCTGGAGTATCTGAAGTTATCTTTTTTTTTTTTTCTTTACTATCTTCTCAACCAAGTGAAAACCTTCAGGGGAAGAGCCACTGTGCAGTTTAAAAAGAGATTAGTGAGCAGATGTTCTTCTAATCCAAGCATCCACCATGAATTTTTGTTTATTATTAGACCTTGTTTACACCACAAGAATAATGAGGGTGTGAATAGAGTGTGCACATGTGTGCTCTTCATCAGAGCCATCCTGCTGAAGGGTTTAATGCAGAAAACCCAGCCTTGGAGGCACAGCCACAGTGACATTAATAGGTGGTCATCAGTCAAGGTCATCAGTCTACCTTCATAGTAAGCTCCTGGTGCACCAGGTAAGAGTCTCCAACAATACGGGGTCATTTATGTTACTGTAGTCACTGCAAAGTGCTACTATCACACAAGCCTCACTACACAGTACAGCCTTTATTGTACTAAACACATTTTTCTAGGCACTGGGAACAAAAGTTCCCGATAGAAACAAGCACATGGTCATCTGATCCTGGCCAAAGTCCAGCTGTGGGCCATTAGTACTCATTTCCAAGCTTATAGCACAGACCATTTTAGATTTACAGTTTGGTTTCTTTTCATTTCTCCTCAGGCTGATATTATTTCATATAACATCTGGGAAATGCATATACCTTGATTTAACGCTGTGCCAAAGGCAGGTGGAACAGGTTATGTAGCTGGTTAGTCAATCCCCAGCACAAAAAGAATAAGCAAAGAGCTTCAGTGTTAATAAAATATTAAAACAAAGCCTCCCAAACAGTCTGCACCTACTGATCAGGTGAGGAAAACCATGGAAATGAGCAACACCCCAGCCCTTGAGCCAGCTTCTAACAGGGTATTCCAGGCACTTGGAGCTCCTTGCTCTCAGTCACACAAAGGTTACTAAGGCATCACTCCGGCAATGTGAGGATACCACCAAGGGGATATAAATATTCAAACTTTAAGGTCCATTTATATAGCTAGAGGGGGGTAAAATGGCCTTAGGACAAATGAGAATTAAGATAATAGATTTTAAGGCCAGAAGGGATCACTGTGATTATCTAGTCTGACCACAGATTTTTACTCAATAATTCATTTATCAAGTTGATGCCTTCTGGTAGCAGGAGTGCCTCAGTACTAGAGGTATTTGCTGCACAGTGAGCCTTACAAACACTTCACAATGAATACACTGAGGATGTCTGATGCCAGGAAGATCTTGTGGTATTTGGGTCTCCTCTTTTAAGAGCTGGGTTCCTTATGTTTGCTCTGGAAGCCCACAGGCTCATAGCTTAGCTTGAGGTTTTTAGTTGGGATACAGCCACAGAGAGCAGTGGGATCAGTCAAGCAGGGAAACGGCTGCTAAGAGGAACTCTTTCTGTTCTTGTCTAGGCAACTGACTTTACACATGTGTAGAAGTCACAGCCAGAAACCAGAGGGAGTACTTCTATTAATCTCATGTTCCATCATGGTCACGACTACAGCTCCAAGGAGGGAGCAATTGTTCCAGCATGAAACATGAGAGGATATTATCACTGACTTTGGGGCTCATGTCCTTCTGGGGACGCAAGCTCAGACACTGCTGGATCAAACTCTAGATGACCTACATGCAAAAAACTGAGTTCAAAAGTAGGGCCTTGCAGAAAAACAGATGCCAAAAGTTGAACAATCTTATGTAATTAAATGTAATTTAAAAATTGCTTCATTCATTAACTATGGTAATTGACCAGAAAGCAATAGGACACCTGCTATGTTCATTATAACTGCCTTGAAATAATTCAGGGTGTAATCTTCATGTGGAACAGGTCATTTAGGTTTAACATGGCTTCAGATTATTGTATTAAACAGCTCATAAATGTCCTCACCTTTTATTTCCAATGACTGATTTCAACAGTTTGACCAAAGATGAATCCTTAGCCCAGAATATAACTGTTTCACCATATTACTGAGAATGTGCTCATCTTCTTTTGTATTTGTTTCATTGCTTCCAGTTCTTCTAGGCCCTGTCTAGCACGAAATGTAATTTTTACAGGTCTCTCAAATTTCAGTGGATATTTCCTATTTTCTTTATTTATTATTTAAATGTGATAATTTTCCTTCTTATTGTTATTGTTATGTGTTATCTACACAGTACTACTGTATGCAAGTGTCTTCCCCAGGGAATGCAATCTGACAGAGGGATATACTGGAGGTGCAAAAGAAGAATTCTGTTTTTCAGTAATTAAATATAAAAATATAAACATAAAAAAAATAAGTTCTTTCCCTCCCCTCCCTCCCCCTCCCCTCCCAGAATGTATTATGTAATGGCAGAGATGCCAATACCAGGCCAATTCTGTGTTCCACTTAGACAGAGTTCTTACTTCAGTAAAGTACTTACCAAGATTACAACTGTTGTGACAATTGGTTGCAAGCATCCAGCAAAACACAATTCTCTCAGTTTTAATTTAAGTAGTAGAAAGTAACAAGGAAAAGAAAGAAGATGAATTCATATCAAGTAACAATTTTGGTTTGTTTTTGTGCTGTCAAAGCTACCCCAAAGCTTCTAAATTGTGTCTACAGAATTTTAGCCAAAGTTCTTCTTGGCTGTGTTTTGTAAGGGCGCTGCTTATTTTCAGTTTCAGCTGTACAAATTGTACAGCACACTGAATGATTTAACCAAGCAGATTTAGAGTTCAGTAGACAGTGTTCTTTGTTAGATTTTAGTCACATACCAAATTCAATAGACTCTCTGCTGCAGGCGTACGTCAAAATGCCAGGAAGGCATGAGACATTGTTGAATATGTTGGAGTTTATTGTTTAGAAAAAATTAAACTTGGTCTCTCATTAAATCTTTAATTAAATAGTCATACTCCACAACTCAAGGGACAAAGGAAAAGAGAGAATAAAGACAGTTGTTCTGTAAAACACAACACAGATTTCTTTATATCTGTATTGAACGAGTCAGTAGATGTCATCTCCTCTCAAAATAAATACAAGTATGTTGGGTAAATGTGTTCCAAGTAAAAAATTACCAACACTACTTTTAGCTATTACCTACATAAGATCATTAAATAAAAAGACAGCTTTTCTGCATAAATAGAGATGTGTTTGTTTCCTAATAAGAGCTTCCATCATGTCCTCAGCTCATGAGTTTTGGAAAACAAGCCTTAGATCTCTGTGCAAAGACCTTACAAAAACCTGAACAGCCATATGTCATAGCTAGCTAAAAATAAGCCATTTCCATGCTCCCTGTCTGCACATTAGTCCTTAAATCTGAACAGAAAGCAGACTGGGCACCAGTCTTGATTGCTTAACAGGGAAGAGCAGCCAGCAGCTTGCTGAGCTCCCAACTTCAAGGAACTCTTTAAAGGCCTAGTTAGTGCTCCAACCACAAACCCACCCAAAAGGGCTCAGAATGGGAACACTTGAATGCCCCAGGTGAGCGGATCTACACCACAGAAATTTAGGAGCCATCGGTTACGTCAGCCCTGACACGCGGCTAGAATTATCTTCTCCAAGGCTGCACTGGGAAGCACTCAGCAGATTTCTCTCTTAATTTTGTTACATCATTTCAGCAGCATTTTCATTTCATATTGTCCATGGGATGTGGTTCCCTGTGCTATGTTCATCCAAAGAATAAATCATGCCATCAACTTACATTAAAATGTTTTGGTTGCTCCCTGGCACTGACTGAGTGGTTGTCAAAATACCATCAGCTGAAAAGATAAACCTCTTTTACCCCAGTAATTGTTATGAAATTTGTGACATAACTCCTTTATTCCTGCTGGTGTAATGAGAATGGGAAACAGTACAAATTCTGACCTATTTAATTACAATGTTTAAATTGTAATCTTGTTTTGCTCCTTGAAGAGCTTGTTCACAGTAACTTGCAGCAAATCAATCAGTAGCACACTGAACTGGGCTCCTTGACATTCATATTCTTAATTATCTGTTTAATGTGGATAGCAGAAGTTAATTATTCCCCTTCTTCACTTCAAATATTTTTCAATACAAGCTGATATTTACAAGGTTATGACCAAAGGACTGTACGCTGAATTGTGAAGGGCTCTAAAACCATTTGAGCTGAGGTGATCAACCAGCAGTCATGCTTCTATAGGTATGTTTTGTTGTTGTTGTTGTTGTTTTTTTTAATAAAATAAGAAATGACTAGCAATTTACTTACAGACTTCTAAGAAAAAAATCAGAAGAAAAAGAAGAAAGTAGCAGGAGCCTGGCACTATATGAAGTCAGTGAGGCACTGGGATGGCAGGCAAAGGGGCTCTACAGACCAGCAGTGCAGGATCTGATCTTTGTTATAAGCAAGTCAAAGCACGTCTTGAGCTGAGAATACAGTAGTTATTCGGTGATTTTGTTCTTTCATTTCTTTTTAAGTATAAGTTAACCTTTTTATCTAGTTGAACAGGCTTGAGGTAAATTCTGCCAGCTCCCATCTCCAAACTACAATGGCCAATAATCATCTACAATCCAGGTGTTGGGGAGGTGTGCAAGAACCTTTTAAAATGTAAAATAACAGGATTCTGTGACGAATAGAAGTGAAACCATTTTCAATTTAAAAGCAGTTGGAAAATTCATGATGTGTACTCATTAAAAGTGCCTTCAAGATATCAAGACAGGCTTTCTCTATAAATGCAAGATGAATAAAAATGGTAAATAGTAGCTATGATGTATAAAACACTACAGCAAAAGCAGATTTTTTTGTTCTATGCTGGTAGTGGTAGTTTTTTGGGTTTTTTTTTTTAGGCAAATCTTTACTGCTTTAAAGAGCTGTATATGTCCTAAAAGTGAGGTGAGGAGTAGGGCAGATGTGAACCCCACGACAATAGTCAGAGGTGCAGGGAGAGCCTGACAGCACTGAGTGTGCAAGGTAGTGTCACTGGGAGAAAGGGACTGGGCAAATTCAGCAGGGTCAGATTGGCTTTGTGATCAAGTTCCAAGGCAGCAGTCCTTTTTGTAGCAAAGAGCTACCTGCCTCAGAAAGTGACACGTGGCACGAACAGGATGTGAATTCATAGAGTCATAGAATCATTAAGGCTGAAAAAGATCACCAAGGTCACGAAGTCCAACACTGAACCATCCTGTTAAACTATGTCTGAGTGCTACATCTACATGTTTCTTGAAAACCTCCAGAACTGCTGTCTTTCTAACTCTAAGGGAAGTGTGCTCCAACTGTTCTCCAAGAGGAAACATTTTAAGGCACCAACTCTTTCAGCATGAAAGACTCCTTTGAGAACATACCCAGACAGCACTAGCCTCCAAGTTAGGATCATTCTTTTAATGAATAGAAATATTAGACCTGCTCTATCAAGATGTTGTCCACCACAGCCACTGAGAGCTTCACAATGTCTTTACCCCCATGAGACCCAGGAGGATGCCTTAAAGAACAAGCACTGTCAACTGCATATGAGCATCCTGGACTTTAATTAATTACCAAGAACAATAATTATCCTGTTCAGCTTTCCCCAAAGTCACTCATTTATGCTGCTGCTCATTTTAACAAAATCCTCCTTAACAAATTTGCCTTCTCACTTCACTTTCATGGAGTGAAATCTCAATAGAATCAAAAACCTAAATAAGACATAAATCCTTTGGGAATTCTCATTATGTCTCTTTCCGAGTCCTGAAGGAAGATATAACTTCTCATAATCCATCACAGGCTTCTCTACTGTTCCTAAATCTTAATTATTTTTCCTGCTCAGGAACATACTTCAAGAGGATATTACCTTTAAGCACATGCTTAAAAGTCATTGAAGCCAGGAAGGGGGAGGCAGGGTCAGAATGCTGCTCTGAGTGGCCACAGAAATCATTTGCTTCTCCCCAAGCTGAAAAGGAACCAGGGCCATCGATGCCTGAAGGATACTTACATAGGTTTGGTTAGATCTGGGCATTTATGAATGTTTATAATTTTTCTTTAAAACTATGTAACTTACACTGGTTTTTACCTCTAAGGGTTCAAATATAATCACATAAGAGACTGGCATCCCATCCTCACTCCTGATCCCAATGTCCACCATCACATCAGCTGCCAGAACATGCATGTTAGCTATGCCCTTCTCACAAATCCCAGTACACTGGTGGGCAGGGTGGTGGAGATCCACCAGGAACTGCTGCCTTTTTCTAGTCATTTCCAAGCAATTACAGCCAGTACTCACTTTTTCCCACATTCCTTTGTTACCTCTTTTTTTCTGCAAATGGGCACAGAGTACCTAGGACAGACTAGTGCCACATCACAGCACTTGTCAACCCCAGACAGGCTGTCCTTGACCCTCAGACATCTCAGTTCAAACAGCTAATGCTCTGCAACAGAGAAAAAACATTAAACAACCCAAATTTTCGAGAGCATAGGGGTACAGCTACAAATCTCCTCTCTCCTGACATTCCTTTTCCTTCCACAGCTTTTACACCTACAGAGGACACATAGTTTCTTTGCACATTCACTGAACTGGTCTTCTCCAATAAATTTATATTGGCTGTAGATCTGGATATTCTGGTGAGAAGCAAAAAATTGTTACCTCCTGGTTCTTTCTGCTTACCCATGGATATATTGCTCACAACTCTCAAGCCTTCTGGTGCTCCACAGTTTTGGGCTGAGCTCACAACCTGAGAAACCTCTAAATGAACTCCAAATAAGGAGATGCTCTTCTCTCAAAGACCTCCTGGGCCAGGTTTGAAAGACACTGTACCATTGACACTGTCTGGTGGGACTATCTGAGAACAGGCTCTGAAAAATGATAGCCAGGTCTCAAGTCTGGATGAAAACGAGAGTGCTGAACCAATGGGAATAATCAGAAAATAACATCCGTCCAGATAGTGCATGTAGTCTATCCCAAGACACAGAGATGCGAACAGGTGCTCACCCCATGTCACGCCCTGGCCAGCAGCAAAGGCCACATGAGGAAGGTGACCCTCCTTACTGCTGACAATGTGCTGCTGCAACCCGTATTTGTGTCATCCCCTTGTGCTCCCTGGAACATCCCTGGAGAGCTGGGAGCTATCACACCATGGACATAAACCAGACAAGACCAGTGTCATGCCAGCAAGGTAGAAAGGACTCACAATCCACCTTTTCTATCGTTGTATGCTAGATGAAGCTCATCTTCAGTTGGGAATACTCCATGTATTTTGCACTTTTTACAAATAAGGCACCTCCTATAGTTACCAAGGATAACCGCATTGTAGTCCTATAAGATAAAATATAATACAGTTCTCACATTTTCACATTACGACAGTAATTGTGAATAAATTAGCAAAATCTCAGGCTTCTTTATGGCTATTTTTAATACTGAGTTTTCAGTGTATACTATATAAACACCATTGTAGAAAATGCAAGGCACAGCTAACTGTGAGCACACAGATACACAGAACTACCTCAGCAGCTACCAGTGGGCAACCAGTTTGAGATACTGGCTGCATCTTCCTCTAAACTCTTTTAGCTCAGCCTGACCCTTCTGTATTTGCAGTTGTGTTTTGCTGCACCCTGCTCAGCTCCCAGCTTGCCTACAGCCCTGCGCATGTATCCCCTGTCTCTGATCCCACCCCAAACCCAATCCCATTGGCTCTGTTCCCTCTTCTGGGATCCTACACCTCAGGTTAGGACAGAGCAGAGGTTTCCAAAGTCTCACAATGAAAAGCTTTTGAGGTGTTCCAGCAGAAGGCTGCTGGCAGTGAATACCAAAGCAGGAGCTTTTCCCTCTGCAGAGGCCCCTTCTTAAGTATAAAGTACAAACAATGAAAATGAAAAGCAATAAAAAAGAGAGATCTGGGCTTTGAATGCTTCTTAGGGTCAAGCACTAAAACCTCTTTTGACAGCTACACAACCCACACTTGTTCTCCTCAAGAGAATTTGACCTCGAGTAAAGCATTGAACAAAGTGCATATTTTGTCTACACTGGACAAATGTGTTGTTGTAAAGCAACAAACAAACCTCAGATAAAACACACAGATAGCACAGGAAAAAAAATGCAGACCCTCCCAGCAATTAAATCTCACTATAACTTATGCAAATTTAAGAAAAAGAACAAGGCATCTCTGGTTTCACTGACTTTGTGTCGTATGGCAGAAGGTTAATCAAACTAAAGTGTTACATTTCTCCTCTGTTATTGATTAACCAAAGTCAAATAACATTATCATTTTGCTTAATGCATTTAAATTATGGCTGTTTCCCCAGATGCTCTGCACAGCCACACTGCAGATTTAGGGGAAGCTGTTTGCATGCTGAGCCTGGACAGAAACACTTTGCTGTGATAGCAACACTTACCCAACAGTTTTCATTTTCTCAATTCTGGAGGAAAATTGAGGTCCCTCCCTCTCCTCAGAATTAGCTCTCTTTGTACAAGACTCATTCCAACATCATTTTAGGAAATGATAAGCCTGCTTCCACTGGCTGCACGGCTGTGCCCATCTTCAGCTCAGCTGTGACCCAGCATCCCCTCAAATCACTGGAATTATTTCTTCTGACTATATGACCTCTTCTTCAGCCCTCCATAGCTGGTTTTAATTTTTACTAGGTCCAGTTCTCAGTGGAGTTTCTTGTACAGAGAATTTGGCCTAATGGCATAGAAGTGAATCCCTCCCTGTTTAAGTGACCATGGCCAAAAATGGTGGGGCTGAGGAGATGCAGCAGTACAAGGAGGACTGACCTTGTCTCCCTCAAAACCACCACTGCTGTCTTGCTCAGACTTTTAACACTCAAAGGAGGTGAGCAGGGAAGAGCCCAAGCTCAGCACTAGTGCTGCTTTGGGCACCCATCCTATCAGCAGGCACAGCTGGATGGGCACTGATCTGCTCAGTTTTGCCAATCAGCAGTTTTGAAGAAGCTAAGACATTATCAGAACCAACCCAGCCTGGGTTTGAAGCCAAGGACAACTAAGGAAGACTTCAACAGAACTGAACATGAAAATACTACATTTTTGTTACTGTTTTAGTTCAAAGATGTTTAGTTTTTCCAAGCCTGCTAGCAAGGTTTGACCATTTTCCTGAAGAGAATAAGGATTTTATTTGCATTCGGATGAAAGACAAAACAAATCCTAGCTGGAGATTCCTTATAGAAACAGAACAAAACAAATCCTAGCTGGAGATTCCTTATAGAAACAGAAGTGTCTGCAAGTTTATACTTGGAATTATACATATTCCACCAGGAGCCTACGGCCAAACCACTTTTAGATTTATCTGACACAATGTTGTAAGGGACAAAATGTCTATTTATAAAAGGATATTTATTATTAGGATCATCTATATTCTGCCAGTGGCACAGCATGGAAAGCAGTGACCAAATCTGACAGCCCTCACTACCAAGCACCTGGAAAATTACTCCCAAAATCCATACCTCATTTTTACAGATATACATTATTCACATAAAATTATGCATACACATCTGGACATTTCTTGATTTAAACACCTATCACATGTTTAAGCTGCCTGTTTTTTATTCTTTTTCTCGTGACTGTGAGGAATAGGCTGAGGAAGAGGAGCAGCCCCTCAGGAGAAGCTGTCCATGGATGGTGAGAGATGGGAGCCTGGGGCAGGAGCTGTTGTAGCCAGCAAACACAGGCTGCTCCTGAGATTGGAAGGGCAGGGGGATGAGGATGGACCAAGAGCAGAAACTGCTCTGAGAATGTCTGAGAATACCCCACAATGGTGAAACACACATTTGAGTCTGGAATGCATTCATGGACTGCTTGCTATGGTAATTTACACGTATATGCACACATTTGTACAGTGGTGCAGCAGAGAATCCCCCGGTGAACAGCTGGAAAGGCAGAATTTTCAGAAGTAACCTTTGATTTTCAGACACTGAATATTCAGGAGGAGCAAAAAAGAAATTAAGCAATGAAACGACTACTTATCAATTTTTGAACATCCATGCCATGTGGTCGAGTCTCATGATTCATAGAACAGCAGTTCCAAAATTAAGCACCAGCAAGAGAAGTACAATACGAGGGATTTATCATTTCTTTACTTTGTGTTAATGCAGTGTTTATGTTTGTCATCAGTACACCGAGGGACCGAGCATTAAAAATTAAGTCGTCTCAAATAGTGATAGCCTTTAGGTTTCACAAATATTGCCAGTAGCTTCAATGATGCTCTGTTTGCCCACGTTTAATTCTGTTTTGTAAATGCAAACATTTGGTCACAGTATCAACTTAAGAACTGTGACTGCTGATCCAGGTGTAGATTTTTAGACCTGTGCACAGTAGAAAGACCTGTAAAGGGCTGAGTATGCAAATTCCCAATCAGGTGGTTAACTCCTTACACATCTATGATGATGCACAGCTGTTGAACCTGCCCAAAGGTTGGATACCTGTACTTGAAAATAAGCCCTGTAACCTGTTCAGAGTAGAATTTAATGAGACAGAATGCAGAAAAAGTATGTCCAGCTATATTAGTTTTAGGTTCTGATTATTGCTACTTGGAATTGTTTGGGGAAAAAAATGTAATATTTTTGCAATTAGACCCCTGATCTATGAAAGCACTTGAGCAACTGTCCAACTGTAAGCATCTGAGCAGTCACTTTAATGAAATTACTACTTATATTCTTGAATTATCCACTCATTGTAAGTGATTTGCTGGATCAAAGCCTTTCTTTTTCAATTAGAGCAGTAGATTTAAATTAACGTCACAACTCATCTTTGGAAAAAATGACAGACCAAAGATATCTGTATCAATGCAGATATTTCAGAAAGGAAATAAAATAAACAATACCTGTAGGAACAGCCCCTCTAAGTACCACCCTACATCAAATACTGTTATTGGTTCAAGTTGTTTTTTTTTTTTACCTAAAAGATTAAAATACATTTCATTTCAAACGTCGTAGCAAAACTCTGCGCTACTTCAGTTTGTGTAGCAGTAGAAAATGTTAATGTTGAGAGAACTTGGACAAAAATGAGATTTAAAATACAACTTCTTCTTTTTAGCAGAGGCAAACAGTATATTATAAATCTCAAGCACAGCCTATTGAAGTGTCAGAACAGCTCATTCAAAGCCACACATTCTCTTCTGAAAGATTTTAGTATTATAATCGAAAATACTCTCCCTCAGATGCACCTGAGAAGCATTAGCTTCTTGGTGACTTTAAGAACCAAATCCTTTAATACAAACCTAGCTTTTCCCACAGGCACTTGAAAATATTTAGCATTTTTTCAGCTGAATGCAATTTTCATAATAAAGTAGCTCACTTGGCTACCTGACACCACAGACAAAGGCAGCGTGCAGCAGCTCCTGCCAACGTGGGCAGAGCACAGCCTCCCCCGGCACACAGAGGTCGGCCTGAAACACCCAATGGCTGTGACAGTTCCTGCTAGTTATTTGTACAAGCACATATGTATTTTATTCCCTAGCATTCAGCTACAGCTCTCGCATACCGGATGCCTTTCAATCAGCCTTCACGGAGGATACAACACACCCTACATTTCAGTAGCATTTCAGTTCCACTTTGATGGCCAGTTTTAGGACACTGAAGAAGCCCTTGGCTGCTTCGAAACCAATTTGAATGACTCATTTCGATGTCTGTGTTTTAGAGGCTGGTAATCAGAATTTGCTTAATGTAATATCCCTCCTGCTCTGGAACAGATTCCTGCACACACACACAGCCCTTTCAGCACTGCACTGACTCATCTCTAACGAGGCTGCCACCAACTTCTAGGGAACTGTTCACTTACATTTCATTGGCAAACCTCTGAGAAGAGGATGGGAATGAGGTGTTTTGTTCATTTTTTTTTTCTTTCTGTGCCAGAATACCCAGTTCACCCTATCAAATCAGAAACGTTTGTATTTCACTCTATCACTGGCAGTTTTAAGGTCATCGCTTTAAAACTCGGGTCTGTTTTGTTAAATCAAGCTGCACGATGATCCCGTTTTACTTCCATCCACTTAGCCTACTAATGCAGGCTAATACTGCATGTTCTTGTGGCAGCAAAACCTAAAGCGTACCAAGAGACTACAGTGATAGATTACATGTACATGCTGTGTCATATCCAATTAACTCAAATTGACTGTGTACTGCATTATGCTGTTAGTGCATGGAAGATCAATAAATATGGAGGAAATCCAACAAGGCTCTCTCCATTCCTATCCAATTCTAGTAGGTCTGAGACAGATCATGCTCCTATGATGTGTGTGCTGCTGCTGAAGAGGGCAGGTGGTGCATAGACACCATTCAAACTTGGCCTATTCAATCTAAACTCCTCTAACTCTCCATTCATGCATAGCAAAACACCATCTGGTCCTATTTTGCCTCCAGCAATCACAGCTGACCAAAAACGATAATAACAGCTGTTGCAAAACAAAAGCCAAACAAAGGGGGGAGGGAAAGGTTAGAATGAAGTCCAGTGCTGCAAAATACTCCATGAAGTGAGAAATGGAAAAGGAGCCATTCAAATGTCCAATCCCCATTGAAAAGAGTCAGTGCAAGACTACTGGTTAAACTTCAGATATTTAATCCATCTGTCCTATAAACCACAATGGTCAGGTGATAATATAAAATTGAGATTATGTTGCATAAAGGTATTTAAAGCCTTTGTTCTTCAAGTTAGAAACCAATGACCCTGTGTCAGCTAAAAATTAAACCTCCTTATGTTCCTTCATCATGTGTCAACCTGGGTTAATGTGAAAGTAGAATGTGGTTAACTGGGGTGATAAAGCATCTGAAACTTGGGAAAAGAAGGGAGCAGTTAAGTACTTGTAAACAATGCAAAGAAAACAGTCTTTAAAACATGTATGACACTGAAATTGTGGATTCGGCATATTTTCCTGTATAAATTGCATAGTAAGGGATTTAAATTAACACTTTTATTTGTGCCCTATGATTGCAAAGTTATTCACTTAGATGTAGAGAATATGAACTCCAACTTGCACAATTTGAAACTCAAGATGTTCTGCAATATGCTATTGTGGGTAATGGAAAATATAATTTTGTAGCAAGCAGGGGGATGCTCCAGTTTCCCATGATTGAAATAGCGATGTTTAAAATGTTCAGTCTCGCTTGATGATTAATTTTTTTAGCAGTGGCAATTAAAACTTTTTTTTTTCCCTGGAATTGACCATCAGTAGTTCAGCAGCTCTTAATCAAATGTGATAAAACCCAGGATTTATGAAATCATTAAATGAGTATAATAACACCTGCTTCTTGCCACAAATAGTTGAAAACAGACTTCAGTTGTAATTAACTCTTATCACTAGTGACATTTTTCCCAACGATACTTCATAGGTCTTCAAAATGACAATTACAGAACTAATACACAATTACTGTCACATGCAGTTTAGCAATTATTTCTGAAGGCAGTTGTCTAAAGGTTTCAAAAAGACTATAAAATGGTTCTCTTTGTTATGTAACATTGGTTAAAACTGACACAAAACCATCTTTCACAACCAGCCTCTGCTGTGCCATTTCCAATGCACACAGGCTTCCTTGTGCCTCAAAAAAGCCCCCTCCTTTCCAGACACAATTACATATCATACGAAGGCTATTACGAGCATGGGTAGCCGTCAACTAACACATATTATGAAAAGCTTCAATTTATACATGATTTTTTCTGCTCCAAGAAATCTATAAATTTCTAATTGGAATCTCTTGCTGTTCAATATTTGTAGATAATAAACAGAGTACCAGAGGACTGAAATATTGAAAGCTGAATTCATTATTAATAAACTCACACAGTACAGTACCGTTTCCCTCAAGACTGGCTGCAACTTTTGGGGGATCTATATCCCATTATTTTGGTTGGGGCCTGATCGGTAGCCATGGACACGGCCTGAAACAGGATTAGGATTCTGCTCGGGTTTGACACTTGCTGTTCTTAATTTTCATTTTATCATAAGCAGTTTAAGATTGTTGCCAGTGGTAATTTGCAATTTTTATCAAGACCTCTTCATTATAGCTCCTGACAGGACAGATGCTGTAATTAATCATGCAAGACAACTGGGGATAGTGGTCAGGCTGCACCCAGCACACAGATACAGGCAGG
The DNA here is from genome assembly GCF_038088225.1 of Cyrtonyx montezumae. Taxonomy (NCBI): domain Eukaryota; kingdom Metazoa; phylum Chordata; class Aves; order Galliformes; family Odontophoridae; genus Cyrtonyx; species Cyrtonyx montezumae. The sequence goes on from NW_027071903.1 coordinate 11,716,361, forward strand.
GACGGGAAAGAAGAAAGGAAGAGCTTTTTACTCTTTGTCAAGCGTAAAAATGTGGAAAGAACACTAATGTCTTACCAACATGTTGGGTGCAAATGTACCCAAATCTTTCCAGTAAAATAACTCCCTCTCAACCCACTGCTCCCTGCTTGCTCCATTCAGCACGAGCCACAGCCTGCGACAAGCCGGGGGCGCACAGGCCCAAGGCAGCGGTTGGGCCTACAGCAACAAGGGCATGAGGAAAACCCCAATCTGTGCTTATTTTCATCCTTGAGTGGCTGAGACAGGTTCCCTACCCCGTTCCCACCAGCAGATGCAACAGGGGGCAGGATGAGTGCTGTGTGCCATCACCTGCTCTCACCTCAAAGCCATGAACTGCTCAGAGGAGCTTCGTGTCACCCTCCAACCTACAGACACCACAGCTGACCACACAGACCAGTACCTATTTACACAACCTGGGCGATAAAATCAAATCCAGAAAGTGGAATAAAGAGTCCAAGAAAGCAGTTTCATAAGGAAATAGTTCTGTTGTTGTGTTTTTTTTTCCCATCAAAGACTTGTGGCCCATCGGTTTTACTGAAATGTGTTTATTCTATAGCAAGATAAAAGCATTTATTTTAGATAAGCAAAATACAAACAACTTAATTGCTGCTATCGTAACTCATAAAAAAGTATAAAACAGCATAAAAACACAATAAGCAATGTAGCAATTAATAATTCATGTTACCAGTGTTTACATTAAAGCCTCATTTATGAAAACTTTACAACACATGATATGAAAACTTACAACTTTTAAAGAAAATATTTACATTGATTATTCGGTCGTGGAGTTTCTTTTAAATATTCTACTGGTTCTACAGCGTATTAAAAACTTGCATTTTTCATCTTAGCTTTTTGTAATAACAGCCTTAGTTAAGTGCATTTCCCTTTTAAAAATACAGTGTATTAAATCTGAAACTCATCACTTCCACACAGAATATAATATCCACATTTGTTCTGTAATCAGAATTAACGTAATAGGGTAACTGTCAATATATATTTTGTTACAAACTATGGTAGGTTTACTGGGAGAAATGGAGTGAAAGGATGGATCAAATATTGAAGTTCAGTTACTTGCATTTGCTTTTCTGAAGATGTTTAGGACAGAAATTTAAGAGCTTTGGCAAAAATCTGAGACTTACTCTATTTTTTTTCATGACAAAAAATGCCATCAACTAACTCATGTCATACAAGTATGACCGTATGAAATCCAATCATCATTTTACAGGTAGTTACAACTGTGCTTTAAGGGCTTCATGAGTTCATACTGCCTTGAAGTGCATTATTCACTTTTAGAGAAAGTATCTGTAACTCTGAAAGGCCGTGTTGCAGTCATAAGGTCCAGGTATTTATTAGGCCATTTGATTCACATATTGTAGGTAAAGCTTAAATAAATTAAAAAGGCATCACATGAAAGAGAGCACAGCTTTTTTTTTTTAACAAAATGATTTATAGTCAGCTAAAAGATGATACACAGCTACATTGTAGTTCTTTATTGCCTATCTAATAGACACTTTAGAGGATCATTTGATCTGTTATGCATCCCTGCATAACTACCATCAACAATTTACAGTTTTCAGCCAAATATGGTTTACCCCTACCCCCTCCATCAACACAAAGCGATGCTGCAAGATCGTTTATCTTCAGAAAATACTGACCTGTGATAATACTTGAGTCTGTGTCTGAGACTGTATTTGTGACTGGTGCTGCTGAGGTGCTGGCTGAGGGCTCCCAATGGCAGGGATGGGAGAAGTGATCTGAGAGGCTACTGGCGAGTGCTGCTGAGGAGAAGGCTGTGACTGGTGTTGCAAATGCTGCATCTGCTGCTGCTGCATCTGCTGAAGCTGTATGTGCTGAAGCTGCTGTTGCATTTGCTGTTGATTAATTTGCTGCTGAAGATGCTGCTGCTGCTGCTGCAAATGTTGTTGCATGTGGTGCTGAAAATGCTGTTGTTGCATTTGTTGTTGTATCTGCTGATGCATTTGATGCTGGTGTAGCTGCTGTTGTTGCATCTGCTGCATCTGCTGCTGCTGGAGCTGCTGTATCTGGTGCTGCTGGCTCTGCATTGAGGGACTAACTTGAGATGAAGACGGCGTTCCCACCATGTTTGTTCCCATAGAGCTTATCAATGGAGCTGCAATGTTTGTCGGCATGTTTGATGCAATGGTAACAGAAGCCACAATCTGATTCATCGGCAGTCTCATGGTCAGAGGTTTGGGAGCAATTGCTCTGGGAAGGGACTGTTGAAGAGTTTGAGGAGATGCTGATACTGTGGCATGTTGAGAGAGAGAAGTATTCAGAATAAGAGAGGAAGACAAATTTGTGGATGCCAACGTTTGCTGCACAGAACGAATTGTCTGGGCCTCAGCAGACTCTGCAGCAGCCTATGTTAGGAAAAGAAATTAAAAAAACAGTTATTGGTAAAAATAGACATCATCCTATATTGAGCTTAAAAAATCATCAAAATCCATTTCTGCCCTCTCACATCTCACAACGTGCTCAGTGGAAAGACTGCTGTAGAGAATTTGTCCAATTATTACAATAGTCTATTTAGGAAATGCAGTTTAAAACCTCCTTTGAGTTTCCTGTTTTCTTCATCCATTATAAACTTTTACCATCTCAGTTCTTAGTTATCCTCTCTCAGTACCTAAATCTAGCTGCTCAGTATATGCTTAAGAGATTTTTTTAAGAGAGTTTGACCTCATCAAATGAAGTTACTTTGTGCCCTGAATAAAGAAAACTTTGTTACTGTCAACATGGAAAGAAAAGTCACAGCTATAGGGAGACTTTTTCATCTTTTGTTTTCTATCAGGAAACATCAATCAGCAGTATGAAAAAGGTCACTGATCCATTACATTACACCTTCATCTGTCTCAGCACAAGGTACACCCAGCTCTTACTTGGATTCCAGTTCTCATGCAACAAACTAACTTGTGCCCTGGTCCAACATCAGAAATTTGTAGTACCTCATCTGGCTGAAAGAACTTAAACAGTTTCTATTTATAAGTTAAAAAAATAAGATTTAAAACTACCTGTTCTGAGCAGAAGCATATCCCACTGCACTAGTTATGATGACATGAAAGTAATGTACAAGCACCAAAACATCTCAAACAACTTTTAGATTAGTTTATTGTACTTCTTCTACAGCATCAAGTCCTACGTATCTTCAGCAGAAAGAAGTCCCAGGGAACATTGGAAAGGCAGAAGTCCAGACTTGCTGGAAGCAGCATGCCCTGCTTAGGGCGTCCTGCCTAATTCCAGTGCCATTGAGCTTTCTGATGAGACACACCTGCAGGAAATCTTCATTCTGAGGCTTTCTGGTATCCTTGATGATGTAGTTCTATCAGTATGTTTAAATATACCGAGTATGTTTCAATTAGGCACAATTAAGCACCAAAAGTATGGTGCATAGCTTTATACATCTGCAGTGTATATTACATGTAATATAGTTGCCTAGAATTCCGTTAAGGTGACAGAGAGAAAAATTCCCAGTACAATAAAATGACATATTTTAGACATTTACCTTAGAATGCAACAAATCTTTCTCAGAAGTGCTTATTCTGTACCTACTCTCAACAACACCCTTCAACACAAAAGCTACAGTAAGGACATCTTAAGCTAGTGGAGATGAATTCTGGACATAGAGCATAATTTGTACTCAAACTCTTCTCAGAGGTCACTCAGCAGCACAACTCCCACGGATTGGGGGGCTGGGGAGAGGGGGTGGAAATATGATCTCTATTGTTTTTGAATGGGAAACTTAGGACTGACAAGACAAATTCCCTCAAAGGTACTTAGAATTGCTGCTACCACTGAACTTAGCATCATGATATTAAAGACTGAAGACATTATCTACGTCCTAGAGACAACAGAAAAACACAGCTTCTCAACGCAAGGAAAAGAAAGCTTTCAAGAATGCAAGTCTAATTTCTGTTCTTGTACTTCTAAGCATTAATTAAACTATGCAGCAACTTTCTGTACTCTCAGTACTTGTACATTCCAATAAGCACTCCCTGGAACTAGATATCATCGGTTTAGTCTATCGATTTCTTGTAATCAAGGGCATTTTTGTGGTTGATCTTTATGAAGTGTTATTAGAGAAATGACCACCTTGATTTCCTCATGTATTTTAGATGGACACAAGCACGTTTCCATTTGTAGTGCTCAGAAGCAGCAGGCATACAATCAGCCTTGTGCTGCCAGCTAAAAAGGTAAATTCTCAAATCTGAGAGCAGAGCTTTGTTTTCTTCACGTGAGTTTCATGCTAAGCAGGGATCTGCTCTAATACTCAGCGTGGCTCGCTGCCAGCTAGTCCATTTGTAAATACTCTCCAAATTCAGAGCCACCATACACATCTTTTCCCCCTCACCTGCACAAGAAATACTTAAGTTTTGCCATACAATAACTGCTCTCCAAGCCTAAGCAAAACAAGTCTGTCTTTTGGGAAGAAGCACTTGAGGAAAAAAACCCACAAAAACCGAAACAAAAGAACAACAAGAACAAAGAAACAACAGCAAAAACCAAAAAACAATTCTGCAAATAGCCTGTAAGTGTTATTGTCAGAAGCTAGGCATATTTTTCATGACAGAACTTTACTTCTGTAGTGAAGTGCATTATTTTTCTTCCCAAGATAATGGAAGATGTACGTTTAACAAAATTCTTGTTTGGTAATCATCACAGTGCCATTAAACAGAACGAAATTTCTTGGCAGTGGCCACACAGGGTTCTAGCAGCAGCACATCTTTTAGAATTGTATTATAGAAATCTTAGCATTCTACTTTCATGCACTCCTACTCCCATATTTAAGAAAAAACATTGCCAAAAACTAACTTGTATTCATAGAAAGCATTATCAGGCTTACCTTGGAAACAAGGCTTGCTCTATAGGCCGCAAGTGCCTTTAGGTATTCTTTTTTGGCAGCTTCTGTTTTTCTTTTATATACCTATTAAAAGAGACCATAATTTCACAAACTTCAATTATCAAGAAGTTTTTGCCAGAATGCTCTCAGAATCACTTGCAACAAAACTGAAAGCACGGATCAAAAATCTGAAAACATTTTATGAGGGCTTTTTCTTCCCCGGAAGTTTTAAATATTCCTGCAGGTGGCCACAGACTTTCAGGTCCACTTGCTGGAATGTCACCACAACATTTGTCCATTTGTCATGCAGAAAAAAAACTGCTAGAGCAGCCAACTGTTTGACAAGACCAGTTATGCACACTTCATCTTCCTAGGAAATGATATTTTACTGTCACTGAGTATTTCAGGTGCTGAAAAGTATTTGAAGAACTACAATGTGACCAAAAAAAAAAAAAAAAAAAAGGAAAACGTGGTTTGTAGAGTTTTGACAATTCACTCCCCAGTGTCAGAGAATCCCACAGAGCTTCAGCAGAGCAGTTAAACAAAAAGTGAATAAATCTGTATTTCTAATCAACAGTACATTTAAAGTTCATCCTTAAATCATGATCATCATCTGCTAGATATCATCATCTGTCAGACTGCTAAGTATGACTGGGAGCTGCACAGTCAAAAATCAACAGGCAAAGAGCCCCAAAGGATTTTTTTCCAATCTACGTGTAGGAGTTACATGTGTATAGCAAGAAGAATAACCCTCAAGGAAGAACAAAACTCATCATTCTGTACCAATTTTGAGTTGGAGATAACATTTCACACACAACATTGTAATGAGGCACAGAGGACTGGCTTCAAAGGTTTGAAATCAACACGCTTTGTAACAAATTCATAAAGCAGATCAAAGGAAATGGTAAATGTGCTGTACCTTCCCCTTTTCTATTCTAACTTCTGATTAATAGGAAATAAGAGCTTTGAAACGAGAATCATCAAAAGGTGGTCTTAAACAGGACTCCAGGACGGTATCACTTGAGCCTTTTATAAACTGCCCTCTAAAATTTAAAGACAAATACAGTAACTGAATACAACCTACTGACTCTCAGAACAAAATGCTTTTAGATGTCAGATCTTCAGCAAGTTCAAAAATAAATGCAGCTCTGCAGAGCCAGAGGTCTATATCAGCAACCGGTGTGCTCACTCTGCTCCAAGGATTTTATTTTACAAGGAATAACTATTTTACTTCTTGTAAAACACCCCAGCATCCATTTTTTTACCTGTTTTTGTTCTTCTCCTAAACTGTCCCACATAGATGCCACTATTTTTGAAACCTCTCCAAACGTAGCATTGGGGTTCTGCCCTTTAATTGCAGCTTGTGTATCCCTGAAGAAAAGGGCATATGCTGACACTGGCTTTTGTGGCTCGTTGGGATCTTTCTTTTTCTTCTTCTTCGGAGTCTTGGGCTTCTTGCCAGAATCTGGGGCAGCTCTTTTTTCTCCAGTAGCCTAAGAAACAAGTAGTAACAGGAACAGTCCACATATGTGTGAAATGTAAGGTAGAGGAATTCTGAATAATTATTGTCAATCTGGCTTATTAATGTATGGATAAAAATTCCTGTGTAGGTAGCATTTTGGAGAGTAATGTTGTGCGAGTCTTTCTCCCACGAAATAGCACTTACTCTCACTCATTCTCATCAGAACCACTGGAACTAAATACCAAAACTATTACCACTCACTATAAGCATAGCTCAGGATCATTCCTAGAAGCCTGACCTCAAAGAGTACACCATAACTAATTTCTATTTAATATATACATATATATGTATTCAATCTGTAGTGTGCTTTGAGGAGGTAATCTACGTTTTCCCATTAAAATGCAATTTTGGCAGTCAAGACTCAAAAGACAAGAGCTTGGAGGCATTTCCTTATTCCCAGTCTAAGGCTGTCAGATTAGGCATGGGTCAGGGTTTAAAAAACCTTGCCCTTTAGGCAAGAAGCAGCACCAGTTCTGCAGTATCTACCCACATGCAATGAACCACCCCTGTGCCCACCACCTTCTTCCAAGGCTCCTCACAGGGGGTTAGGTGCTCACGCAGCAGCATCCCCACACCTACATTTCCTTCCACACTGGGAAGGGGAAACCTTTAGAGCAGCACTTCAAGAACAGCCAATACCCCCAGTCCTCATTTGCTCCTCATGCCCCATACCCTTTTCTTCTGGACTACACATAGATTGTTGCAGCAAGGGGATAGTGTGGCTGTAACTACATTTCTGTGCTCGTTTAACTCTGATATTTTAAGAATCCTGTATGGAATCTTCTTTCCTTATACACGACTTCCATTAAGGTAACGAGAAAATCTTTCATAGAGCAATCTGAATTACCCTGTATATATATGCTATAACATTTTCCTTTTGTAACAGGTTAATTTGAAGTAAACTGTAAATTAAGTAAGCTTTCAGAAAGAGGAAATTTTTTTTTATTTCTGTTTAAACACATTTATATTTTAAATGACTCCAGAGAATATAAAAATGAATAAATTCCCAGATTTGAAGAGTAAAGAGATTCGCCAGATCTATAAAGTCTAAAATGAACTGTGAGTGTATTCAACTGCAAACATGTGAACAGATATGTATGTTATAATATCTATTATGTTGGAGATATCATGGAAGCTTCCTAAGTCAGAAGCTAAACAGCAAATAAATCACATAGCTCACCATATGTTAAAGCTTACATATTTTATATGACCACAATGCAGCTGGGACACTATTGCTACATCCATGAAAATACAGCATACAGCTGTGTAAAGCTTATTCACTGCTACGCATGGAATAACTTACTCTATTTGATTCATCTGCATCTTCTTCATTTATAGAGCTGGAGGGGGAAGGAGTGGCTGATTTACTGGCAGGAGGGGAGGGAGAAGTGTGTGGCAAGTTGGTGCCTCCCAGATTTAGCCCCAGCTGCGCACTTAGCTGGGACTGGTTAATGGTGGTGAGCTGAGAGGGAGTCATAATTCCCGAGTGAGTAGCATCCGTCATGTGGACAATGGATCTCATAATCAAAGAGTGGTCTTGGCGGTACTGTGACACTTGGGTGTGACTCTGATCCTAAAAGAGAGTGAAACATTATTTAGTCATTAGCATTAGCAAGACATTTTCAGCGACTCACAGAACTGACACTGTCAACTTCCATTTTGTTTGGTCTCTTTTTAACAGATCAATAAACGAAACACAGCAACAGTTACAGACGCCTCAGATTTTGCTTCTCCCTTTGCTGGCTTTTGTTGGGTAACAAAAAATGTTATTTCCCTCTTTTTAAGTATTTTTTTTTCTCTTGATGCTGTGCAAATATCCACAAAAACAACTGGTTGACTGATGACACAGGGAAAACATTGCAACAGAGTAGAGACAAACTGCTGTCAAATGCAGAAAGCAAACAAAATGGGGAGGGAGCCGGGAGAGAAAAGGCATCTTCCTCTGACATTCAATTATTCACAGCTGTTACCAGTAACAGTAGTAGGTATAAAACAACTCTCTTTAAAATAACTTTTAAATCCCCTTCAGACAAAGAATGTTGCCCTGACACATCTTGAGTGCAGACACAGCAGCACACTGGAGAACTGTTCAAGTAATCCTAATCACTCCTAAAAACCCCTTTTTGCCAGCACCACACAAAAGTATACATTTTTATCTTTAATCCAACAATCAAACACATGTGGAAGTAGCACACTATGCACCCACTTTATTTTTTGTACTTCATGCCTCAGAAACTCAAGTGTTTGCGTGTTTTTGTCTCTGCTGCTTCTTGGGGGCTAAAACTAAGTCATCTTCCCCACCTACACAACGTTTATCACAGTTGTAAACAAAATGAAGTCAGACCCCAAAGGTAGAAGTCAACTAGAATCTTACTACGAAGAACTCAGTTTTGTTATTTTAAACCACACGCAGATCAATAGACACATAAAGAACATTTAAACAGATTTTTAAACCAGCCAGTAAGTAGGGAGAATAATTAGCTCACACATTGATTGAGCAATTTGGCCAATCTATATCCACTGTTCAAACAGTCAGAACCATGGGAAATAAAATAGATTTTGAAGACTTTTGTTATTAATAACCCACAATGCAATCAGCATCAGGTACAATAATCCTTAGTGAAATACCACAGTAGAGAATTTCAATGCCCGGTTCCAGCATAGAGCCCAACTGACCTCCACAAGGCATTGTGCCTTTTCCAATGATCTCAGATTTTAGTTAGAGTGCTCAAAAACCTGCACCAGCATTGAGGTTTGTCCTGAGTGACTTTCCTCTTGATCCTACCCCAGCAGAGGCAATGGGCTCAGTGCTCCTAATGCCTCCTAGCCAGGCCCAGTGCAGCAGTATGGAGGTGCAATGTACTTGTAAAGGAAGATGCATGCCCTGCCTCATCTATATATTGTTGTCCCTGTTTCCTGTAAAGAGCAAGTTAACTGTACATGTTCATAATCCAGATCCTATACTGGGTCTTATCCTCATTTTCCCCTGCCTGCCAAGACACTGCCAGCTCAGTTCATCATCAATACTGCAACCACATCCCTTTTCTTACTTTAGAGGCTTTTAATATTTTCAGCAAAGGAGTGTAGTTCCTCAGAGATGAATGCCTGTGCCAAAAGTGGAGCACTGATACAGAAAGATCAAAACATCAGACTTACTGGCTGAAATATCCATTTGCTTCAGGGCACCCTTCTGTGAAAATTTACTACCGTTAACTAGAGGGTCATTTTGATTCAAAATTGTATTGGCAGCGGCATCTGGAAGTCATTCAAAGTATTTTTAAAAGGATATCACTTTCTGCATATTAGCCCATTCCTTTCTAGTTTACAGGCATTGCTTTATTGCATTAAGAAAAAAGTGTGCTGCTAAAGCAAAGGTGGAGATCATCAGAATTACCTCCTCTCATAACAATCAACTTCGATGTTTTGCACACAGCACTTTCATAGTGGTGTCTGATGCCTAAAAGGCCTTTGCCCTCTATTGTTACACAAAACAGGCCTTTTTGGCCTTTACACTGAGGCAAAAAAATATGATGACACGGGTTACAAGCGATTTACTCCAAGTCTTGTCATTTTGGTTGCATCTGTGATTTTATTGAGACTAAATTCTCTTGACTTGTACTGACCCAGAATCTAATTTTATACACAAGCCCATGAATTCTTAACTGCCCCTTATTCTGATACAATTTGATGCTTCTGTGTTTATTTTAATTCCTGTTTTTCGTTTCTATATTTTTTCCTAATTTGTTAGCTATTTCATAAATCTTAAAACAATTCACTGAAGTCTAGACATAGAAACAACAGTACTTTGTAACTGACTACCTAGCACCACACAGATAAAACCTATTATTTATATATGTGAAGAAAAAGATTAATATAATTTCCAATCTCTTTTCATTTACATCTATGTGCATATTATAAATATTAATGAGCTGTTTTCTGCATTATGAATTCGAGTTGTTTGATTAATCAATATTTAAAAAAAAAAATCACAATGAAAAGAATAGGAAATTCATTTTTATTTTGTGGCTTGGTGGTGTGGGCCTCTGTAGCCTCCAGAACCTGCAGTAGACCCTTCAGACATGGAAGCACAAGTTGTTCATATCTGTATAGCAGTGCCTAGCAAGAAGGCATGGGAGACAGTCAGTGAAGTTAGATAGTCACGGAAGTTCACAGCATTTGTGTGGAAACTCTGAGTATTCAAAATCTATCTAAGGAGGAACATACAATCAAATAAACAAGTTTTTCATTCATTTTCTCAATACTTATTTTTTCCCTTCTATTACAATGACCAGTAATGAACCAAAAAGAGGAGCATTTCATTATTCATGAAATGTTTAGCAAAAGAATGTTGAACACCAAAAGCATATCATGGGTACGAATGGAAGTACAATTGCACTAAAGCATCTGCTAGACACTCTAATTACATTACCACATGAAAATTGAAAACTGAAAAGGCAAAGCTTGTCCAGTCAAAATAATCCACCAAGAATATTGTGAACATTTTAGCGAATTTGGCATACTCATTTCTTACATAAGCTTAACTGGAAGTAGAAGGGATATGTAAGTATTATACGCGTTTAGGATTTTCATAGCATAATGCAGAAATGACAGATCAGTGCTTAAACAAATTAATGAGCTTCTTCAGTGAACAGAATCATGTGTTGAGTGTGCTTGATCTGCTTTATTGTTTTGAACTAAAGTTAGGCAAAACTTGGTGATTTTCACATAAAGCCAGCCAAAACTCAACCTCTTGTTTACTCGACTTAACCACCTAACAAGGACATAAAGGGTGGAAAGGAAGAAAAAAGAGAAATTACTTTCGTAATTCCAGTGACTATTTCAGATCTCTGCTGTAATCCTACACGAGTGAGACAGTATGTAGGTTTATCATTTTTTTTCACCACACTTGCATATATTGAAAAGCTCCCATTGTGAAGACTTGCAGCTTTTGATGTGAAGAAGACATCATCAAAGGCATGATGAGGATATCCATCCACCCTACTCTCAACTTTTCTAATTTATTTGGATAGTCATTCCAAGAAAAGTCCTATTTAGTCGTATTTAGATGTCATGCCAAAGGATATGTCACAAGGCACATGCCAAGTACATAGCTTATTTTATGTTGACTCGTAGAAGTATTAAGTTTTCAAAATTTGATAGAAATTGCTCAGCAGTCAGTGGAAGGCAAACAGAATAATGGGATTAAAAAAAATGAAGTGTGAACTCAAACACTTCAGTTTATACAGTGTATACTTTTAACGGTGTTTTGCAATAATCCAGCCAAAGTGACACATACCACTGATATACAAACAGTAGCAAGCCGTGACATCTAGAGATATCCTGACTTCCTCCTGGCAATTTGAGTATCATTCAACCAGTATTAGAACATTCTGAGCGATAATGAAGATTAAAATCAAAGCCCACAATATTCAATCATGTAAACAAGCAACATCTCCACTAGGATTCTTTCTAGCTGCGTCAGACTTGAGCCCATAGAAGTGCCTGCAAGAAGACACAAGCGTAGGATCTGACCCTAAACTACTGCTTGAACCATTTTTTGAAGGGACGTGGTTAAGACTGAGATAAATCTGTCAACAAGAACAACTATGCAAAAGCTAACATTTATGTTTATGCTCACTGTGCCCTGGTTTTGGAAGTTGACTTAAAACATTATGTATTCTTTCGCCTTAGGAATTTGTCACTGTCAATGTAACATAAGCTGATGCAATATTTTAAAGGATAAATTCAAGTTGAAGCAAACGCACTGCAATATGAAGAGTGGAATCCTCAGTTGTCCCTGTCTATAAATTACTCCTGTTACTTATGGGCAAGTCAGCATATCTCTAGAAGAAATCCTCAATACTCTTTTCATCTGCAAGTGAAATAGAGATAAAATAATCCATTAAATCTAAATTTTTAGAAGATTGGAATTCACTGCCAATCAAAACAAATCAAACTAACAAGATGCTTTTCTCTGTCAGAGATTAAATCCTTACTTAATAGAATATAAAATAGTTGCACTTGGTACTGCCACTGTTGAAGAAGTATCCTACCTCTTCTCTCTTCAGCTGCTGCAATCAGTAATGATCTGTCAAAGCACACTTATCAGGAGATTGTCTACAAGCAGCAGCTTCTTTTCTCTAGCAATGAGAAAACTCCCATGTTTTCCCCTGTGCCTCTGCAGTAAAGTAAACCTTACCTAATTTAATTCCCAAATAAAGGCTACAACAACAATCATAACATGTCAGTTTAGAAAAGAATGTCTGCAGATGGATCTAAAAGATTGGTTGGTGACAGAAGGCTTATGCACATTCTGCTGCCTGAAAGACATGAAGAGTAAGCAATCTCCCAGTCTGCGTGTTTCCCTAGTCCCAATACATCAGAAATTTCTGTTTTCTGTTCACACAGAAAGAGCACAAAGCCAAGAGAAGGGATATGAAGAAAGAAAAAGGAATAACACAAAGGCCCACTGATTTATTCCTCAAAACTGAGTAACTATCTCCTTTTCTTTTGACAATCTCAGATGCCTGTAGAAATACATCTTCCTGGAAATTCACCTCTTCCTATAGGACAGAATTGGCTACCATTTCCAAATTAATTTACTATGTTTTCTCTGAAACCTTCTAATCTACCTCCCCTAATTTTGCATCCCTTCCAATCTTCTCTTTCAGATCTGATCTGTGACCAGGTTTGCTGAGACCCAACTGATGGACACAATTTGTTCCAGCTGCGAGAGAGCTGTGTCATAAGTTGAAGTCATTTCTTCCATGGAAAACACCTGGGGAGCAGCAGGAGGAGCACACTTTGGCCAGCACCATAGACACATGGGGAGTGGCTAGGGATCCACCATGCTGACATGGTCCCTGGGCCTCTGCAGACACCAACAACCAGACCAAGAGATAAAATATTTTTCTCTGAAACACTCAAAATTCTTAAGCAGGACATCCAACCAGCCTAGTGTGAAACCTTTAATGGCTTGGGAGCCTCGTTCTTAACCATTTACTTTCCTGTCAAACTGCACCTGTCTGAAAGGCCTGGCACACTCCTCTTGTCAACCCCAAGGCGGGTGAAGGTGTCAGGCTTCTTGCTGGCCTCAGTTGCATGCTGAATCTTCTACTCTGGGATGACCTCTGCTCATGCAGATGGACATCATCACAGGCTTCCTGTAGCCCAAAACCATCCACAGTGGTAGATACCGATGCTTTAGCATCATCTAATCCACAACTTGTTTATAAGACTTGTACCATCTTGCAGATGCTTTTAAAAACAGATATGCCGCTCATTTTTTTCCCAGAATACCTGCCACACTTTAAGCCATACTGAAACACACTTCTCTTGGACAAGTGATCCAACAGCATGCTCACAATACGCGTAGCTCAGATCACAGATCTGGGCTCTGATGAGATCAGTATGCTGGCATGAGAAGCTTCTATCCAAATTAGCAGTACAAGCTTAGATCTGCTCTGTTTGCAAACAGAGAAGGCACATTGCAAACAAACACTGGATAGTTCAAATGCACAGTGTCAGATAAGTGCTGTTAGCAGTTTTGTTACAACCTCTGCAACTCCAGGTGCTTGAGCTTCCAAATCAAAGGCAGACTTCAAAGGTCCTTATTATGCAGCAAGCAACATGGAAAGAGAAAAAAAGCATGACAACCAACAGACATAACCAGAAGTAACACAAACGGTGTAGGGAACCTGGCGGGGGGGGAACAGACTTGGGTGGAACATGGCATTTGTTTGTCTAACAATTGCTGCAAGCACTTGTAGCTATGTACTGGGCTGTTTTGCTTTTGTCTTTGGGAATGCTGTTGATTTCTGTTTAGTTTAGGCTTTTGTTTTGTTTTTTAAGCAAATCAGAAAACTATGCCTCATCATCCATCCTATTACGAGAGTGAAACTTTTTTCAGATACCTGGAAACATAGAATAATTTAAAACTCTACAGATACTTAGTATTTCTTTACACCTTGAGAATTTGAGGTAGAGATTGAACAGGAGGTCAGCTGCCCAAGAGAAAACTTGGGTGGCAAGAGCTGAGAACAGGAGGAATTTCAAAGAAATTTTTCAGCTGACCCAAGCATAAGGGTAGCTGGACCCAACAAAGCTTCTGTCCAGGTACAACACACTGATACCAGCTTTGGTATCTGCCTTGTCTGGCTGAAAAAGCAGAGAGAACTGTTTGCTCACGCTGGATTTTAAATGAAGGAGGCAGAATAGATCAAAGCTGTGGCCTAAGCTTAAAGTTCAGCTGATATCCACAGTCATTTGTGTCCACAGACCTTCTGAGTTTACTTCTTACAGTTATCACGCATTCAGTTTCTGTTCCAATTCCTGACAGCAACCTGGGGGGTGTAGCATCTTCCATGTATTCAATATGGTACCTCCCAATATTTTCTGCAGTTGATGGATCTTGATGTAGGCATTATTAATACATAGCAGTCAAATTCTTTCCCCATATTCACGTATTTTTTTCTTTCTCCATGCTGAAGTCCCTCATATATCTGGGTATGTAATAACCTATTTGCAGGATTATTGTTTTCTCTTAGTACCAGCAATACCTGCTATTCAGATAGGTGTCTTCATCAATAGCTGCCACTGTTTCCTATGGACAGTTCTCCTCTTGTGGTTACCAGGACGTGAAATATAATTCATGCTGACCAACAGACTATGAATAAAGATTCAGTTAAAGATTCTGTTCTGCTCTGAATTACCAACTTCTGAAAAGAGCGCCAGAATACGTTTCCTTCTCTGACCATAACAGCTCATTAACAGATGGTCTATTGTCTCCCTATCAATGAGAAAGGAGAGAAGAGCACGTCTCACAGAGCAGTGACTATATTATCCACTCTGAGCATTACAATGTCATTGAGGACATAAGAATCTACACACTATTAGAAACTCCATTATTCAGTGCACCATCAGGCTGCACTGCCTCCATATCACATTGAAGTTGTAGTAGTTTCTGTACAGAAGCTACTGCTGTCTGAGGCCTGTAGGGCTGCCAGCCCACTGTCCATTTCCTCCTGGGGCCGTATGAAGTGGACATGTGCACTCTCTGACACTAAACATGCACAACTACACTGTTTGTTATAAAATATTTAACCAGCCACTAAATAAATAGAAAAATAAATAAAAAATAAATAAACATTCTGTAAAGACTTCAAAGCCCATCAGCAGTGCCCACAGCTCAGATGCACAGTAGAAACAAGCCCATCCCAGTGCCTGCCCGACAACAGGCACCAAGCTGCAAAATCCTAAATGAGTCCTAAAGGTCCAATTTCTCAAAGCATCAGCCACCACTTGAAAGGTTTGGTATTTGACCAAATGTCACCAATTAGAACCATAAGAACATTACTTCATTTGTGTTTGCTTAGTTTTGAGATTATTTCTTTCCTGTTACCACAAATTATTAACAACAGCAATGGTAACAGCTGCCATTTACGATGGGAATGTCTGATACAAACCAGATTAACACTGTTGATCTGAAACCTGACTTCAGTATTCCGCCCTTTTTCAAAGGAAAAATACAGATAAGAATACTCTGAAGATAATCCCTCTTTCTAGTAAGAATAGCTGCAATCCCTATAAATGAATAATTTTAACCTTTCAAAATTAGTTGTATGTTTTGTATTAAAGATGGCAATAAACATGTTTGTAACAATAACAAGGGCTTGTTTTAATAGGCTGTTCCAGGCGTTAAACACACTAATGACCCATGAAACAACTGCTTCATCAGGAACACATTAAACAATGTTGTTATAACACTGTATTAATTGAAAGCCTACTCCATACTCTCTAAATATAAGATTACAGATTGAATATTAAAAGAGAGATTTACAAAGTAGTTCCTCTATAAGGGGAAATTAAACATAAATTATAGGCATGCAGGTGAGTAGAGAAATAGCTGTCTCGTGCCAATTCTAAAGCATCTCCTTTAGCTTTTATTCACCATATTCTGTTAAACTGTTCATTGAAAAGTTAACTTAGCAATTTCAAACTATTTTGAAACATCAATAATATTTCTGCTGCACACAGCCCTCAACAAGCTAGCATTTGCAACTCAGATCTTTACAGCCACATCATTGAGCTGTTTATTTTAAAAGTCTGCTTAAAAGAAAAACAATAGCCACCATCACATCTTTAGCTTGAGCACAGTGCCACTCCTGAGTAGTACTGTAATTAATGATGAGCTTATTCCACCATGAATTACCCTTATCTGTGCAGAATCCTGAATGCTCTTAAAGCATTGCAATAGTTATAAAATATAAACAGGCTCAAATCTTCATCAAATAGGGAACGTTTTATCTAGCAGCATAAGTAATGGAGGGAGTAAAATACATAAAGTTATCAGCCTGTTTTTGTAACATCTGTACTTTTATGAATAAAGAGAAAAATCAGACTGAAAAGAGACAATTATTTTACTGTCTGTTTCTTAGATATCAGAAAGAGAATTTTGAAATTCATCAAAGCTAACCTTCTGTTATGTACAACAGGCTAAGCTGAAAAGAATGTTAACAAGTTCAATTTTCATTCAATCAGCACTACTGCTCTCTGAAATGTTTCATTGCAGGAAAGAAATAAAAATAATCTATATGGTAATTATGAGGATGAATCCCCCAGTAACTTTCAGCTACATGAAAGGTCAGTTCTATTCAAGATATTTTATCAGTCCCCTGCACATACTCCTGTCCTGTCATTTTAAATCTGAACAGCATTTTATTTTCCCATTTACAGCTACCTGCAGAATTAAGTACTTAAGCCAAATAAGAAAAAAAAAAAGTAAGAAAAAAAAAAGAAATGTTGAATGCTGGCAAAGGCTATAATAGCATGGAGATAAATCGTTCAGCTGCTCTCTCTCAAGCCTCTGGGGCTGCAGATTTTTCTTCTCCTGGTGCACTGTGGGTATTCAAAACTTGTTCAACATGATTTCATTTCATTTCAGGCACTGCCTGAGAAAACTAAATTACAGAATCAATCATACAGAAGGTCAGAGTGAGACTTCATTACAAGTATTGCATGCTTGCATGAATATCTTTCATTTATGACTGACCCAATATGTCACAATAGCTGTCTAGTAAAAATAATCCACTTTCTGAAATTGATGTACTACTGATGTCAATGCTACTCAGCAGGCTGGGCAGATTATAGAGAGGTGTTAAAAAAAGGAACCCTCAGGAGCACAAGTTGTAGTTTTATAGAATTGCCACAGTTTGCAGATTAAAGTATTTTTTTTTCTATGGTCAGCTCGGGAGAAAACAGAGCATTAATATAAAATACTGGGGGTTGGTTTTTGATGAGGATGTTGCTTTTGATTTCTACTTTCTATTCAAGTGTTTATAGGGATAATATTTGCATCACATAAATCCGTGTATTATTCTTTGGAGTCAAATGTACTTCAACGCTTTGTTTTTCAGTGATTCATTTTGGAGTATAGGGATTTTATTTGTATGTTTTTTAAATAAGAAACTTAATCCCCACTGCCTCAATATTATCTCCTTTTTCGGTTGCTTTTTTCTGTTTTTAAATGTAGGAAAATGCCATTAAGTAAGATAAATGTGTTGTGCTTGCTGCCAATAATAATGAAGTTAATCAGCATTGTGACAAAATGTCACTCTTTCCTTTGTATAAATCAGCTCCTGTGTATCAGAACTTCCTTGTTCTTAATAGTATGAGCAATTGTTCACTCATCAATACAAGCTTTTAATAATTGCTAAGCCACATTTATTCTGTGAACAAATATCTCTCTTGCACTGTGAATGAATTTTTCAATATAATACTGCACAAAGAATATGTTAAAGAGAATTTTTTCTTCTTCTTTTTTTTTTCTCCTTTAGTCTGCCTTCCTGTGGGAAATATGTGAGATACTTGCAGAAGTATTATGAAGTAGCTAGCCAACTCCATACCCTGAGGGAGACATAGGAAAACCTTGACATAACCTATTTTTAACCATGCCTCTGGTGATTCTGCATTCAAGTTTATAGGTGAACATGTCAGGTAGTACATAGCAAAAAGCCAAAGACACACAGTATTAATCATAATTCTGTCCGAGCACATTTTATTTTTTCAACATTTGTGATTTAAAATCTCATGACATTTCTTGAAGGTGAAATTCTACTACTGGACTTTTCAACAGGATAGGACTATATTTATCTAAATTAAATACTGCTTACAGTAAAGCTCACTAATGCTTCACAAGATAACCAATAAACTCAGTACAGTTCGCATTAAAATAATTCAAGTTTGTATTCAGCTGAAGAAGCTTTAGTGATTAGCAATACATTATTAATACAGCCCTTAAATAAGACCATCCTAGTATTGCTGGATAAGAACACTGTTCTGGAAGTGTATACGAACATCATAATTATTTTACAGCCCCATCTTTAGTTCTTTCAGATATAGTAAATTCAATTGACCATGAAATGAAATTTCATAGTCAGAATGCCTCCTTTACATTTTTTTTTTATTGCCGTAATAAAGTTTTTATAGCTCCAAGGCAAGGTAATTCATGAAATGTCTAATTTAAAGATGAATTCTAATATTATTAATAAATATTTACCAGTTTAATAAAGTGCACATTTTTCACATTAAATATGATACACAGTTTTCATTTTCTATTTTTGAAATATAGATCAGTGGCTGGAAAATTTGAGTATTGAGAAGCATTATGTGAGCTCAGAGGAAAACTACACAAGGACTCTGTCAGTATTCTTAAATTTCCTGATGTTACCCAGCATTTACGAGCAGAGGAGAAAAAATATTACTGACTACAATGCTGTGGTGGGGGTCACTCCATCTCAAAGTATCACACAAATCAAGCAGTTGTCGGGAAGTGCTTGACACACAACCCTCCCCATGTTGCTCCTCCGTATCAAATCCCACAACTCTTCATCAGCTCTCTGTGACAAAACTACACACAAGTCCCAGAACACAGCTTTGAAATGGCAGTCACCCCAGAAAATATCACCAGATTATGGTACACAAAGGCAGGAGCTCCTCTAGGTCTTCTTTTTGACCAATGTGGGAACAAATCCTTACCACTGGAGGCAATGTAAACCCTTACTCCTGGAAGAATAACATACAGTGGAAGCACACAAAACAAAAAGGCCACTCTAGGTCAGGTAGAAAACCACCTGATAACACTGAAGGGACTTGTGCATGTAACGCAAGGCTGATCTAGCTTATGGCACTTATTATATATTCCTGAACAAATTTCTTTGGATCCAGACTACACACACTCCATTGCTTCAGTTTCCAGGCATAACATGCTTGACTCTAAGCTTTTATTATTTTTTCTGTCTTACCCACTCGACATATCACCCAACACATTCAGGGCATACAAAACCCCATATCCAGAGAGATCTGAAATGTATTGTATCCTTCATGGCCTGATTCAGGCAGTCTCTGCTTTGTGACTGCAGACATGATGGACTCTCTATCTCCTAAATAGTGAGCAGCTTTAGCTTTTTTTCTGTATTAGCACTAGCTACTCTCCATTACCTCAAAGGAAACATTAAAATTAGCAATGAAGCTAGAAGCCTGAAGAATCCCAGATAAATTTGCTGTGTGATAATTTGTAATTCTTTAATTAATTCTCACTCACCAGAATAATAGAGAAAGAAAAGATTTACATGAAATTATAACATGACAACACAATGACCCTTATTATAGTTCAGTAGCAAATCTATTTTCACTTCACCAGATTTAGGAAAAGGTCTATGGAGTAGCTAATCAGAATAACTACAGCTGATGTAAAATATCTGTTCAAGCTAATCGTTCACCCTGGCTTTAATACCCAATAAGAAACTCATTCTAACAGTAACCTTTGAGTTTAAAATGCTAAATATGATCAGCTGACTTACAGCTATGTCTCACACCAAGCACTGACAGTGTTACTGTCCAAAGTATAAGGAGCCTAGGCAGGGAGACCCTCCAAAGCTGAAAGGGGAATGTACCAAGAAAGTGGAAACTGCCCTTATGGAACGTCCCTCCATGACCATAGCCAAAGAGGATGGATAGATTCTGGAGAAGTCTTGATACAGCTTCACTTTTTATTGTCTAATCACCAGGAATGACCAGTTGAATTAGCCTAGCAGACCCATCACTCAGTCCTATCCCTGGCAAGACCATTTCCCCCCTTTCTGGAGGGCTCCGGTGCAGTCCAGAAAGATAGACATCAGCTCAGCCTGCCACAGTCTTTGATCAACAGGAGCTCTAAACAGCAGAAAGTCTTTTCATGGCTCTGAACTTCTGAGTATGATTCAGGTAATGCATCCCTACGTGAGTTGTAAAAAAATAGATTTCCATTTATAACTACTTAGCCCATGGAGTATACAGAAAATTGGGAGATATACATAGATACTTCTGGTGGCGTACTGTGTCTGGCTCCCTTTCTAAGCTACTCTCAACAATGTGCCTTCAGAATATCCTGCAGGCTGTGAAGTGTGGGTCCTACACCTGAAATGTAAATAACTGTTTACATGGTTGATAGTGATAAGACAAGGGAGAATGGTTTTAAACTAAGACAGGGGAGATTTAGGTTAGATGTTAGGAGGAAGTTTTTCACTCAGAGGGTGGTGACGCACTGGAACAGATTGCCCAGAGCGGTATTCAAGGCAAGGCTGGATGTGGCTCTGGCAAATTTGGTCTAGTGGTTGTCAACTTAGTCCATGGCAGGGGGTTGAAACCAGATGACCTTTGAGGTCCTTTTCATCCCAGGCCATTCTATGATTCTATGAAATATTCCTTCTCGTGCTATAGTACATTCTGGCTAACACAATGGTCCTTCAACTCATTGTGCCAATTATAAACTGTAAAACAAATTCTTGAAAACTGACAGGAGAGAGGTAAATTATGCCAACGAATACAGGCTTCCAAGTCTGTTCCCAAAATTAAAATTCTATGTTTATAAAGCCTGAGTGCTTTTTTACAAGAGATCTGTTTACAGACAGTATAGCATTGTGCTGTACATTAACAACCATGTTTATCTTCCTGAATCCACCAATAGTAAACCCTTAAACATTTGCCAACTGCCTTAGGGAACTGAATAATAGCATATCATTGTTCACTGTGCAACACTGACAACATGTGTCATCATTCATACAGAATACGGCTGCACACAATGCAGAACATCGGCAAACGCTCGGTTGGACCACAGTACCAAGAAATCACACATCTCTTTGGAGAGGTCAACTAAAACTGATACATGATGCAAAGCTATATTATTATGCTTTGATAGACAAGATTTTGCAACTGAAACACAAAACTGAACCTACCATGTGCAGTCCATTGCTGTGGATGACGCCATCTTGTTCCATGAGATTTCGGGATATAGTAATGGAGGGGAGATCCAAGCTCTGAGGGGGAAACTGGGGTGTAAATTCATTTCCTTGCGCTGGTAGCTGGTCGCCAAGGCCCTGAAAGGGCAGCAGGATGTCTGCCATCCCCAGTGAAGGGTCTGACTCTGGCGGGGGTGTGATAGGTGGGATTTCAAACTCCTCATCCCCCAGGCTCGGTGTGTGGAACGTCTGCTAGAAAAGGACAGGACAAGGCAAACCACATTAGGGCACACTCTTCTCACCAGCCACATTTGACCAATCATTCAAGTCTTGCTTTGTTCTCAAATGCAATCTCAATACACAGGAAAAAATAAAAAAATAAGTTTCATATACTAAAGGGGTTTGTGGATCATTCTGATTAAGGATTTAAGTCTAATTATCATATGGTTTTAATAGAGTATCAGTATTAACAGTTTTTTAATGCGTGCTTAATTAGCAACATCTGTCTTTGTTGTTAGTCTGAGTATCAGCTACACTGGATTTGGCTGTATAACAAATTGCCACTTTATTGATATGTTAGCGAAATAGCACAAACAGCTTATATTGCTCTCATGCTTCATAAAATACCGACAATTTTGTAGCACACACACAACATTAATTCAGATCCGACCATGCCACATCTTTTGTCTCCTTTTTACCTTCTTCATAAACGAGAAATACAATAATTCTGGTCCACAGATCTTTTCCATCCCAAAAGTGCAATGCATCCTTCTACAAAATTGTGTTATAATTTGGAAGAGAGCAATGTACGAAACAGCTCTGGTGATTACTGCAGCTTTGTAAAGCCAGCCAGCTTTGTTTAAACAGTAGGTTTGTTGCAAACCAAACACCTGTTAAGATGCCTTTAGCAAAACATTTACTGCCAGTTATCTTCAGTGTCTGTGCATGTTCGTACACGTGCGTGTGTATGTTGTAGAGGATCTTTATTCAAGCAGAGCCTGTAACTGGCTTCAGCACTGCTGACTTTTATTTGGGAAACAAATGAGCTATGCTTATTCAAATTTCTTGTGAGTTAAATGAACTTTCATATATTATTTCAGGTCCACTGCTACTTGATAATAGAAATCCAGTACTTGAAATTAGGCCATTTTAAATGGACCCAAATCAGGACTGTCTTGATCAAACTGGGCAGTTGGCAATCCTAAAATAGGCACTCTGTCTTGTTCTGGACATGCAACGCTGCTCTGGGATTTGTTTGTTTGTATTAGTTCAGGATTCTAGATGGGGGGGGGGGAATTGTTTTATGTATTATTTACATTGTTTGAAAGAGTGACTTAATGCCAGTTAATTTAAAAATGATATGTTCAGTGAAAGATCTCATTAACTGCCGCAAATTGTCATCCTTCAAACTGTTAATGATGATATAAATTAATAACCGCTTGAGAGAAGATGGAAACCGAAACACAAGAAAAACCTTTGCTTGCATATAGAACCTGTCAGCTGTCATTATTGGTCTCGCACCAGAAATGATGAGGTCCCAGACTGCTGCAGTCTGCAGTACCGTCAGCCCTCTGAGATGCGAGTGCAATGCTGTAACTTAATTCTAGATGTGAAGGCTGGGCCTGGATGTTTGACTCCGCTGTATCACAAAAAGGTGTTAATTTTTTTCTCCCTGTAGATCCCTTAGTCCACAAACACAAAGGATGGATTGGCCACAAGAAGTGGTTGGCTAATGAACGTAACCCTACGGCTGCATTTGCAGTTATTTTGGCACTAATGTGGTCTAGTAACAGATGCAACTGTAATTTGTGACTCATTTGCTACCCCATTACTGCTTAATGAAATCTAACATATCACATTAACAATACGGATAAACACTCATTCTTGATATGTGGCATTTGGCTGTTTTCATTACCACTGTAATTAACACTTGAAATATTATTTCAATAAATATTTAAGGTGCTTTAAAATGGGTCGTGGCAATCATGACATAGAGACAGAAAACATAAAGCAAATGTGAAGCTTCTTAGCCTGAATGTGCTCTAGGATTACACTCTTAAGGCATTATTTACAGGAATAAAATGGGCTTCTAGCTTTTCTAGCTTAGTGGTGCTCGTGCCCAAAATGCTAGCGAGAAGTCTACAGTCGTGTTAATGTAAAAACACTATAATTAAATCCATTGTAATACAGTAATTGCAAAGTTAGGTTCATGTTTTAATGCAAGTGCTAACACTTAATGATATTTTCATTCCTTTTTCAAGCAAAAGGGTTCAATGAAATCAGTATTATAGTGCATTTGAACCTCTCTTTACTTGTCGTATTTATGAGATAGTAGTAATTATAAGAATTGGATCTTCTTTCCTCATCTAATAGAACAGATCTAGGACATCTGTGTAAATATATAACAGCTAGAAAATAATACTCTATTTCACTTAGAGAAAGCATGTTGATCTTAACAGTCACAGATTACTAAAAAGGGAATATAAATTGATGAGTACCAACAATTTTTAAATGCAAATTTAATTCACACAGTATAACTTTTCCAAGTGTGTATGTATCTTTAAAAAAAAACATATCAAGGACCCAAGAATGAAGATGAAATGGATGTAATCTAAGAAGAAAGAAAGCCCCATAGTGAAGAAGTCTTAAATCCGAATCACTAGGCTATTCAGACCACAGAAAGGCTCTGAATAGTACACAACATAGGATTTCAGAAAGGTGCAGCTATGCCCAAAAGACAGTCGAACGTTTGTGAGATTCATCTTACCAATCACCTTTTTTTTATGTTATTAACTTTTCAAATATTTATATCTTACACACTTTATAAAAACACACAGACACAAAAACTGTGAGCATGGTTAAATGCCATCTGTACTGAAATGTTCAAAACATTTGTTCCTTTTGATAAAAATGCAAATCTGGAGAACTGTTGTATCAACATATAACAGCCAATGTCTGACACGGTGAATTATCACAGCTGGAATTAAATTGTCTCTGAACAGCTGCTGGCAGCAGAGCTTTCATCAATGTTTGATTCAAATGTAGGAAAGAAATTCTACAGAAAGAAACATCATGTTGTCATTACAGATGGGGTTTGTGTTCATTATCACAAATAACACTGGAGCTAGTGCCAAACAATATTCCCTTATCTAAGCAGTCTTGCAGGGTAAAAAGAGATGGTGACCATTTTATAAGTAATTCATAAAATAAGACTCTTAATTCCGACCTTCATATTTATTGTTACACTTTTCTACTTGTTTTCTCTGATATCACTTTTTTTTTTTTTTAAATATATGTCTAGAATAACTGCAACTAAATTACCACTTTCAACATGTGAAGCCTTTAGTGCCCAGGTTTCAACCTTCTCTTATGTCCGAAAGATCATTTATGGGATACACTCAATATAAACATGGACTTATTTACATTGTCACACAGACTACGAATGCTTCTTGCACTTTCCATCCTTCCACATCCTTTGGAATAAATGTTGATTTTAAGCAACAAGCAGAAGGTGTTCCTGTCTGGATCTGGGGTCAATATTAGCATGTTGACGGACTTCTAGCTGGCTGGAGGCCCCCCACCATAACAACAAATGCATGCAGGACAGAGCTGCCTTACCTCCCTTTCATCTCCCATCCCAAAGCCAGCAAGCACACCCCCTCAGCTCCCAGCCCAGGAAGCCCTCACCAGCCCAGCCCAGTTTTGTTCCCAGTCGTGTTCCCTTGTGCAGCACACATCCTTCAGGAACAAAGTTATGTTTGTTCTTCTAACTTAGCTGACTATTAAGAACCCAAATTAAAATATTTGTATCTATAGCAGAAATTAGCACATTAGCTAGGATTGCCTATTACTAAGCTTGTTTATTTGTTTCCTTCTGTTTATGATTTTTTTTCTTATATAAAGCAGCTTTGTTTCTATTGACATGCTATGTAAGTAACAGCCTTACGGACAGCTAAATTGACTAGTAATGGAGAGCTGTCAAGTTATTTTCTTTCTCATTAAAGTCTTTATTTTGTGCTCCATAAAACACACAGAAATTCAGCCCTTCACTCTTTACCCATTCAAAGTCTGTTAAATTATCTAAGCAAACAGTAGAATATAAGCATAGATTAAAAAAAAGAAAAACATCTACCTCATTTGCAGCAAGAAATGCATTATTTGCCTCTGCCATGTTCATGTAGTTGTTATTGTTTCCAAACTGAAAGAAAAATAAATATTTGGATTTTAATGCATGCCACCATATCCTTCCACTTTCCAGCATGGAGAAAGTTTTAAAGAACAAAAACACAAGATAAACAGATAAGGCATCATTTTACACATACACTTCGAAATCAACATTAGATTCCATTTAACAGCATTATGATTATTATATACTCTGCATCCCCAGGCCTGTACACAGAATATCTCCAAGCACATTTCTTCAACTTTCTGTGTAGCACTCCACAGTCTTTGAAAATCAAGGGTCCGTTATTAGTACACTATACCCCAGAAAAAGCATTTTAAAACTGCTATGCCTCTCCTGATGTGCATAATTATATTTTGCAGATGATCCTGATCTTGAGGACAGCTGTAGCTAGAAGTAGCTGCTGTATTAAATGAGATGAAGAAGGGGAAGAAAGAACATCTGCAACATTGCTTTTAAAATCCCATTCTTTCTCCAAAATTAAAAGGCCAAACAGTCCCCTTCGTCCATCATTCATTCCAGTTAAGCTCCTGCTCCCAGCGAACCTGAAGGCCAGGAGTTTTGCCCATCAGAGATGTGCCCGAGGCAGAGGTGCCGAGAGTTTTGCTCGTGCAGTGCAACTCCCATGGGGGCGAACAGGAAGAACTCAACAGATGCCATCAAGCCATATCCTCCCAACGCTCAAGTATGAACATTTGTGACTAAGCCTAAGTACTTTTTCTTCTATAGACTTATTGCAGAAAGGAAGAGATTGTCAGCATTTGGCAATAGGCACTGAGCATGCCTTATTCCCATAAAAGGCACTTCCAAAAGGCAGACAGGTGTCTGGAGTATTTACTTTAAGGAACAGACCACAATTGCCACACAGCTACCATATAAAACACTAAATCATAAGCTTTCACATGTTTGAGTTTCCAGTCTGGGGCACAGCACAAATTGCAGGGGACCCAGTGAGAGCGAAGCATTGCCAACACGACACCTTGCCCTGCTGTGCTGCCACTGGCTCCACACACAGCAACTCCCTACACTCCCATTTGTGACTTCTGCCGAGCAGCATTTTTCATCAGGCTTTTGTTTTATCTTGCCAGACCTTGCCAAAGAAAACAAAACAAAGCAAAAATCACAACTCTTCCCAACCTAAGCCAAACAGCAACAAAAATCCACTCCAGCCAATGCCACCAGCACAAGCTCTGCATGTTCATGACAGTGAGTAGACATCAACCTGCAGAGGCTGTTTTTCTTTCCAAACAACAAGCCCTGTTGTGCTCCCAGAGCAGAAGAACCTGTCCTGAATATAAAACCACTTTGCTCCAGCCCAATTCACTACTGCATTTTTTTAGTGGGGAGATGCTTCAGACTGTGACTCTCTGCAGCTCCTGCAGTGCCCAGGAGCAGAGGGGTACCATAGATTGACTCTTTCAAGAACATTTATTTCCCAGAATAATCCAAAATCCAATTCTCAAGATAAGACCAAAAGGCAAATGAACCAAAAAAAAAAAAAAAAAAAAGAAAAAAAAAAAAAACTGTAAGGAGAAAGGATGAAAAAGGTGCTCAGAGAAAGAAAGATGGAGACAAAGAAATGGAGCCTCATGCACCTGATAAAAACAGTAAGTCCTGGTCAACAAAACAAATTGATATAAGATATTCCTTACTTCATACTCCCTAAAATGCTGAATCTTTCAACTTGTATCATTTTAAGGAACAGAGATGTTTACATATTATGTAAGCTGCTTCATGGCTATTTAAACTCTATTTTCCTCAGCTACACAGGTACTCAAATAATGTCATCCACTTTCAAATCTCAGATGTCACTGGGGAGGGAATTAAAAAAAAAACCAAAACATCAAATTAAATTGTACATTCAAGTTACTGCTTTGGCACAGAAAGATGTGTGGGTGGATTTGGGGCACCAAGACATAGTACTTCTGCTCAACACCAAGATCAGCAAGACAGACAGATTTTTTTCATGTCAGTTAGATACATGCTAAGAAGGATTTACGTGAAAAAAAACCCCTTACACGGTCCCAACAGAGCTGTTGTTTCTACAGCAAAATAATAATTCTATATATAATTCTATATCAGTTTTTAAAACTGTACCTAAATGCAAAGGTAAACCAGACTGATATAACTGCAACACTGGATAAATAAATAAGAATAAAACCAATCCTATTTTCATGAGCTCGGAGTCCAAGGGCCTCATAGCCTCAAAAGCTGAATTTTACCTCAAAGAATATAATTCTATATTCTTTTGATCGACATCCACTCCTCACATCACAGCTACTGATGGTTCAAATGGCAAGTGTTATTTTTCCTTTTTGTTTTATAAAAATAATACATTGGAGAAAGTAGAAACAGACTATTCCATTTTTTTAAGGCTGTGAGAGTAAATGATATAATGAGGACTGTCAAAGCTAGAAGCTGCTGCTATGTGGCCCAGGATTCCTTCTCTTATGAGGATACGATATTAAGGACTCTATGGTATATGGCTCAGGCACTGATGTCAGAACCTGACACATTTAAGCTTTTGTTAATATGGATAAAACTACATTGAAATTTATTTTTTTTTTTTGTCTCTGAATTAGAAATCCATTTAAGGCACACGACAATAACCAGTGAGTATTTCTAAGATTAACATTCCTTATTATCTAATGGTACCTATAACAACAAAAGGAAATAAAATGGTTATTATCTTAAGGACCTAAACAATTCAAAAAACAAATTAAGCTTAGAGTGAAATAAGAACTGGGTTAGAAATCCTCTTCTGAACAGTTAGTCTGCGAATGTAATTACTGAAGAAACTACAGCTAATCAGCTGTGAATTGTATCCATTAATTAGTATTTGCCCTGGAGAAATGAGAAAAATCAGTAACAATGTTAACACTGCAATGCACTGATGAGTACTGAAACACAGGGCCCTCAGCGTTTAGTCAAGCAGGTGGCTCCAATGGTCCAAGTAATTTAAAAAGCTCTCACCTGAAGTGCAGAGCTGGAATTACAAAGCACTTCTTGCATATCTTTGTATCTATATAAGGCTATAATTAATGGCTTTTAATTTAGAAATGCTTTGTGATCAGCGGGGAACAGTTATAAATCATTCTAAATAGAACAAGGGGTTCTTGTCTATTTTAATAAAATAATTTGGGAAAGATGTTTTCTGTAAAATGATTCTTGTTACAATCAACACTTTTCTCCATTAGTTTCTGAAGGATCACTCGCCCAGACCCCTCATAAACATGATAGAGCATTCCTCCACCTGAGAGCAGGCATTCAAATTAGAGGGCCAGATCTAGCAATTGTGTCTGCCCAGGTACAGTCCTATGGGGTCCCACCTCCTCTATTTCCCCGGGTCAGAGCAAGATTGAGATGCAGCACCTAGTTCAGCTATCTTTGTTTCATGCCGGCTTTGTGATGCTTTAGCCATAGCTATGAGCAAGGATTTGCATAAACTTTTTGCATCTAAATATCACAGAGCACTCAGCTCTGTATCTACAAAAGAATAGGAACTTTACAGCTTCCTTTGTCAACACCAGCACATGTTTACAAAATTAGTTTTGCCCTTTCAAGCAGCATCTACACCGTCAATCAGAGCAGAGGCAAAGCAGACTACTGCTTGTTTCCTTTGATTCTAGGAATTCAACGAACTCCATCTTAAGGTTAAAGAAACATTATGCCTGAGTGTCATATCTTATTGCCACAGCAAATCAGTGGAAACCAAACACACACATACACTGATTTTACAGAACGGACTGCAAACAAACAAAACCTCTTCTGAACTTGCTGTGAAACACAGCTTTCATTCTTCATGCAAACTATTGCATGGAAAGTATGACAGTTCTGTTCTCTACGCTTCAGTTACAAGGGCCCTCGAAGTGGCCCTGCTGAACTCCACAGGCACTGAGAAGAGTGCTGTTAGGAGGCTGGGTGTCTACTTACTAACACCTTGTATAAAGAATGTCAAGAAAACTGATTCTTTCTAAAATTGTTCATTGATGCTCTTCTCTCAGCCTTGACTACTCAATCCAAAGCCCAACACATTGGCTTAATACTCCTTTGCAGGAAGGGTGTGCAAATGTAATACCAAGATAATTCATATCCTCTATCTTTCCCCAGCGTATGCTTTAAGGAAGACCAAATTAGCTCCTGCTTAGGTTTAAAAAACTGTATCATTGCACCACTTCTGCAAAGTACACATTTTCAAAGACCGGACTTTGGCCAGACCTTACGATAAAAGGATTAGCCACCTGTAGTCAAAGTATGATGCTGCTTGGGCTTCCAAGCCACCCTTTTTAGCTGCCAGAGCTTAAAAATTGTTGGGCTCTGAAAGCACCAAAATGACAAATTCACATATATCAAGGCAACGATGTTTTAAGAAAGAAGTGTGATATGGTTGGCTTCATTGTATACAATTTGGCAGCTGGGAATATAAATACATATAGCCACCAAGTCTGAAATCCTAAAAATGAAATAACAACAACAAAACCCACTAAAACTAAATAAAAATCACAGAAGGTTCAATATGGGCTACTGTTTGAGCTCTTTTGCAACTCTGATGAGTGAAAATCCACAGCAAGAAATAACCAAAATAAGAGAACAAAAGTTTACACCATGAAAGCATAATATACAAAAGAAGAATAAGGACCAAATCTAATTGTTATTAGTTATGAAGTTTTAGACACATTACAATTTTGAACCTATTTATTTAATGGGAACTTTGCTACTGATTTTAATTGACGTATCTTATTAAAGCTCTGTACGTTTCTACCTTTAAATCAACCTAATTGTGATGCAACTCTAATCTAAAAAACATTTGAGCTCATATCCACTATTCACTGGCAAAACAAGGGTAATTGGAGGCATACTTAAGGAACATAAAATTAGGCATACAGCGACCCAGATTTTTCTCTGAGCATCTCAGTGAAACTAACAAGAATTTTTATAAAACTGATATTTTAAGTTAAAAGGTAAAACTAGATTCATCAGGCAAACACATCAGCTTTTTAAAGTAACTCCTTTAACAATAATGCTGGTTACTTTAACAATGCAAGATAAAAAAAAACAAACAACCATTGGATAGATTATTGTCCCAGCATGGAATAAAAGCAAAACCATATAAATGTTCCAAATGAAAAACAAAAACAAAAAACAAACAAACAAAAACATATATACAAAATGAAACACATTTTGTCATCTTCTCAGAACATACCAAGAAACTGAGAAAATATTTGTCTTGAACAGTGATTGCAGTTCTGTTCTCAAAGATTACATATTATAAATCTGAGAATAAATAAAAGATTTATTGGAAATGACTACAGAATTCTTCCTCACCCTCCTCACGACTCTGTCCTTTCACAATTGTTAGTTAAACTTTAGTCAAAACATGCTTTCTAAAGTTTCTCAGCTCAGATACTCAGTAGTGCCTTCAGACAAGAATTCTGAGTGCCTTGATGCTGAACTGCCCACAAACTCATGCTAAGTTCGTTATGTTGGAGCATTACAAGTGCACTTGTTTATGTATTTTTGATAGTTGCATACCCCCCAAATTCTATCATTCCTAATGTCGATTTACTGCAACAGCATCCTGAGCTGATCACAGTTTCAGTAGTTCTGCAACAAGATTAGAGACCATGTCCTTTTTTAAATAAGGACATTAATAAAATCATTCTTCTATAGTGTGAACGTGCTCATATGTTCTATATAGAATACTATCCACTTGCACAAACATACATTATGGCAAGGATCACAGTTCTATCTCATATCTGCTCATATCTGGCACAATAATTCCTCTGAGGTTGCACTATCCTTATGAGTAAAAAGAAAGATAATGATCCCAAAAGATGTAATTACAGACCAAAACTAAATTACTTTGCAGGTCTAAGTACTGTATCTTAATAATTTCACTTGAGAACATCTTCACTGCATTTGGGCAGATTTGATTTTGCTGCCCAACCAATAATTACAGCTCTGGCAAATACAATGCCTGATAAGGACATCAATTAAGAATGAGCATTGTGTTATTTAAAAAAAAAAAAAATCATCATGTTCACAGTCTGTCTGATTGAATGAAATGCCAAATTAAATTAATGGAGATTGCTAAGTCTAGCTGGCTGGTGGGGAACCATGCAGAAAGTGGGACAGCATAGACAATAAACTGTCTGTAATTAAAAGATGAGAAGCTGGACTAATGCTACTTCAGCCTGATTACTGCAAACAAAACAATATACACTAAAATTACTCTGGTAACAGTAGATGGGGTGGGAATAGGTTTGGGAGAGGGTTATTATTCTCATCATTTCAGTAGTATCTAAAAACACCAATGTATCATCAGATGTATTACGTTAAATACTGTTTCTTCTCATCAGGAAACACAATTTATTTTCTTAGTGAAAGTAAAAATTACATTTCTATTCTAGATGGATATCCAGCTAATCTCTGTAGAGGCTTTACTTTTAAGTAAGATGTGTTCATAGCAGGAGCAGAGTGCTCTTCTCTAGAAGAGCAACTACTTCGTGACAGTTTCAATACTTCAGAAGCAGTAGGTGGCATTCATATTATTTTATAAAATATAAGTATCTATTTTATTTTTGCTACTAGAAGCTAGGAAGCAGATTTTAGTAACTGGTTCACAGATGTAATATCACTACATTTGTAAGGGATTTATACTCATAAATGAAGCATATTTCAAAACTTGAAATGTAAAGCCTTGTAAATAGATAAAGCACAAATTTTATCTCAAAAGAAATGCAAAATGATGTCCTCAATTTTGATGCTACAGAGCTACCCTCAGAAGTATTTGTGTTTCTCTGGCACCGTTCTGAAATTTTTGAAGAAACATCATTCTCTGCCAATTGCAAAAAATATTGTTTACCATGGACAATGAGTAGCTTTTAAAGTTTAGGCATTGATTCATTGAGTTCAGAAGAGATGGACAGTTTTACCAGATGCAGCCAAAGAGCTCTTCATTTGGGACAGCTCATGATCAAATGTCATCAAGCAGATGTTGGAATCCTCCTCCATTAAGGTCAAAACCACTGTACTTGTGTATGTTTAGGGTATTTATATAAGCACAGACACAATACATTTGTCACCCAAATACAGCACCTCTGATGAATTTCATGTCGTGTTGGAGCATCACTTAACATGCAAGATTTATATTGGAGTTATTCCATTCATATTTCATCAACAAGTTTATGATTAGTGATTGCTGTAGGAGAGCAAAGTAGAAATCCACTTATGAGGCAGATTACAACGTTCTCCTTATTTCCAGGGGAAGATATCTTCTAGAAGTAGATTCATGTTCTTCTGAGTTCTACTATAAATTTTCTAGGAAATCTCTTAGTACATGTGCAAAAAACTACTTGGGAAGTATT
Organism: Cyrtonyx montezumae; assembly: GCF_038088225.1. Lineage (NCBI taxonomy): Eukaryota > Metazoa > Chordata > Aves > Galliformes > Odontophoridae > Cyrtonyx > Cyrtonyx montezumae. The sequence continues at coordinate 11,749,602 of NW_027071903.1, forward strand.
ATTTTTACTGGCTTTGCCTACCACAACTTATTGCACCACGGTTATTTTTATCATTTTCTTCCAGGATTTAGAAAATCCTTCTAAGGATTGTATTAGGATCCTCATCTTTGATCGGGGTTCAGTGATGAGGAGGAAATGCAGGCTCCACTGAAAACAAAAGGAGTTCCTACAATGGCTCCAGAAGACTTATTTGCTTAAAAACACACTGCTGTTGAGCAACTGGCCAGCAGGAACATAAAATATTAAAATAAGTGCATTGAAACATCCAGCTTTGCAATCACATCTCCAATGCTGAATTTTAGGCAAATTAGTTGTTCATTTTAGGCAAATTAATAGGAATAATTAGCATTTCATTAATTATTGTACAATCATGTATTAGACAGTCTTCTCATATTTAAAGTCTTAAAGGCCTTTAATTTAGGCAACCATTCAGATTCTTATTGCAGAGCGTTAAACATCTGCCACACTAATTTTCATATAGATGTGTGTCTATATATACATATGTATGTATATACACGTTTTTACTGATTGCTTATAGCAAAAAAAAAGAATCTCAGCAAATAAAATACTTTAGTAGGATCCTAAAGAAAACAGACACTGATATTTTATTCATACATCCTCAAATCTCCCTCAGACACACTGTTTGCAAATAGCACAGATTTAAAAGTTTTCGGAAAGCAATTAGAAGGAAAATATTTGAAATTACTTTAAAAGCTTTCAGCCAACAAATAAAAACTTCAACAATAACAGTAAAAAGCACTGTCTTAATCTCTCTAATTCCAGCTAAACTCTTTAATATGAACTTCTTCAGTGAATTCCATGGCCAAAAGCAGTAACTGAATGATATTTTGCCAAGTATGATACTGAGCAATCTAAGGAACAGTAATGAAAGGAATATTTAATGGTCTCATGTTAGACATTTTCAGATCTCTTAAGAAAGATACAGCCTATAAATGTTTTTATATGCAAGAAGTAACTTTATATGAATATAGGCAGTATTATTCTGCTGATTGACAGTCAAAGCAATTTAATGTATGCCAGATCCTTAATGCTACTTCTTCTGTATTTAAATGTATAAATATTAAAAGGTGTTCTAAAGTGCAGTACTAGTCCCAGTATTCATACAAGAATAAGGTGTTATAAAATTAGTATGAATCTTGACATTTCTCTCCAAGACAAATCTACCAAATGCTTTGCTCACACGTGTTCAAAGAGTTTTAATTCACCATGATAGCAAACTGTAGATGAGGATGTACTTTCCATTCCACTCCCTTGGCTTCAAAGGTACTAAAACTGAGAATCAAACATGTAGGCATCTCTCTGCATCCACCTACTTACATTAAGACTATTTTTCCTCCAAAAAGGGTGAATAAAATTATTTAATTCAGACCAACCAAGTTTACCACAGAAGAAACGAACAAGAGCACCACAGGATCTACAGATGTTACTTCAAGGAATTCTGATGTGAAATCTTTATCACCATGCCTTCTCACTATCTGAAGGTTAAAAATTATGAGATATCATATATTGAGATAAATACGATTGATAAGAAAGCCAAGGAGAGGCCACTGCAATTTTAAGTATTTGTTAAAAAATATTTGAAGAACATTTTCTTTGTTTTTTAAGCTAGTGTTGCTTTTGATGATAAATTACAAAATGATGTTCATGAGCACTCTGATGAGACCCAGAGGTGTTGCTGGAATAAACCAGATTAGATGTAAACACCACAAAAAGTATATTTTTGCTGAAATGCAAAAAGAACTTATAGGGATTTTGCTCTTGCTTATTCTTTTTTTTTTTAAACAACTTTGTTGCTATTTAGATTCCACGACAAAAAGGTCCCATCAGATGAACAGTTTCATGGCATCTATTTCATGTATGTATTTTATGAGTCACAGTCATTATTTAAAAAAAATCACATCATACATAAGGCCTTATTTCTGATAGCACCAGAGGACAGAAGGCACTTGAATTACATTTTTTCCACAACTGCTTTGAAGAACCACTGCAAGGATAAAGCACAATTGATCCCTTTTCAGGGTCCCGTGAGAGACTGGAAATGTCTCTATTCTCCATGACATTTACCAAACAGAAGGAGATCAACAGCCTCTTAAAATGGCATCAACATGTACACATGGATAAAATTGCTTGCCAGGACTATATCTGAGGACCTGATTTTGGGACAGCCCCTGCAATCTATCTCATGCCTTGCTCAGTAACAGCAGCCAACCAGCACACATGGGGCCCAAAGCCAGCGTGGTTCCACACACCAGGGTCAGGATCAGGGGTTCTTTGAGTGCCCCCAGCAGGGGTGAGACAACCTTATACCATTTTAGTCTCCTTTTGCACCCAACAGCTTGTTTTTAACTGCTGTAGGGAATATCTTCAAGATGGGAGAAAATGCACAAACACACAACTGTTTTTTGTCAAAATATATTTCTATTTCACCTTCCTCTTTCAGGTATTAAGATCATGCAGCCAAGGTGTTAATCATGTCTACCCCCATATTTATTTCATATAAGCTGTCTAAGCATTGAGTTTGAACGTTCCCTAACATAATGACAGTATTTTATTCTTAGAATCCTAAGAAATAGTTTTATATCACTATATTCAAGATTACTGTAACATTTTCTCACATGAATTTAAAGAGATGTGATTATACTGCAATTGGGCCATAAGTAGCTTTTCTTAGAATCTTATATCAAATTTCACTCACTCTAGCGAAAATCGTAAATTCCATTCTAGACTGTGATTCAGCTCTACTACACTAGCAAATTATATCAGGTTTTAAATATAAAATTGATAGAGAAAGGGTGAAGCAGATGTAGACATTTTATTATAATCATAATGGAGAATTAGTTGAGACACTTTCAGGCTGAAGTCAATGCATGCATGAATTCTTACATATCTCAGCTCGCAGCCATGTAGATACCACTGGTTCAAGTGGTTTTTTCTGATATTAAACACTCTCTACTTTAGAAAATATAATCAAAATATAATCAAATAAAAAAATGACATTTTTAAAGACTGTATTAATTCTGCTTCATTATATGGAAGCCTGTACAAAGCGATACCATCTAGTTCAAAGGCTCTGCTACGATTATATGTCTGAAGAAGAACTGGAAAAAAGCCACCCAGAAACATACTAGCTCCAGAGCTGGAGTCAATGATTGACTCCCAACCAAAATGGGCTTGTGGGCAGTACAGGAGTTATACACTTGGTTTCTTTGTCCCCTCATATGCTTTCTATGGGAATTTTCTCACTTGATTATTGCTGATTTCCAAAGCATTCTTTACACAGAAGGCATTTCCTAAACACACAAAAAAAGTGATGATTCCTGCTTTGCAGACCTCATAAATGAAGAATCATCTCACAAGCATACACAGGAAAAAGGAGAATCAACAAAAGCAAATAGATAGATAGACAGACAGACAGATAAATAAATAAAATTGTATAAAGCCTGCTCCATTCAGCAGGCAGACCTGTGAGACACACAGTTGTTGTCTCTTGGAGCTTTGCTCAGCAATAACTCCACTGCTCTCACCAAGCTGTGCTGAAGCTGGTGGGGCTGTCACTGCTCTGAGCTGAAAGCAGTGCCCTCCGATGTGGAAAGAACTGGAAAGCACAGATGAGGCCCAGGGATTTCCTAAGATAATCCCATAAGAACAGGCACAAAGTGGTTGTATGAGAAGCGGAGTGATAGACAAAAGGTTCAGGAATTTTGCTCAGGTGAAGAGGTTTTCCAGTTTTGAATATGTGTCAATATATAATAGAAGTAAACAGTTGTTTGAAACAGGCACATAGTATCGCTTTCTCCCATTTCTTTATCTTACATCAACTTTAAACCTGGAGGATTTCTCTGCTGTTTTCAGCTCGGGTTGGATTACAAATCCCACAGCAGGAAGGCCCCTGGAGAGTCTTCAGCAACAACTAACTTTATTTAAACAGGCAAGATTGAATTGGATGCAATATTCTGCAATAGCAGTAGATGAGAATTAAATTTAAGAGTGGAATAATCCCTCATGCTAGCTTGTATTCCTATTTATGCCACTGAGACTAATCAGGCTTAATTTATCTATTTTTAGATTCCCATTGCTTCGTTCCATCCTAAAGGCAATGTTTTGGGCAGCAGAAACTTATTTTGTAGGTGAGTAACCTACTTTAATTGCATTTTCAACCATTACTGAAGTCTAGCATTTTCCTCTCTTAATTGGGTCACTGTATTTCTTCTTTCAAGTGGGGACAGAAATTACTCTGGATATTGATTGCAGCCCCCAAGGTTTGCAGAGATGAGGACATACAAAGGGAGTGCTGCAAACTCCATTCACAAGTAGTGAAATGATTGAAGGTTCACTCAAAGCCTCAACTCCAGGTAATAACAAAAACAGATAAACCAAAAAACACGAACATGAAAATCCCAATGTTGAAATATTAAAAGTGTATAATAAGCAGACTACTGTCAGTTATGAAAATTCCAGCTGCAGCCAGCCCAGCTTCTTCACATATGCATCACACAGACTAGGCCTTGCCATGCATCAGGTGCTGTTCAGCACCAATATTTCAATGAGCTAACCACTGATTAGCATGAGAATTAAAGTGCATACTAAATAGCACACCAAGCATCTGTGTAATGTAATTTCTCCTCATAGTTTTTGGATGCCAGAAAAAAAAAGTTTTTTTTAACATAAGACTAAAATGGTAATAAAACTTCTCCTGAAAAGTGCTATCCATCATATCTTGACATAAGCAACCCTGAATGTTGATACATGAAATTTTTGAGTTTCTTTTCTTGAAGTGTAAGAGACACCAGACCATTCTTCTGCTGAGTTCTTCCACAGCTCACGCTCCGAAAATACTCTCCCAGTTTAGCGGACTGAGACATTTCAGTGTCTTATGCTATTCACACTAAAGATGTGAAAGAAGTTGAATATTTCTTAGTTGAATTCAAAAGCATCAGATTTAGCTTTAGAATGAATTTCAACTATATCTACGAAGTTAGATGTAATCTTTCCAGATTTAAGTCAACCTTCCTTGCTTGAATGTTCAGCAACTATTTAAACTATTCCTAGGAACACCTCTTAAACATAGATTAAGTCATAGATTTCAAGTGGAGAAGTCCCAAGCTTAAATTCATGTAGCAATCCTTAAGTTTTCCTGTATTTTTTTTAATATTTTGAAGAATTGAAATAAAAGAAGTATTGCTTGCAACAGTAAATATGAAGTCTGAATTAATTTTCTAATTCCAGACTACTGGAACTTGTACAGAAAGGTGTTCTTTCCTTTTATCTCCTGTACTGTCTTATTTTTGCACCTTTCCCAAACCATGTTCAAAAGCATCCTGGGAAAATTCTGGTTAACATACCCATGATGACTCTTTACACATCCCTCTCTACCAACCCTTCATTACTACCACTGAAACCTGTCCAGATAAATGGCAAGGTAGTCAGGAAAGTGTAGAACAGTGCTGTAATGTCACCTTCATCTAACCATATATACAAACCACTGGTAATAAAAAACATCTTCACTTTGAGATCCTCTAGGAAAACAAGGAACAATGAGAAAACAAGAAATCTGCATCAGTATTTACCAGGCAGGAAATTGGTGAAGGGTTGTTTGCCAATATGAATCAGATTCCACTATTAGATGCATCTGGTGGTGGTGGTGGCTGTCTACTATACTCCAGTAACTGTAATATCCTCTGTTGCTAAGAAGCTACTACAAAAAAAAATAGGAAAGGAAAAATAGCAAAGGAAAAATTTCTGCCATGTTGCAGTATTTAACCATGCATGTGTGAAAGTGGGATGAGTGAGCATGCATCTATCGATTACACTCCTTATAGAGACATATCACTAAATGCTTCATAAACAGAATGCTAAATTGAAAGACTACTCAGTCTCTGTAATATGGCAAGTCTGACATTCCCTATATAAACCTTCCAGCATTTTCAAATGTTAATTCTTTTTCTACTGTGCTCAGTCTTTCCTATGTTCTGTTCCATAAATACAGATTTGGGGAAGTCAAGTTCCTTTCTTCTCTTCCTCCTCTCTAATGTATGATCCATGCTGCTGGCTCCTGAACCTCTGGGTCCTTCAGAGGTATAGAATGGTGTTTTCAGTTTGTTAATCTGACAGTACTTCAATCTCATTCATGGATATAGTTATTATCAGGATCTAAAAAATGGCAATTTCAAACAGTCCTTTCACACCACCAGAAGTTCCCAAGTCATCTAAACAGTTATGATCAACAACAGTGAAGGAGATTTACAACTTATCTCCAGCTTCCATAAAGCAGTTACACGTAGGGTTCAGTGTCAGCTACCAGCAGCAGTGAGGACCAAAGTAAGGGACGTTCCAGTGACTACAGGTCACAGCATCAGCATTGACACCTGCAAGAGCAGCGTTGTTGAGTGACATCAGGTTCTAAGAAGTATTTATGTTGCATCATGCTTCAAACCTTCGTCTGCTTTTGCATGTTATTCACTCTATAATTCACTATCCCTTGCTTATGCCCTTACAACTTTTGTTGAGGTCACACTGCAAAAATGACGCACTGAACTTATTGGGATTTGGGGGCAAATGCAATTTAATATAGGACACGAATAAAGAGCTGAGGAAGGAATTCCTTAAGCTAGTTACAAAGACAAACCTTGAACATTATGAAACTACATATTCACTCATACAAATGGTCAAAATTTTAGTAACTAACATACTTGGCTACAGGAAGCTGTTTGGAAAAGTCAGCTTTTATACAGAAGTTGAATTATGAGAAAAGTTGCCTGAAAAGGAGATATGAGGCACTTGAAAATCTTATTCACTCATTAACATTTATCAGATATTCTATAGACAATTGACTCCTACTAGGGAATGAAATATATGTGGTCTATTGAAAGCAATGTTGATTAAATTTTACATTACCGCTAGATAAAAGTTTGCTTTGCTATCAGGCACTTCTGAGAAGCTTATGGGACAGAAACAGGATTACTTCAAGACAAGGGAAATTATACATGCAAGAGTTAAAGCTTAAGAAAAGAGATCTGGCTTCTATCAAGTTGACGCCTCAGATAAGATACTGCGTTACAGCAGGTTATAGTTGCAAAAATGATTTTGATTGGCATATCATTTATATGTACTAACTACTGCTTGGAACCCATCCAGAATATGCAGCGCACTATAAACTGTTAGGAAATATATCTGTGTATTGTTCAATATTTACAGTGTGCTTTATTTTGTAAATATAAGACCTGGCAAAAAAAAAAAAAAAAAAAAAAAAAGTTGACTGTTAAAATAGTTCTGTTCAAAACGAATCCCACTTTCCCTCTAAAAAGAAGTATTTCACTAACAGCAGTTGATAATTCTGTTCAAAAATGTTCACAGTGGAGCTAAATAAATTTTCAATGGGAAAAATTTGATTGCTTTGTTCAGCTGCTCAAACAGATTTCTATCTCTACTAATTTGCATATTTCTGAATATTCTCTTTCAGGCCCACACCATTTTTGCTAGCAAAATCCATTTTCTGTTGGACAATAAGTGAGATTTGGTCTAATGATTTTAAGCTTTTAAATAAACATGAACCAAATCGTGTAAAGAGCTCTCCTTTTAAGAAAAGATCCTTGCTGTTTGGAAAGAAAAGAATTCTTTGCATTCACAGATATCAACTGACAGCAACACATTCTAACATGAAGAGAGAAAAAAATATACAAGGGCAAAACAAAAAGAGCTGCTACCTAATTATGTAGCTACAACACAGATTGCTGCTAAGGTTAAATTTTGAGGAACACTGCATATCTACACCCATGGGCAAAGCATAAGAAATATTACGCTATGATATGAAAGTATTATTATTGATTTGCTAAAGCTCAAAGAATACTCATATTTATGATATTTTCTTCTGTGCCCGAAAAGAAAAATTGTTGTAAAACTCTGCAGAATTCATAATAAACCCCAATCAAACGCAGCTTTTCTAGGTCTGTTCAGCTCTGCTAATAGTTATTGTTTGCACAACTGTAACTAAGTACATTACCAACTAGTTGTTCAATCTATATAAATTTAAGAAACACGCATTGCCAAGGAGTGACTCATATATCAGTCTATTATATGCTACAGAGCTGACTGTATTAAACAAATCACTTTCCCTACAGCTGAAGAATAGAAGCTATATACAGAGCAGAGGTTATTGTCTAATTTAAATCTTGGCTCACTTCCCAGAGCTGTACAAGATTCCAATTTGTGGAAATGTTACTCTCCGCTACTGCCAGAAAGGCTACAGAAAATGGTATTGGGTGCCTTCCAGAAATATGTCTGCAAAATGCCAATCAACAAGTCACTAAAGATTAACAGTATGACTGTACCAAATTAATTTAAATTATAGAAACATATGGCTAGGATGTTTGCACTGCACTTAACACAACACCTGCTTCACAAACAGCTACGTTTCCCTCCACGGTTATAAAATAATACATGTCAAACACCTTGAACCTGATTCTCATAAATGGGAAAAAATCAGTTAATAAACAGTAACCAGGGGTGACCACTATTAGCTAAAAACCACCATTTTGTAATGGTTAGGTTCTTTATTTATTTAAAATCTTAGCATCAATCCATATTAAGTGGCCTTTTCCCATTACTGTAGAAGTAATTAGTGAAAACAGAACTAAAGGAAAAAGATGACAAAAGAGCAACCATCTTTATTTCCAATTAGGCAATCCAGAATTATATGTTGATTTTGCTAAAATGAGCTTCTCACAACCATTCAAATACGGTTTTCTCATTACATTACACAAAATTTGACATTCTTAGGCAAAAGCCACTCCTGAATTGCACAAAAAGCTCCTGAAGAGATTAAAAATCATGCACCAACATTCAAGTATTTTATATTTCCTTGATGATGATTTTTCTATTATATTTATAAAGCTCTTTCATATATATGGAGTCATCAAATAAAAGTATAAAAAAATCTGTGACAGTCTTAGAAATATTTACACGTTGGTGTATGCCATATTTCAGTTGAAGAGGAAGGGAGCTGTTTTATGTTTCTCTCCACTGCTTTTCTATTATTGCCTGGCTAATGGAAATACATCAAACAAATGTTCTACAAGAGCAATAAATATTAAAGTTGACCTATCCATCTGGAAGAAATGAGAACAATACTGCTCACTTTTAGCCCAAATATGACACTGATAAATGAAGCCGTGAGATTCCATCACACTTTCAGCAACCTGGGCTAAGCGCCCACCACGTGATTATTGTACCAGCAATTTTCTCCATTCATCTTCATTAGGCAGTCACTTGACCTGCCTCCTAACATCCCTGTCAAATTTGAACCTTCAGGGGGCTGGCTGTACTTTCTAACAATATACTCTGTTCCCTTTTGGAAAAAAAAGGGGGGAAAAAACCTCAGATGGACATGAAAGAACACAAGAGGCATTTCTTCTGGAGAAAGAACCATCAGATGTTAGTCATGATTATAAAAGGAAATCACAGCACTGCACATGTGATGCAACACACAATAGTGTCCTTGCTGGCAGAAAGCACAAATAGGCAAAAGCAATCCCTCCTTTTTGCCACCAAAGGATGATTAAACATTCAAATGAGAATAAAGATAACCCCTTGCCACAAATGGAACATCTATTTCATCAAAGAATCGCTGCTGGAAGCAAGCTGGAAGGAGCAGCCATAACATCCTTAACCTAGCAAAATAAGAGCATTTCATTACATTAGCAGTTTTACATTATGTCCCCATTATTTTCTAACAGTACAATAATAACAGCACTGATTTGATTATTCTGTAATAGTGAAAAGGAACATCAATTCAATATGAATTTGCCAGTATAATAAAAGGCTCCTAACAGGATTCTTATAGACCTCCTAGAAAGACAGTTTATGACTTTATGATCACTTGGGGAAATCAGAAAAAGTAGAGACACCAAGAGGCATTAAGCTTATGATACTAAAACTATCTCAAACATTCATGCAACTGCAATACCTTGGTTATGGTATCTACGTTTATCTGACAAACACTTAAAGAATTAACTGTTTTTTAAATGGTGTACAAGCCTCTTATCTTTCTTTTTTAAAGAAGTCTTTAGAATTATAAATAGTGTGGACTATCATGGTAATGTAGCAATCAAAATATACCCGCATAGATTTCCTTTAGGCTTAAAGTTCTTCGGCTCTTTTTCAGGTTGATCAGGTCTTACACAAGTGGCTCTATACAGCTGCTAAGCACCAGGGACTTAGTCATCCAGGAAGAAATTGCTGAACGCAAGTAAAGACCACAGTTAAAAAAGAAAATATGAAACTACGATAGAGGCAAAATGGATTTCACTATGATCACCAGAAAATGACCCAAGATGACTTCTATGCAAACCAAACAGCTCTTTCATGCATGGCGACTTCAGTCATTCTGAGTTGGATTTAGTACTTCAAAATGTTTACCTTTCTTCTTAAATGCATCTTCTTTCCTGCCATTGTTTCACAGAGCTCTACAAGTATCAGAGACTATGCTGAAATACTAAGTACATTTCCAAAAGCGTGGACAAGCAAATTTATTAACATGATGTAAAACTTAAGATCGTGTATTTATGGTACCTACTTAATTTCTTGGCTACACAAGTTTTGTAGGTAATAAGGAAGTAATAACTGATAACATGCTGCACTTTCCTGCATAACTCAAGAAATGCTTGTCTATATGCTTGAGCCTGGATGTTGATCCAGACTTCTTTTTAATCATAATCGCATATTCTCACATCTGCATTAAAGCAATCAAATAACAGTCCCTGGCAACATTTTCATCAGGTTTCTACAAGACAATAAACAATTCACAAGAAAGCCACCAGTGGCATTAGTTTTCACCCCAGCCCATCTGGTATTACACCGTGATAGTATTATCTGCATTAGTATCTGTGACTGCAAATGCCTTTACCAATATAAACCAACCCTTTTGAAGTGAACAAAATAGGTTGTCTCTTATTTGTTTGTCTGAGATGCTGAAGATTTCAGGCCCTCTGCACTGACTCCCAAGTTCAAATTTTGTCATGTTTTCTTCCCTGATGACAGCACAGACCTTGGCCATTTTCTTCATATGAGTGGATTCTTCTCAAGAATGAGCAAATGCTTCTGTGATGACAGAAAGATTAAAAACCCTACATGTGGTTTTCAGGTGTGAGTAATCTACAGCTGCAGCAGACAAGTTATTCTCAACATGGATTTGGAAAGGTCAGCTTTGGGATCCAGTAATTCTCAAAACCAACCACAAGTCCCTCATCTACCACTTGTCTGACTAACTTCTTCAGTATAACTACCATAATGTTCATAATGAAATAAACTACTCTAAACAGCACCACCAGTTACAAGAGGACAAAGACTTCTCAATATTGTACCAAACTCAGCTCCTGAATGATACCTGACCCCAACAAAATTAAAACAAGAGTTATGCCAAAGCTGAAAGCTAGAAAAATCAAAGCACAAAACAATGAAAAAGAGAAGCCTGAGGATGTTTCTGAGATACTTGCTATAAATTAATAAATAAATAAAGTGACAGATCTCAGCACATCTCCAGAAATGATTCTATGCAAAGCAAGAGATGTAATACTACAAGTGTAAGTGTATGTCAGAGAAACTACCCTCAGGTCTCAGGAGACCTGATTAAAGGAAAAGAAGCAATCACTTCAAAAAAAAAAAAAAATGTATTTTATATGCATATACAAAGAACCCCTTTATGCTAGAGCATAGGAAACAAGCAAACAGCAGATATTCCAAGAAGAAATTTAGTTAAACAAGAAGAAATACAGATTTGCACCTCAGCTAGCTGATGCTTGCTGTAGAATGTTTCATCAAAAGTGATGGTGATGTGTTCTGATAATGTCAGCTTTACCACCACCATCATCTGTCATGCCAGAATTATTCTATGGCTCTTGATGATAAAGTGGCTCTTCAATTCCTCAAGATTGAATGACTCTGAAGCAACTTGTAAAAGTATTTGCTAAACAATTTCAAAATATAAAAGAAAAAAAAAAACAAGAAGAAGAACCAAACAGCTGCAATGTTTGAATTAGGCCATGCATACATGAGTACAAGATTCTATATGAATTAGTTTTTTTCTGAGCAGAATCTTCAGTGAGCAGTTCTACCCTGACAGAAGATGACTCATCTTAAATTTCACTAACTTCACCATTACTTTCTTAGCTTTACTCAGAATGCTCTTTCAAATGCAGTACAACCACTGATAGTGCAGCATTTTTTTGCATCAAATCTTTGCAGCAAGGTTATCGTCACAGGTTAATGGATTTGTGTTCTGAGAAGCCATGATTAGAATAGGTTTACCAGGAGTGACCCATGTTCTGCATTATACACTGAAAAACATCTAGCAGAGTGATTGTTATCAACCATCAAAAGAGATAGCAAGAGCTGTGTGTGTAGACAGCACTAAACTCCAGGCACTAATGCTTTTATTACTCTACATAGGTATTGTGCAGTGGTTAAAACTGACACATACAAATTGCAGAAGGGAAGACTTGCTAAATAACAGTATCCATCTGGATGCAAATAGCTTAGTTTAGAAAATGACATGCAAGATTTCAAACTCAGCCTGAATATGTATTTAAGTATTTGTGGCACTTAAATGGACATTTTCATTAGCAGAGATTACAATGGGAAAAATCTGAAATGTAATACAAAGTCTGAAGTTACCATAATAACTTCACAAAATGAAAATGAAAATAAATACTTTTACTGTGGGAAAGTACACTTAAAATTAAGCCCCTTTTTCTCCTCTCCTGAAGCAATAGAAAATCAAACACAAACAAATAAAAAGGAATATGTTTTCATATAGACTTGCAACTTTTTTGTTCCTCCCATAAAATTTTTAAATGTTGTATGACAAAAATAGTAGAAAACTTAAATTGTCATGGTATTTCTCTTCTTTCTTTCCCTATTTTGATACACCTACTGGTAAAACAGAAAAAAAAAAGTAAATAATACATATTTATATTTTAAGTTGAACATACTACTGTCATACTAGCAGAGCAACAAAAATACGGATCAGAAGTGCATTTAATAGTAACCATGACATCAAAAAGAATAAGCAGCATAATCAAGGTAAAACACCAGCTCTTCATCTGGTGAACAGTAACACTTGCTGTCTGAATAGATTGCTCATACAATGTAGGCTTGGACTTCAGTCTGTTAGGTATGCACTGCCACAGCCCTCCCTTGTTCAAAATTTTACAGATTGATTCTTTTACCAAATACCATGATGCTGAGTTCTGATACAGAAACCATTCTGTTACAAAATGTGCACCAATAAAGAAAAAATGCAAGAGACTTCAGTGTACAGGTTCAAAAGTTCCACGCTTCACAGCACCATGCCTAGAAGTTCATTGCCTTCCTGAGAGCTCTACCTAGCAGAGGGCTGCGTTGCTGCAGAAGAAAGAATTCTGTCCGAGTTCCCTTCAGTCTGCTCAGAACAATTGTGAATAACTGACTATTCCTGATCTTCCAACGGTAATTTGTTTGTGCCTGACACAGGATGTAATTTCACTCAGCACCGCTATGCCACTCAACACAGTAGCTCTATCTGCCTCAGTTTTTGTTACAGCTTGTTTAACCTGTTCTCAGGTAGACAGACAGTTTTTATACCTAATAACTGTTACACTGGCTGTGCCACCCCTTGCGTAGCTCACTGCCTAGGAGTTGCTGATGAACATTTCCAGGACATATTGTTGTTAGCAGCACTTGTAAAGCACTTCTCTTTAGAGGTGGCTGATCAAAAGGTGCTGTAAATGCTCCTTTTTCTGTTGTACCTTCAATAGTCTCTTAATATGGAATGTGACTGCTGTCCACCCTGCACACTCACCAGCTTTGATCTGAAGCACCCGTTGATGACCTGCCAGGAACATCACTGATGGAAGCACCTTCTTTTGGATTTTTTTTTGTTTGTATTTTTTTTAAATCTCTGTAATAACAAAATAATAATCTCTGCAATAATAGTAATGACACCAAAATAATAACTTCTGTGAAATATCGAAAGATGGAGCTTTTAGATAACCATCCTAACTGCTGCTGTTGCCATAGTTACACAAACTGCCCTAAAGGCTGCATTTTCTGAGCCTTAATGTTGTCACACCATTAGGCAATATACTGACCAACACTTGCTAGACATGAGAGGACAATTCAGCCTCTTCTGCTCAAATAAGCTCTTTCAGGATTTTCTTTTGAAGACCATTAAACACATTTCTGTAGAGAAGATGGCAAGTGCTGTCTAAAGAAGAGCATTTTCCCACAAGGAATGACAAAATGGTAAAAAATAAATAAATCACAAGCAGCAAAGAACTCTGGAAACTGCAGAACTGAAGCACAGCCCTCCCCCCCCCCATGTTTTTGTTACCCCATCATCCAAAGGCTATGATATGACTGGCCATGAGACATGCATTCTTCCAAAAAATCCCAGCACTACATGTGAAGTACCTTGAAAAAAAGCAGTATTTGGAATGCTAAGAAAATGTCTTAGTTTAAAGTGATGAAGAATACAAACATCAGTATTTTTCAGGCAAATATTCAAAACCATCATCTTTTTTAATAGGGCTTGATATATTTTGGAATCAACATCAGAAAACACAAGCAGAAAATCAGACTTCAAAAGACTGTCTTCTCCTACTTCAGTAAATAACTAGTAGCTCAGGAATGCTTTTATTTTGGAGGAAATTGATTTGTATCTTACTGGATGACAAAGTCTATTCTTGAAAGTAGGAAAAAAAAGCAGATTAAAAGCACAGACAAAAATCTTCATTTTGAATGATTTTTGAACACTAGTATGTGTCATTTAAGTTGAGATCAAATCTGAAACTCTATCCCTGAGTAATAACCAACAGGAACATATTACTGAGAATCTTTTATTTTCCTGGTGCAAGAAGTTATCTTCACATCTGTTAGAGCTGATTTGGAATCACAACTCTTGAAAGACAGATTCTTGTATTTATTTAAGCATAACTCCCCAAGGAGGCCTCAGTCACACAAATGGGGTAACCCAGGAAAATTCGGTATGTGCCAAGGGGCAGGGGGAATAGTTTTGATACCACGATGTCATCCCATGAGACAAGAGAACTGAAACCAGACAGGAGATGGGGGGCGGCCGATTACAGTCCAAAACAGCTTTTTGGCCTCTCCCTGGGAGCCACTGATGCACAGAACAGTCTCAAGGCAGTTGCCTACAGGTTTCTGCATCTTTTTAGGAAACACTGGGAAAGGAAGGAATTACAACAGAGAGATAACGTGTATAGGATTTAATTCTGCCACTGCAGTTGCATGGCCTTAGTCAAGTTTCTCAGCCACTTTGTGGCTCTCAGTACTGAGTATCTAATGACAGCAAAAAGCATGTTACATCACAGGGGAGAGATTTTTATGCAACACTAATAAGGAAATAAGAAAATTTGAAAGATAGTTGCTCCAAAAGCAGAGAATAAGCCAAAAGCTGTAAAGTCTACAGAGATAAAGGCTCTATCAGGCATCAGAATTTAATCACCATGTGCTAACATCCAGTTGTGTATCAAATTAGAAAGGAGAAATCGTGATAGTACTCATATTGTCACAACAGGTGAAGTTAAGAAATAGTTGTCTTTCTCTGGAGATCCTCTTTACTAGCTCTTTAAGTGCAACAGAACCAAATGAAAAATACCAAGTCCTCTTTTATTGGCACAGGGCTAGATCAGCAAGACCTGTGCACTAATCTTGCCTACACATAACTTTTGCACATTCAAGTTTCAAAACAGAGGCTACAGCCCTGAATGAAGCTAGGATTCACTGTCTTAAAGATCTTATCAAGCCATGGTTTTCTTTTTTCCACGCTCTCTGCAGAATGTTGACATTATTGGCTGCCTGTACAATCAAACGGGTTTTTTTCTAGATTTTTAACACTCCTGATAAAATGTCAGGTTCATAAGGGCTTGAGGTAAAAGAACACAAAAGCAGACATTCTTAAAGCATGTACTTCTTAATGTAGACATTTTCTGCATAGATCTTGGTTCTATGCACTAGGGTATAGGCTCCTAAACTACTCCACTTTCCAAAGGACAGAAATATTACTTGGCGAATTAGCTCTTGGTACTGCAGAACCACAGAACGAAACAATCACTCCTAAAATGTGACTGAAGGGCTTTATTCTGGTACCTCAGCTGGCAGTCACATAAGTTCAGCGTTTTTTCTTCAAGCATGAGGATGACTGTACAATGCAGAATATTAGTGATATGAAGCTATTTCAACCGCACATGTCCTATAAATGTGCAACACAATACCTCACCGTAACTGCACTGAGCAGCAACTGCTTTTCCTTTCAATGGTGGCACCAAAAAGAAAGCTAAAACTTAATGTTCAGTGTTCTTTAAATATGTGCTTAATTATCTTGCATGGAGAGGTGGGATTTTTTTCCTGTTATTCACCTTTTTGATGTTTAATGTAAGTGACAGTGACTCTGTATTTTGAGTTAATGAATTCTACAAATGGTCTATAGAGCTGAAGAATGGCTGCTCCCTCAGAGCCAACAAACAATCAATGCTAACACTAGTGTGAGATCGTGGTCACTGTTCACAGCCTTTCCTCCATGTAGGTACGATACCAATGACACTTTGCTGCTGTTTAATCGAGTTCCATCATTCTGTGAAGTTTTTTATCTTATTCATATCTAAAGATTACATAAAGGTGTAATTTCACCGCATTTCCTTGAGTAGAGAACACAGAAACAATCATGAAAAAAAAGTCATGTAAAAAATCTCTGTATCTTGACATAATCGTTCTAACTATGACATTTGCATTACATATGCTATTTGTTTATATTGCACATGGCACAAGTGGCAGACAGATCTCACAGCAGCTGAAGCCACTAGTGACATGCAGCATCCCTGTAGATGCAAGCCAAAGCTTTCCAGAGCAAGAAGCTTTCGCTTCACTCCTGCAAACTAGATAAGGTGACACTGAAACTTCCAAAAGGTTGCTGATGACAGAGGAAGGAATTGTAGAAACTGCTGTGCTGGAAAATTGCACTGCAACAGAATAAATCATGGGAGAGTCACAGGAGCTGCATTTTTCCCCTTTCTATTTTTGCTAAGAGAATGCAATAGAGCTTGGCCCAGGAGACTAATTCCAGATTGCCACATAAACTGTAAGCACTACTGTCTAAGGCTCTTATCAATTACCTTGCTGGCACCTTGCACTATCCCCCTATCTAAGAATGAAGTATCTAATAAGTAAAAACAACTTCCTTATTTTAAAGAAGTGAGAAGCTTGCATTTTGTTTCTCCCCTAAAATGTAATATATTTGTTTTTACCCACAGTCTTTGCTAAACTGACACTCAATGCAGAACTCTTTACATTGCTCTAGATCATTGGTTTACAATATCTGTTTTTGTATTGAACAGGCTTCACTACAAAAGGAACATCACACAATGAACTCTTTCCAGGAAAAAGAGAATTAGGATGTACAAAAGATGTTACCTTTGCAAAAGCACAGCATTCATATACTACATTATAATTAGGTTTCTATTCCAAGTATTTCAATGCATGCTGCTAACTTCAGACAACACCCTATGAACCTTTTAATTAGCATGTTATCTTCAGTGCAATTAATATCTTGTACCTAATATGCTATCTTCAAATTAAAACTTTTACTGTCTGAGCTGTATTAATTAATCAATGCAGCTCTAAGAGGGAGCAGACATCATTCACAAGTGAGTGTTTTCAGAATGTCACAGCCACTGACATTTCAGAACAGTTATTTAGCTGCCTTCAAATAATACATGGCTATCTTGCAATGTCCCTGCACAAAAAAAAAGGAAAAGAAAAAAAACTTTGCAATTACTTCATACATTCTTTTGCATCTGTAAACAAAATTTTTGTAACACTATGTAAAATGTCCATTTTTTCAGTAAATGTATGTATAAATTATATTTAAATGATTAAAAATCCCCTCAAGACAGTCAAGAATTTTTCTCCATTAGGTTTTGTAGCAAAGCATATAGCCAGTAGCACCAATTCAAAGTAAGAAGTGATGAGATTGTTTGACCCTGAAGATAACAATATAGATGATGACCTTTCAGAAGCCATTGTGCCAACTTGACTTGCTGTGATGGATGAATAAAATCACAGCCTAACAGCTTGTCACAATACTTGATATGAGAAGTTAAAAGAGAAAATAACTTCAAAAGATTACTGTCCTTATGGAATGCTTTTGAAAAGATACATAGTTTTATAATTACATACCAGAATTAATAAAGGTAAATACAAAGCAGCATAATGTGTTCTGTCCATCAACAAATGAAGTTATCTTTTTAACAATAAATTTTCTGAGCTTAAAATGGGATCTCTTTTACTTCAGTCTGTAAGCAAAAGACCCCTTAATCTATACAAAACCAAAGGAAAATAATTTATTAAAAGAAAATGAAGCAGTAGACATCAATTGCAAAACACTGGATTTCCTTCAATTGCCTTAGAAAATGGAAAGTAAGACCTAGAAATACTTAGTAGATGAGATTAATATTTTCTTAGAACTGCAGCACATCATACTCCAACTTTCATTACACAGATACTTGATTCTGCTGATTCTTAAACCAAAAATGTAGGACAACTGGACACTTACCTACCATACTGTTTTGCTTTCTGCATAATAACATGCTGTAAGCAGACTGCTATTCTAACAATTTCACTTTGCAACTCTTCTTTTAACAATATTACGAGTTTTAATCAGCCTTGTATAAATTAAGATCCACGTACGTTGTTACAACATACTTATTTTCAAAAGAGATTCTGAAACTACACATAAACAGACATTCTGAATTAAAACACATGAACTTAAAGAACTTGCTCCTACTTCTTACATCTGTATCCAACTATAATGATGAATGAGAATGAAATCACCAGTAATGTCACAGCATGACTCACTAATATAAATTGCAGTTATACAGGAGTGTAGTCAAACACGATGATACACGTTTTATATTTGTACATACTCCATATCTAACAACATATTATACATTTATGTATAAGGTCTGCAGTGGTGCCTTCGACAGGCCACCCATAAACAGCAATGAATTAAGGTTCAGAGCATTACCAAGGGGTTCCTATACATTACCATCACTATTTTCATAGAAGAAGTCAACGAGGAACAGGTGCAATAAATGCCTTGCCCAGGGTCATATAGCAGCGTAATAACTGAAATGGGATTGCAACCCAAACACCCTGACTTTTATTTTAACAAAGTGTTTCTTCTGTTGGAATAAAGGACAGAAACAGAGCATCTGAGGCTTTGTTTTGTTTTTTAAGAGAACACTCTTCCTAGCTTGAAGTAATCAGGTTACACTCGTTTATTTAGAAAAATCAATAACCATTTTGGAACTGTAAGTTAAAAGAAAGTTGAAGTTACTAATAATAGAACCAACACCAAATTGATAAACACAGAATTGAATTTGAATTGCATCCACATCAGTGTTAATCTGTGGGTTTGGGTTTGTTTCTGTTTGCTTTTTTGAAGGAACTGCTTAGGAATAAACTTTCATCTGAACAAATACCTTTCACTTTTCTTACCAAAAAGTAGGCAGCTTTCATTAGATGCTCATAATAAAATGCAGTAATATTCTGGTGATACTAACTGTACGTCACTATAATTGTCATACAAATGTATTTTTTTTAATATATATATTATACATGTATTAAATACATACATGTATCAAATTTTCTCTAGTACAATAAGCCCAGAGAAATGTATTTGTTGCTGAAATTACTTCATTTCTTTCAGGAGACAAGGATAAATGCACACTGCATAGTCAGAATGAAATCCTCCTCTTTCCAAAGTCCCTAGCATAGCCCACCATCCCAAGGTCACGTTAGCTTTAAATCACACTCAGGCTCATACATAACAGGCAGTCTTTTTGGTTAGTCCTAGCTTTCAGCTATTCCTAGACCATAAAAAGCATAATAACGAGTTATTACACATTATTGCAGTATCAAAATTACAGGTTTACAACTCTGACTTCAAAAAGAAATCTGTTGTAGACTGAATTCACAGAAGATAGATGAAAAACAAAGTGGTGAAACCCATACATAACCAAAGAAATGGTATCTGAAGACATCTCTCGTTTGGCTTTCCAGGAAAACTGTCTGTGTAAGACCCAGAATGTGAAAGGCGAAGAACAACCCAGCTGAACGATACATCCCCCAGAGATGTAGGAAAGCTTCCTCAAGATTCACAGACTTGAATGCTTTCCTTTGTGTCCCTTTGTCTTAAAACGTACCTGAATCATTTTGCCAGGAGTGATGAAGAAAGGGATAAAATATATGCTGTTGTTCCTCACACACACTCATCATTGTTCCGTTTGTCCTTCTTCCATATTTGGTGTCAAAATTACCATTCAATACATGTCACAAGCTTTGATATTCTGAATAATTTTATCACAAAACGCAGAAGTTTCATCCAAACCACAGCTATTCCAGAAGGTATGGCTGTCACAAGAATTTGGCTTAATCTGTAGCCATTATTTGGGTTGTCCTTTCCAAGGATAGGTTGATTCCAATTGAGAAAAGAAATTTACAGAACTTTAAAGCAAAAAGTTTTCATTTACATTTAATGAATTCATCTTCTTTTAATAAATCTTTGGTATAAATGTAAATAAGTGCTTTTGCAGATGAATAGCACTAAACAACTAATTAAAGGCTATCAAGCAAATGTCTTGTTTTTGTTTTTTTTTTAGTCTTCATGATTAGTGTTGTTGGTAAAGGACATCTTGAATATTTAGGGTTAAAAAAGGATGAGGCTCGTTTCTTTATACAACAACAAATCTTCAGACAGTACTGCTGTCTGACTGCAGAAAACTACAATTGATATCTTTTCCATATATACTTAACCTCCTACAGATTTATTTGATTCTCAATAATTACCATTCTCTGGTAAGAGGCATATGTTATTATAGCACACTGCACTCCCACAAGCTGTCCACTCAGTGTATTTTAATAAATCTCCGCCAAAGCTGTATAAATTTGATCCTGTTTAAATTTAATAAGGATCAGAATATATCAAAGCACAAATTCCCAAGGGAGAAATAGATATTTTGCATAGTTATTGAGTGCCCTATTCATAAATACAATGTGTAAGACCTAGACCATCAACCTTGAATTAAAAAGAAAAAGAGATTAATGTGTGCAAAGCTAGCTACTTCTTAAATAACAAGTAAAATTAGTGATTAATAAAACATTTTT
Organism: Cyrtonyx montezumae; assembly: GCF_038088225.1. Classification (NCBI taxonomy): domain Eukaryota; kingdom Metazoa; phylum Chordata; class Aves; order Galliformes; family Odontophoridae; genus Cyrtonyx; species Cyrtonyx montezumae. Next base: position 11,770,836 of record NW_027071903.1, read on the forward strand.
CCCTATACTACTGTTGAAGATAGGAGCACTGCTACAGTTTCAATGTAAGCATTCTGAATGTCAGCAGTATACAAATACCTTTTCAATTTCGTAATTCTTTGTTTAAAGATACTCAAGGGCACAAGCTGCTAAGCATGCTACAAATGGTTCTTCTTGGGTTACGCCTGTTCTGTCACATTCAGTGGGATCTCTGCCTTAAGCACAGACTGGATCAGCAACTAAGAGGCATGGCACAACCAGAACTCACTCAGGACTAGGAGCAGCATGAATGTATATTTGGCATCCATTTTCTTCTGATGTCTAGGAAAGGCAGAAAATATTCAATGCTCTATTAATTCAAGATAAATGCTGGTGAGTCTTCATAATAACCCACAAAATTTTATGCTCTATTAAGGAGAACATTTTCGTGCTTGCTGTGGCAAAATACCTGGAGTCGTGACTGTGCAAAAAGTGACCTACCTATCTTATGAAGAATTACGATGACCATGATCATAAACACAGTGCATGCCTTCTAAATAAGTACATATGCACTTATATAGTTATTTCTTATGTTCCCAATGTTTTCTTTTGTTGATGTTGTTTTAAATAAACAAGCTTTGCATATAAGGAAAATATATTTCAACCAATACATGTAGAGACCATACCTGACAGCTGCTAGTTACAAAAATGATTCATCAGTCTTTGTTAGGAAGTCTGCACTCCTTATCACTGGTTTTGGTTAGTAATTGTTATGTAACTGTGTATACAGCCTGCTACTTTCAAAACAGATCCTTTTTCTCCCATCATCTTTGATGGTTAAATGATAGGAATGAGAGAAAGAAAAGAAAAAAAAAATAGACTGTTTTTACCCTGAATTAAAATTCTCATTCTCAGAGTAAGAGAATAAAAGTTAAAAGATAAGTCATTTAACATGGAGTAGAGACCTTCCTCGAGGGAAAAAAAAAATGTGCTAAATCAATTTACCATTGTTTTACAAGTCAGCCACTGTGGATGAAATCACAGACTGCTGAAATTAATGGGAGTTCTGCCATTGACTTCAGTGGGCCAAAAATGTCATCTCAGTATTTTACTACACATAGAGGCCTGATGTCAGAACTAGTACAGCGTTACAAATATGATCCAGCGTAATTCAGTCCGTCACAGCAAAGCTGATCATACCATCACTCAGTCACTGCTCCAACTAACATCTATAAGATTCTTGCTTTCTTTTCACTTAATCATCGTATAAGTGTTGGGAGTAGAGAAAAATCTGAGGTATGTTTGAATAAAGAAATATTGGTGACTAAGTCGATATTATGTTGTTATGGTGAAGCTGCAGATAAAAATGAAGTTAAAAATTCAAATGATATCAATGGAAGTGGATGGAAACCACAAACAGCCAGTATGGCATCGCCAGAATATTGCCAGTGAGATCATAAAAACACAATTACTTGTATTTATATTAAACAGTACCATATTAAAAAAATCACCCTGGGTAAACACATGACCAGATCTTTCATGTGGCATCTGAAGAACAGGGGTACGATCTTTCTTCATTTTCAAAAATCTCAGAAAATATTGCACACTGAACGATGACAATGTTGTTTCCACTCAGAAATTTCATTCTTAAGCACAAAGAGCACTGAGGTGAGAGTACAGTGCCTTAATTTCTTTACTTTTATGGGCTTTGTCTTTCAACTTTAATGTTATTTCAACAGTACTTTGTTTATTATGGAGATATTCTGCTGTATTTCCCTTTTCTCAGTTCATGAAATTTTCAATATAACAAGGAAAAAAAAAACAGTTCAAATCCCTATTTTGAAAACCATATTGCCATTTTTATTCAGCCTGTATTTTAATATAGCATCAATATTTAACTACTTCATTAAATGAAGTGTGACTTTTATAGTGAAAATGTCAGTCTTTGCAGTTCATTAAATTCATTTAAAGCATAGCTGCTTGATTTTTTTTTTCCTGAAGGAATAAAGGACTATTAACTGAAGGCATAAACTTTGCATTAGCATGCACTTTTTTCCTTCAAATTAATATTCAGGATTCGTAACAGTCTTTATAAATTTAAGGGATTGTTTGTATCCTTTCACATTATCTTTATTTTTATAATAGATGTCATTTTTATAGCGTATACAAGTGTTTATCACAGTTGGATATGACCAGTAGGATGTCACAGAGGATATTAACATGTCATATGCTATTATGGAATCTGTAGAATTCTGCAAGTAGTATTAAAAATTCATTATTTTGAACTGTGGCATCTGGAAAAATAAACTGTATATGATGTAAAATGTAATAACTCTAGGAATCCAATGGGGTTTACGAGTACTGCTTTTCTGTTTCATAAAGCATACTTTGACGAGTACCCTTTTTCAATGAGGGTTTCTATTAACTAATACAAAAGAGTATAAGGAAAGCTCAATTTCCAGAAAGGCAATGGCATGTTTCTGCCAGATGTAAGAAATCCTGGCACACATTCTCACGGACCTCTGCATCTTAAGAAATGATCATTATTTCTCATTAATAAATAGATGAGACTGTACTTTAATAAGAATAAAGAAGCTGCTTTGAAATGTACAAATAGAAGTGTTAAAAGTTTCTATTGAACCTACTACTCCTTTAGACATTAAAAGTAGATTTCAGTGACAGTGAAATCTTTGGAATTGAAAGAAAAATCACAATTTCTTTTCAATTCATAGTGTTCAGGTTTGCTGCAGCCCAAGCAAGGTGACTTGATCGTGTTCCTCTCTTCTATGTAGGTTGCTCCCATAAGCAATGCCTCCTACTTATTTCCATGATAACTATAACAGACACAAAGGTCAAACTAACACTATTTGATAGAGTAAATTCTCAGACAAAAACCTATTTTTCCAACAGTCACCACAATTAGATGCCAGTGATGAACAAGAGCCTGTATGTTACACTTGTAAAAATCTGTACCAGCAGAGGTGACCACTGTTTCACAGCTGCTACAATGTCATAATTGATAAGAAAATATTGCCTACACAATCCATCTTTCTTCTACTCAAAAAGACAGAAGCCAGAAGGTACCAAAATTTAGTGGTTGTTTTCTTCTCTGACCTGATTCTGGACATTCAAGACTCCAACTTAGTCAGTGTCACAAAGTAGGCATCAGAACTGATAGTTTGTTTGGGTTCTAGGAAATCCAGAAGGATCACCCCTTTTCCTAACCCAAAAAACAGTGCACATCACTTTACCCACTGAGAGTTATATCTTCAACCTTATCTTCAATGGGGAACTCACACGGCATCACTCCATGGACTGCTGTTTTATTCCAGCTTGTAGTGATAACACCACATCTCATCACCGGTAATGATGAGTTCAAAAGGTTGTGCCAAACACTGCTGCCATCTGTCAACCAGCAACAACATTTAATGGGATATTGGTAGGAAGGTTCAACCTTTACTGCCACACCACCAACATCCAGTTTTGACACTGTGGGCCAACAGAATAAAATAAGATCCTCTCTTTCAGAGCCACTTTCTCTTTCACAGGCTGCACTAAATAGCCGATGGTTAATTTCTTATCATATAGAGGGCATCTGTAGGTAGGGGACTGGACATGGACAATGTGACTTCTTAAAGTGTTTCAACTTCATAACTGCAGTATCCATCCTCTGAAAAATCCAATTCATTTCTCGTGTCATAAACTCATAATCCAAAAAACCCTACTACTTGTAAACACTTTGGGTACTGCATCTCAGTAGTATTGTGTACTACAAGGATTTAGGACTTTAATTTTAAACGTCACCATATTCCCCATTCCTCACACCCATGGGCACCTGAGCCTCAATGCAACCAACAGTAGACACCAAGCAAGAGATGAAGAGGAAATGAAGACTGCAGTAATTAATGCCCACCTAAGTTAAAGGCTTCCTTAAAGAGATTTTCTTCCACAGACATTGTGCACAACACTTTTATCTTCTAGGAAAACCATTTTGCATCTCCAAATCTGTGCTCAACTGCTGTGATTTCTTCTTTAGTGTGTCGGAAGTAACAGGGTTTACAGAAAATTATGGTGTTTGACTATATTCCCCCGATATCTTTTCCTCCTGAAGAGAATAAAAACAGAATTACTGCATGATGCTCATTCTGAAAAAGAAGGAAGGAACTCTAGACCTTGATTACAGAAGCAACAATTGGACATACGGCTAGCCAGTACCAAAGACACACATTGCAGATTGGAGTTTCTGACAGATTCAGGCTTTATGTAGTGTCATTTCCTACACCGTCACATCTGCCAGCTCAAATTGATGGGCTCTAAATATCAGTCCATTGCTGCAAGATTACATGAAGCTAAACAAAATATTGCTTTTAGGATGCTGCGAGTCAACACAATTCAAAGGCAGAGGTCTCCAGCTGGTTTGATAAAATCCACATGCTTCAGCCAGGTCACAATCATCAGCTCGTTCTCACCAATGCATGCACACCCTGCAGACTGGGACTGCCATCCCCATTCTTTATTTTGAACTGTTATTTTAACAGAGTCAACGTAGCTATCCTGAATGAGAATCACGAGCTCTGTTTCCCCACTGTACAGAGCCCACCATTGTGCTGGCCCTCAACAAATTTGCTCCAGAGTCAATTTAGCCAAATATCTACTGCTACTCACAGATTCTCTTCAACTGGCAGACATCTCTGTTTAAAATGAACAAACACATTACCTACAGTTTCCTATTATATGATAGGCCAGGAAATAGAAATGAATCTTAAAAAAATCATGAGAGCAATTAGACATAATAATAATCATAAAGAACAGCAGGAATTTCCCTTTATAGGTAAGTAAAAAATTATGTAGTTATTTTTGTACACTGGACTAAAGACAGATGCAAATGAACATCATGGGATAAAGCATATTTCCTGGGAATGCTGCTCTCTGAAAAACATGTGATTTGCTCAGAGAAAATTGATACAACAGCTCTTTTAGAACTAAATTCCTTGCAATTCCAGCCAAAAATATATAATGCTTCACTATGGTTGCAAGCACAAATACTCTATACAATGACAAAAAGAGTCATGCAGAATACACCAATTTCCTACATAAACAAGATTATAAACTGGACTGTTCAAGGAAAGATTGAAAGAATGGAATTAAGCTGCTCCTCTGTACTTTGGATATTAACCAGTAATCCATAATTTACCTCTAATCCTTAGTTTACTCTACTGTATGCAATTCCACTTTTATCATATCTATAGAAACATCTGGTACTGTCAACAGTTTTGCTTACATCTAAAAACCAAAGAAGCCATATTCTACAATGGTAAAACACACTGCCTAGATAAGGAAATGTGACTTTTGCTAGTCCTTGCTGTACAATGAGAAATTAAGTGTCCAAACCTCTGAAGGGGAAAGAGGGAAGTGGTGCTGGAAGGTAGTTGCAAAGAATTGTTTGGTTCAATAAGCAGCTCTTGCAAGGCTGGAACATTTACAACAGTGCTGCCAGGTGAAACTTCTTCCACAGACAAGATGACATACTCTGTATTCATGATCAAAAGGAAATCCACCAATATCAAGTGGGATCATTTTCAGTATTTATGACAAACAGATTTGCTCATGAAAACAAATGGATGCTAAGGTCAACTGCAGACATTTTGTATACCGTCTGATGGACTGCTTAGCTCTACTCTCTAAAGCTCTGTTTGAAAACAAAGTTCTTGTTCAAATCCCCAAGAAAAGAAGCAAGGCAGTTACCATCTACTAGAGCACAGAGGTGAGGAAGCAGGTGATTGCAGGTGCTGTGCACTGTCAAAACACTCACATTGAAAGAAGCTATTTAATAATTTGATATCATGCTTGTTCAGGCTGTCAGATGTTCAGATGCATTATCCTTCCCCTCTTCCAGAAGCTCAAAGACCTTTCCTTCCATTCCACACCATTCTCACCACCAGCAAGTAACAACAGACAACTTCTCAGGAAAGAAATGAGAAATCTCTCTATGTTGACAGACATTAGATAATTCCACAACCTAAACCTTATTAATAACCCTTTTCCACTACAAAATTAGACCTCAGACCAACATTCTTTACTAGTTGTCGTGCAGAACTCCAAAAACGTTGTTGACTTCAAGTAACCATCCCATCTATGACTGTCATGTACATAACAAAACGTTAGTGTCATATGGCCAGTAATATAAAGAAGGAATCTAAAAGAACCAAGTTGGACAAGATTAACAGTTCAGACAACCAACCGGAGGTGACTGTTTCTTTCAGCCAAACAGGCAGTATGATATTCAGCATCAACTCAGCACTTTAGAAGTGCCTCCCACTCCTTTGTCCCCACAGCAACAGCAAGCAGCCTTCAGCACCTGACTCTGGAAGTTAAAGGCTTTGTTTCTCATTCCCTACTTAAGCCCAGAGCCAGCATTTGTGCAGCCATGTCTGTATCGACACCGTCTTCTCTCTCACCTTGCCACATTTCTCATATTACTGCTAAAGCATTGATACTTCAGATTTCTTATGTCTTCTTTTCATAAGAAAAATCGATTCTCCAACTGTGAGGTACTTATTTAAAAAAAATAAATAAATCTTTGCTGCCAGACCTGCAATTTTATGTGTCAGTTCTTTCACACTTCAGAAATGAAGATTACCTACACCTTCCCAACTTGAAGCAGATGAGCGTAGCTTCATTTTTGTTTGGTATCTAAGCTGGAGAAAACATCATGATGATTCACTTGTTTAGTAAAAACACAGACAAAACCAACTCGGGACTGTTTTTATGCTTTCTACTGAGGCAGATGTATGGATGAGAGGCTGCACAGAACTGGTGATTTTTAGCAGCGAGAGCAGTGCTTACCAACATCACAGCCTGTCCACACATAACGTATGATTAGAACTGTTTCTTTTGTTTTGTCAGCAGGTATGAAGAAGTGGCTTTATGCTTTTACAAAATGAACAGTTCAGTGCCCAGGAAACAACCACTTCAAAACACATCCGCCAAGCTGAATTTTTTCCAGCAAGTTTATGAAGCTCAACTAAGAAGCAGAATCATCTCTCTTCTTCAAAGAAAGTATATTCCTATGCGCAAGAGCAGGACTGTACTCACTTCTTTAGAAGATTTTGGAAAGTAAAGATGAGAAAGAAAAACTTGCGAGTGTTTCAAATCACTTCTTGATAAAAAGTTCAGTTTGTTTGTCTCACTGATTTTTATTTTTTATAAACATAAATCATCTTCACAGGGAAAACTTCAGCAGATGGGATCAATACAGCAACTGCCCTTTTCCTAGCATTCATACTGAGACTCATCATCTAAAACCTTGTTATTCTTTATTTCTACATGCAAAGATCCCAGGCAAAGGGAGTTACAGGAGGAGGCTGCAGATAGGAGCTCCTTCACTTGGATAACATGTCCATGGTCAAAAGTGAAAGATGAACCTATGAACCTCTCTCCTTTTCATCAGATGACCCGTTCCCAAAAGTTAATGTGAAATCTTCAAATGCAAAGCGCGTGTATTTCTTCCTTCTTTCCTGCCTCCCTCTTTCAAACACATAGCATCAAAACTACAGAAAGTTGGGAACTCAGGCAGACTGAAAACAATCCCCAAATTTTAAATGCCCTTTGCCATTCTTTTTCTCAATTAACAAATGGTCACTTCCTAGGGCATCAGAGAATACAAAGAGTGCTTCCTATCACAGCAGAGTGAAAGACGAAATAAAAGCACTAATATTCAACAAAATCAGAAGAAACTGAAAAATGATACTTAAAAGAAATAGAAAATTTCTCACTGTTAAAATTCTGTGCTAGGACGGTGTTGTGCCTTGCTTGTACTCACTGCAGCTGCAAAGTATCACTGTTCATGATTCTGAAGGAACGAGATTGATTTCCCTCCATGAACAGTGTTCCCTTTTTTTTTTTTTAAACATTCACATTTATTTTGACAGAAAAAGGTTACGTCCAGGAGGCAGAGAGCAAGCTGTATGCTTGATTTCAGTTCTTTCCCATGCAGAGAATAAACGAAACTCAGACTACCTACAAATATATAGTCTCAAAATCATAAAGGAAGCTATTACATTCTTTTGATTTCTAAACTTTATCCTTTCTTATGCATTTTAAATATTCAGTATTGATGTCATGGCATTTTAATAAAGTTTTGTTATCCTTTTCTGAGACACAGAAACAAAGTTAGGCAGAACAGCATAATGTTCACGTGCAGTTACTTCATCATAATACAGATGAAGCTCTTGATCGTTGTCGCTCGCTTACTCTTCATGATGGGTTAAAACTGAGAACTTCCATTTAGAAACAATTTTGCATAAAAACAGTTAAACAATATGGAACACTATGCAGAGATAGCCATGGTGAAATTCAGTTAATTAGCAGAAGCGTAAGCAGCGACAAGGAGACCCGTGATCCCAAAAGAGGGTGCACATATCCTAATGTATACAACCTGCACAACAACAAATAGCCTCTCCCCACCTTTCCCAGTAGTGGAACATTGCTACAACTTGTACGGTGTATTATCACCAGCAATATATTTGTGCTGATAGAATTCAAAGCTAACCTTTGTCATCATTTCTCAAATGCTTTCCAATAGAGAAGATGAGAAAGGCTGCTAATCTAGAAGTTGTTTGCAGACTATATTTAGAAAAACAATTTTCTACTTAAACTATGTAAACTATAGCTGCAGAATGAGATAAAATAAACACAGAATCATACAACACAATGATGTGGTTTTTCTTTATTAACTTTTTTTTTTTCAGCAGAGTTGCAAGTTAAAAGAGCAAGATTTGTTGCTGAACTCTATGCTGGACTTACCACAAGTGTGTATATGCAAAATTCTGAAGAGCTATCACTTTGTCTACTCACTGAACATAACTAATGTTTTCCTTTTGTGGTATCTCTCAAGGTTATGCTTAGCCCTATATTGCACTGCTTGCCTCTGGCCTTCCTAAGCCAGAGACGTATGTCAACAAAACGCCTGTCCCACCAGCAGTGCCCTCAGAGACTCCAGTCCGCCCAGGCCAAAGAGAGCCAAGGGGATGCCAGACAGCATCCCCAACAGCCTCCTGCCCCCAAGCAAGCTCTCACAGAAAAAGCACCCACTAAACAGGCAAAATCTCAGCAAGTCCCAGACTCAAGGTGCTGGGAAAGAACAAAGAGACACATTTCCCTGAAGCCACTGATGCACACTATTTTTTTTAAAAAAGACCAAGATGGAAAAAAAATCAAAGCAGAGCACAGATAACGTACATCCATATGGCCCGTCAAATCTTTGAGACAACAATTATGTTTTTCCAACAAGATGTACTACACTTATGCACCCTACAGGCATCAACTAAGACCTGAGCACAAAACTGTTTGGTTAAAGAAGGTGTAACAAGTACTAGCCCCTCTAAGACAAAGGCACAAGAACAAAACAAAGGAAGCTTTTCCTTACCAGTGCTTCTGCTACTTCCAAAACAACCAGTAGGTAACAAGAAAGCAATGCTGCAAGTCACCATCTATAAAGCCAGGCTGCCTAGCATGATATAACACCTGACTTAGTTCCCATGTGTGCTCTTTGGGCTCAGTTTCACCACCAGGTGATTGAATAAGACTAATTAGGTAGGGTTTTAAAATGTTAGAAGGACAGGATAACTGAAATATCTTGTACTTGTGAACTACTTAGCAGAACAAAATAAAATGTAGGAGCTTGTCATTGACTTGTCATTGCACACCCTTAGAAAACCACAAACAGGGAGCCGTGTACATATAAACATATTACTTAGTTCAGTTATTACTCTGTAGTGCAAACACTTTCACCCATGTATCTAAATTGAACTCTCATGTTTGCACCTCCTCACAGGTTAAGCTTGGAGGTGTGCCCAGGGCAAAGCCTTGAACTCAGTCTCATTTTTCCTATAGCTCCACCGTGAAAAATGTGCAGAAATGTGTCAGTGTATTTCTAACTATAGTAAGCAAAATAATAGGAGAAAAATGAGCCACGATGGACTGCGGTAAGAAACTGCAGCTATCAAGTTCTTCACAAGAACAAATCAATAATACGATATCCCCATATTTCCATGAGCACCCATAATCATAATCACTTTATCCACACGTTTACTAAGAACCCACAAAAGAAACTGCAGTAACCTACTAAAGCAAACACAGTGACTATTTTCCCATGCCTAATACAATTCATATTTATTTAATAAAACAAATTCCTCAAAAAGTAGAGGCCTTCTAACCCTCTATCAGTAAAACTATTTACTGATAAGAATATTTTTTTTTAAAATATGCTTTCATGAATAACACAGTTGTAGTGAAATACAGTCCCCTAAACCATTCAAGATTCAGCTATTTGTATAAAGCTTTGTGACTTTAAAAAGAGTAATATAAAAAGCGGAACAGGAGACAAATATGATTTGCTCTGAAAATAAGCTACTCCACTAAGTAGCAATTGATTTTTTTGCATGTTTTTAACACAATTTTTCATATCAAAATTAGACAGCTAATCAATATTGAGGTGTTTAAATACATCCTGAAAACTACAAACCTTTAATTCACTGATTTTAAATATAAGAGCTGCCCCACTGGGATAGTAAGGGTGGTTCTCAAAGTTCAAGTTGTTTCCACGCATGGGCTCCTGGCAAGATGAAAATGATTCAGTATTACATTGATTTATATATCTAAGAAACTGTAATGTTTCTGTAATCCCTAATTTCTCCAGCATTTTCTGTTTACAGAATTGTAGTGTGAATTATATGTCATTTTCAGTGCTAAACACAGGAAAGTTTCTCTTGACAAAGTCTCTTCAGAAAGCCAAATGGGGAGATGCCACCTTTGTACCAGCTCTCAAAAGGCCGTGTCATAACAAGGCCATGGAAAAGACTTTTTCAGAACAACAACTGTGCCATACTTTGACTGCTATAGATTTTGTGGAACTCAAATCTACTGAAAAGCAGTAATAATCCCAGTAAGTGTCAGAGGACTCTTTAAAAATTAGAAGGTAGTGATTCCAAAAATTGAGAGTTGATCTTTTACATGTAGATGAAAGCAAATAGCTTCAAGTGACCAAAACAGCCTGAATGCAAATCTTCATCTTGCACACATTCTGCCTATCAGTAATTCTACATATTTGGAGTCTCTTATTCAATTGCCCAACTGATCCAAACTCTTAGAACACTAGATCTATAGAAGAGAAAATTATGTTCCAAATGTGCTTATAAAAGCAATATTTTGTTTAGCAAGATATTACATCACAATCAATGACATCCTTCATGAAATGAAAGAGGCAAATGAGGAGATACCTATGCCTCTGCAGCTGCCACCTCCACCAGTAACATATAATGTCCAAAGAAATAGAAATGAAAAGTAGAATTAAAACAGATGCCTTATTTCAGAGACTGACAGTCCCAGTCCCAACCTTTCATCCAAACTTCCCCTACATTTTTACCTTCACTATGTCACAACCCACTCATCTGCATAAGGTTTAGTCTCAGCATGCACAAACCTGTGACCAGGAGCGATGATATATGGTCACGGTGACCCAGACAATGTGAAAGATGGCAACTTTACAATAGGAAAAAATAAAGCACTGAATTGCAAACGTTTTTCCCAAGAAATGCCAAGGGCAGGCCTGACCTAATGTCTGTATAAGTAAGTCAAAGATGTCCATACTGAGTAAGTCTACAAAGTGCATAAACAATACGGAGAAGCAATTGCCAAGAAAATAAAGAAATAAATAAGAATGAAAAGAAAGAAGGGAAAAAAAATAAAAGGAAAAAGAAAAAAAGAGATACATTATTCTATTTAAGATTTTTTTTTTAATCAAGCCTAAGGGGATATTAAGGGATCAAGTGTCTGTTTTTTTAGAAAAGACTGCTTCAGAAAACACATTTAGTTTTGACAGCATATCCTCAAGTATGGATTAGAATTTGGAGGCTTCTTCATCTTCCTAAAGATTTTTTTTTCCCCTCTTGATATTTACATAGGGATTTTCAACAAAATGCAGGTTGCTGGGCAGGAAGACATGCAGAACACTGATGCCAACAGCTGGCACATGAGCTACACAAACAAACCAAAAAATGAGAACTGTTTGCTTAAAGTGCTTTTTCATTTTCAATAACAAACTAATAATTGCTACATCTTTTCAGATGAAATGGAGTCTGCAGTCCCGGTCAGATGGATCTGCAGCACCCTGCTAAGAAAACTCAGTTGTTTTCCAAGTGCTGAAAGCAGTCTGTGTTTTCAGCTTGCCTGCCCATTACCACCACGCATCTGAAAAAGTTGGTGCAGTCCTGAGTTCAGGTCCCCAAGGTGATGCTGCAGAAGCCATTCAGCAGCAGCAGTCTCCCCTCTGGTTCTTGCTAGTTCAGCAGTCCCACAAACACTTGTGTCTTTCAATAAATTCAAACAGAGGACACATGCAAAATGCAATTTGGATTGGTCTGACAGGTGCTAACACACAGTGGAGAAGATATTAAATCGTAACCTTGTTACAGAAACAAACAATGAATAAGGCGGCAGCAAGTGTGATCTCACCAAAGTTCTCATCGGAGCACAGCAGAGAGGCAAAGACCAGAAGGCTCTTGTGTGACATTGTTATCTGAAGTCCTGATTAGATTTTCACCTCAGAGTTCTCAATTTTGGTAGCAATCATCGCAAAGATACTATGGTGACTGGCACTCTATAAATACATCATACAGACAAGTAACAGTACAGAGACGGCTATCAGATATGAGTTTAAAGCATCTGAAAATTCAGCCCTGCCATTAGGTCCATGTAACGGTGCAATTTTATGGCAGAAGAAATGTGATTACAGATAAAAAGGTAAGATTAGTGCTGTGCAAATTCTTTTCCTCCTAAATTAGATTATCATCACTTAGTTGCATTAGTTGGGTTTTTCAGGGGTGTCAGAACTCAACAAATTCATAGGCATGTGTTAACTGTACACGTGATAGCAGCCTGCAGCACATCCCAAAGGTCACAGTGCAGAGGACCTCACTTTGCTGGGACTGCATGCAATGGGGACCAACAAGCCAGACAACTACGGTCTACGTGAGCTACCTTCACTTCAAGCATCTGCTGAAGAACATAAGCTGGTGTTTCCCATCTTTCACCTTTTATTTTGAACTCGTGGTCATTACAGCATACCTCTGCCTGAAGTGCAGGCAGTGCTGTGGGCTCTGCTCACTCACTTGGTGATCCTGCACTGTAGAAGAAGAGGTGTGAGTGGGTCCCTGACACACACAGCAGAGCTGCTATTGCTACTTTAAACTATCGGTACTCTAAGAACACACCTGCTTATCCTTTCCCTGCACTGTGAATGCACTCCTGATTACTCAAGCACTTGGTATATTGCTGTGCATTATTACAAGTATCTTACTGATACAACTGTAATCCATTGTAATGAAAACAACAGGTGTTGGGTTGTTTTCTTTTAATCACCAGGAAGAAACCGTTTCTCCTAAGTAAACTTTGTATATCACCAACTCCTCCTCATGTCCTGATAACCAAGGGCGCATTCATTACAGTATTTGCGGCGTTAGAGCAGAAAAGTTGCAGTGTACAATCCAGTTAGTGCCTCCAATATAGGAACACATTCCAAGCAATGCAGGGTCTTGCACAGTTGCTGTCCTTGCATATATGGGTTTCCTTGCAAAGCTCTCTGAGTCACATCACCAATCTGGAGGCGACTGCACCCACAGGACAGTGCAGTGCAAGTTGGGGTGGTGTTACAAAGGGCACACTCAGGGGATCCTCACACTTCTTTAAAGTCCAGGAAATCACGTGTCCCTCATGGACAGACAAATATTTTGGGATCTTTTTTCTTTCCCAGTAGTAGTTGCCTGCATAGTCCCAAAGTTTTGAGATGCAAGAGGCAGGGGAAGGCTGTTCTGGGAAAGAACCCATCCAGCACACTTGCCACGTGTGCCAGGAGATCAATGGGAAACGCCGAAGATAAAATGGCATTTACTGAGCTGCTAGTCAAAACAACAGAAAGTTCCCAAGCCCCAAGCCAAAGCCAGGCACCTATCTCCCAGGGCCAGCCTCACCATGGTCAGAGCAGGACTGCTCACACCCACAGCACACAGCAGCTCACAGCTCACAGACCACTCTCACCAGGAAAGAAACCGCCGCGTCCGCACCACAGCACAGCCCAGATGTGAACCAGCATACACGCAGAGCAGATGATGAGTGAGCACTGAGCTTTCTGTCTTAACAGCATACATGCACTCATTGTCTCTCACCATCTGCTGTATGAAAGAAAAACCTATGCATATATAGCCACACTAAATCTGCAAGGAGAGTAATTTTCAGTCGTTTGCATAACTGTAATCCATTTTTGCTACCAACGTGCACTAATAGGAATGGCTTATAGCCCAGCTGCACATGCTACTATCCTACTGCTATCTGTGCTTTACCTCTGGAAGAACAAGATAACCTTCCTGAGTTTCTTTTGTAAAGTGCAAAATTTTTTCAGCCAAAAACATCAAGCTCTAACATTCACACATGTATGCCGGTGCCTAAATTAAGGTAGGGATGTTTGAAATTTGTATCCTTCAAGGACAATCTGTACAGGAGAGATAAACATTATAAAACGTAGACAGCTAAATAATGAAGTAAGGATTCTGGAATTTCATACAATGATAACTAATGCGCTGAGAAGTACACAATTAGGGTTTGGAGTTTTCTTTTTCTTCTTTCAAAGTGCATCATAAGAATTATGGTTCCTCTAAAATATATATATATAAATTTGCTGTGATGAATGGTAGTTCCCGAAATATTTTTAGTACAAGACATATAATTTACTCAATAAGTGCAAAAGTTTGTTTAGAAAAAAAAAAAAACCTACAAAACTATAGTGAATGTCCAGAATAACACTCCATCAGCAGAGCCATAAAAGGGCTCAAAACAGAAGCAGCATGTTTTACAACAGCTGGCATCCTTCAACTTTCTGTAGTTTTTATGGCTACTTTTCAGTGATTTTTTTGTACACAAAGCAGCAGGAGCCTTCTAGAAACAGATTGTGCTCTTGCAACTCCATGGCACAGAGGTGCATCACTGCTATCCCAAACCACTAGCAGCCAGACACATGTGAGGTCAAGTTATGGACTCTCACACCAGCACTGAAAACTTATCAAATATGGCCCTGATCCAGCAGAGCACTTAAGCACACGCTTTACTTTAAACATGTAAGTAATCCTATTAGAACAAATGAGATTCAGCATAAACCACTGGGCTGGGTCTCAGAATACCTTGGTTGTGGCCCTGATTATGTCAGTGACTGACAGCATAACCTTGGAGAAATCACTCTCTTTCCATCTCCCTGTTTCCTCTTTCACCCCTTCTGTGTGTGTAGCACCTTGCTCACTATCCAGACAGAAATAATCCCAGCCTGGGCACTTGTAGCAGCTGCACCACAACTCATGGCCCCTACCATGCATACTTTAGGCACTCAAAAAGGGGCTACCTTGTGCTCAAAAGTAATGCTAACCCCACAGAAAGACAACACGACAACCCCTAATCTTCAGTGTGCCCATCCACTATGGACAGTGGGTTTTAAAAGCCTAAAAAGAAGCCGTGGGGCAGGAGCAAGCTGCAGGGCACCTGCATAAGGCCACAACCTCTCGTGGCACTACCTAGAGGTCAGGTCTGGTGTGGGGCCAGGCTGCCACACTGCTGCTCCCACCCAGGGACCAAGGTGCAGCCCAAGGGACAGCCGCCTGTGCAGCAGCCCTGCTCCTACACTGTGGTTACAGCAAGTGGCCTCATTGTTTGTAAACACTGTGCTACAACGTACAGTTTGCCACAGGTACACCATCAGTGCTGTGTCTTGGTGACCCTGAGAGTGTTTTCACATAAACAGCTGGACTTTCACGGATACATCCAACCAGGTAACACACTCACCCCTGCCTATACACTGCCTGCTGCACAGTGCTTGTCACAGGCAGTGTCACGGAAGCACACAATGAGGCAGCACAAACAGGAAGGATGCTCAGATGAGCTCCAGAAAGATCTGAGGTGAAATACTGTCCCCAGTGAAACCAATAACAGTTATCCCATCTACTTTGGTGGAGTATCTATCTCAGCTCTCTTCAGCGCCTTCTGAGCATCTCAGTGCCAGCTGGAGAAATCATTTGTTTTCCTTAGAAAAGCAGAGAAAATAAAGGGAAGAATGGATGGAAAGCAAAGCAGGGGGGTGGGGAAATCTGCAAAACAAATGCTCTCTTTTTTTTTTTTTTTTTTTTTTTTGGTGGTTTAAAAACACAAGCAAACCAACCTTGCCATATCTGCTCTGGTTACAGATTATAAAGAACAGAAACGATGAGATTAGCTCAGTGCAGATAAGGTTTTCTAGGAACTCACTCAGATTCCACGCCGTCCTCAGAGCACCTGCACCCAGAGCACAGCAACACAGCCCCGCTCCGCATGCCCTGCTCACAACCAGGCCTGCCACGTGCCAAGATAACCATCACAGACACAGGCAGTATGAGCTGTGCTCCCCTCCCTGAGATACGTTCTGCCACAGACTGAAAGCCTGGCCTGCAAGAGACTTGCCAAGATTTCATTCAGGAGCACAGAAACCAAATTGTATTTTTAGATAGGTCAAAAGTTGGTTACTTCTGACTTATCCTGAATGTGTGCTCTGTTCTCATTGTATGAGGAAGGGAAATACAGCCGAAAGGTTATAAATAATCCTGCATTTGCTGCAAGTTAACGGACACAATAAACTTCTGGTTTTGAAAGCATTCAACATTTTGGATATTAAAAAAATAATAACAGAAGGACCCATACGGCAAACGGTAACAGCTCCTGAAATAAGCACACACCGTGTGTAACAACCAAGTTCCTGAGCAAGAGATTTACAGTAAGCAATGCTGTCTGTCAGAAAGTGCTGTAAGTTTCCAGAATTAGTCGGCATCTCTGACAACAGTGAATATTTACACTGTGTTTTAGAGCTCTTGAAGTCCTTAGCAGCGTTCGAGGTTAAGGTTGACGTTTCATCTTTAATTCATGCTCCCGTGTCTCTCTGTATTAACTACTAACAAAGCAGCATGCTAATGGGGCCGGCACCGCGCATGCGCAGTGCTGCTGCACGCCGCACGAACGCTGCTCTGCATCCCCGCACCGTACGTGCGCGCACCTCGCAGGGGGGGGATGCAGCCTGCAAGCGGCACCGACAGGCTCCAGCGGGGCAGCAGCCGAGACCCGGGTCATGAAGAGCAACCGCGAAAGGCACTCACGACATCTAGTTAGGAATTCCTCTAGGAGAAAGTTTTATTCAGCTGCTAATCCTTTTCACTTGAACCCGCGTTATTTCTCCCTCTGAAAGCGATCTTTGCGTTCCACCAAACTTCGCCTAGCGATTTGGAGAGGGGGACTAAAGCAGCGGGCAGATTCTCGTGCGAGTTCAGACTTAGCGCAGCACCCTTCCGCCCAGCATCTCACCCGGCGCCTCACAAAAGGCCCCAGAGGTTGGACAAACACAGCACCAGGAAAACACGGCGTGAAAGGGATCTTTATGTGCATGTGTGAGGGCCCGCAGCTAATAGCTCAATGTGCTATTGACACTTCGCAGTGCAAACAGCGAAGTCTTTGGCGAAATAGCGTGAGTCACAGCTCCGTTCTTAACTTCGCCTTTCCCACATTCGGGTAATTTGTGAAACAAATCACCTCCGTGTTATTAAAACGTATTTCTAAATGAAGGTAACCGCTGGGGAACCACTGTTGCTTCCGACCTTAAGAAACTACACGCGCCGCAAAGAAGGTGCGAATAAACAGAAGTGGTACCGCAACTTCTTTGACGCCCCCGTCACATTCGGGCGCCCGTTACCTTCAGCGCTGATGCACTTTTAGCTAAGCCCCGGCCGCTCCAGTCCCGCGGGCACGGAGCCGGCATCGCGGGGAGGAGCAGCTCCGGCTCCATCCCTTCCCTCCCTGCGGGGCTCTCCCGGACCCGCGGAGCCGCAGCGCGAAAAGTTGAGCGCGTCCCGGAGCGGCCGAGCGCCCATTGTTCCGCGGCGGCACGAAGTTGCGGCGGGTCGGGCCGGGCCGGGAGCTGCGCCCACCGGGGAACCGAGAGCCGGACCGCGGCCCCGGAGCCTCCACGGAGCCCCGAGCACCCCCGCCCCCAGCCCGAGGAACGACCGAGCGCGGCGATAATCACCTTGTTGTAGTTATAGTAGCCCAAACACTGGGCAAAGTCCAGGTTGGAGGGGTCTCCGGGAAGAGAGCCGCCCGCCGCGGACGGGTAAAATCTTACATCCATGCCGGTGCTTTGGTCCCAGAAGTGCACTTGGAGAGCCGGCCGGGAGCTGTGATAGATCCACCTTCAGGTGCCTTCCCCGGGGCCGGGGCAGCGCGGGGATGCGGCGGGCGCAGGTACACGGGAAAAGGGGGGGGAGCGGCGGAGCCCAGGTGGGAGCCGTCCGCCCGGCGGCAGCAGGGCAGGCAGGGCGGGAGGAGGGCTGCCGGATTTTAAAAGCTCGGTGCCAAGCCACGGGCTTCGCCTCCGCATTCAGGAGCGGCCGCCGTACACAAAGGAGCCACGCGCCCGGCGTGGACGGACGGACGGACGGACGGAGCGCCGCAGCCTCCCCGGCGGGTGCGGGGCGGGGGCACGCGGCGCGGTGCGGCAGCGGTCCCGCCGGGCGGGAGGGGGCGGCGGTGGGTGCAACAGGGCTCCGCGGGCCGGGCGCGAAGTGCCGAAGGAGCCGGCGCCGCGCTGGCAGCGCTCCCCGGGAGGAGCGGCCGGACCCGCGCCCCTCCCCGCCGCCGCCCCTCCCGCCGCCCGCCCGCTGCCGCCCCCGGCGGTCGGTGTGGGGCCGCGCCGCCGCTCGCCGGGCTCGGGTGGCCCATGGCTGCCCTCGCTCCTCGGAGGGCGCGGGTGAGGAAGTTTCCCCGCGCCCCGGCTCGCTGCCCTCGTTTGGTCTCTGTGTAGTGCACTTTATCGATCGGTACCGCTGCCTCGCGAGGAGGGGGCGGTCGCAGGGGGAGGCATTGCCTAACGCGCTGCCGGGAGCGGGACTTTAACACTGGTGCCCTGCAGAAACCTTCCTGAACTCCCGAAGGTCCGTTCGGAAACATCCCCTAATAATCCGCGTCTGTTCGGCTGTACCCGCCGCAAACTTGCGGGGCTTCCGGGAGCCAGCATCTTGCTCCAGAACTCTTGATGGAAACGCAGAAGCGGCAGGAAAGGCCGTGTAGCTGTAACTTGTGCCCTGCAAGCCAGGTGCGAGGAGGAAAAGGATGGAAACGTGCCCTGTACTCGAGGCTTTGAAAGTTCTGTGATGGGGAAAGGATGGCCCTTTGGCTCCAGTGCAGTTATCACCCAACTGGAAATGTACCTGCAGCTGTGTTCCCTTTACTCCAAAACAGCCATGCCACCACAACTGTGTGAGGTTCAGCTGCACAGACCCCAACACCTCCCCTAAAGACAGCGCTGTTGCATTGCTGTGGCTCCAGCAGAGGATGGGCAGCATTGCTGTCCCACTGCTGACCACAACCAGGTTTGCGCTGTGCAGATGCATTAGAGCAAATGGTAAAGCAGGCAACAACGACAACATGGGAAAGGGAACATCTTTCTGATTCAATTCTGAGAAATGATACTTGCAAGATTTATTGCAGCACAAATGTTGTGGCAAGCTCCTGCTAGCATCAGGGATGCCAGATCATAGAAAGAGGGATGCTTATTTCGGGGTGTGGATTCAGAGGTGTCGTAATCTGAAGCCAAGAAAGATCTCTAAAGTGATGTTTTGCTCTAAGAGCAAAATTAAACATAGCATGGATATACATCTGTATTTACATGGAGTATTTATAATCTAGATTTATCGACAAATGTGCATGAACTGGTAATGCCTAAGCAGAAAAGAAAGCAGGCACATGCAGCCAAATACTTAATCCAATTGCATATTCATTCAGCATCAACCATTTCTAACCAAAGGGAAGAAACTGCAAAAAATCTGCTCTGTTGCTGCACGGGGAATGGTTGAGGAACGCACAGTTGAGTGTTCTCGCAGGCAAACCCCATACCTGTGGCAAAAATTAATTATGCTCCTTAGAGAAAGAAATTGTTCAGAAATAAAGACAGCCAAGTACTGAATCTGCTTCAGAATGCACCACTGCACTGGACTGTTGCTCCAGCAGCAGCAAAGTGGTCACACATAGGCACTCTTTTCAGCATTGAGCTGGGGCTAATAAAGCAATCCCTGCTTTGCTTTATTTGTCAGGTGGCAAACATTTCTGCAAAACAAGTGGATGTGCTGGAATAAGCACTTCTCAGGTAGCGAGGGCCCAGGTGCCCTGCTGTATGAATATGAGCATTTCCAGATCCCCTTGCTCTGGTTCTCTGAAGTCTTGATGCAGCCTGAAAGCATGCTCCCATTTGAATTCAGAAGGAAAGTGCTTGAGCAAGAAATGAACAGCAAATGATTACGAGTTCAGGATTTGATCCCATTGTTGTACTGAGAGGAGACCCTAAATGTGGCAGATTTGTGCAGCATACAGCTCTGGGCTCTGCACAACCTGCAGCATGCTCCTGCCTGGCTGGCAGGCCTGGGGTGGTCACCAGGCAGCTCTCCCCCCGGCCAGCCCAGCTCCAAGCAGAGGATGTGGAGCAGGATGAGGGGCAGCCTCTGCCTTGAGGGCAAGTGATGGGGTTCTGTTGCAATGGAGCATGCTGCTTCAGACCCTGTTTCTTCTGAAAAGAAGAAGTAAAATGGAAAAATCACAGCGTACTCCACCTTGTCTTCAATGTGGAAAGAAGTTAGTATAAAATTGAAATGGTAAAAATAGTCAGATATTGCTTTGTCTTTAATTCCAGCAAGGTAAGATGCTTATCCTTAAAATATTACTCGAGGAAAGGCTTTGAAATACTGCATATTTTTACAATCAGGAAACATAAACACAGAAATACAGTGATTTTTTCGAAGAAAAAAGAAATTCAGTTCCTGACCATAATAAACTGGGATCTCTGCCAATGCCAAAATTCAGCGTTTTGCAGAACTGGTAAGACTGCAGTGAAATAAATGGGCGATTTGAAGAACAGAAGAGAAACTGGGATAGATGTGCTAATTTGCTTTTTCTCTTTAAACAAAATATTATGTTTTATGTGATAATGTACCAGAGGGAATTTTACAATCTAAGAAATTAACATGTGTGTGTTTTCCTTTCTTGACACCTCTTCAATGTAGTTTATTAAATAACTAAACTTGAGAAATCTCTGCTATGCTTTAAATCCATATACAAGAAGTCAGAGCTTGTTGTTAGGAACAAAGTATTTATCTCTGGAGTACATTAAAGATGGAATAGGAGCCAAAGAGCATTTATCTTTCAGTACATATCACTTGAAAAGAGGCCAACAAATTCTCAAATTGAATAATTTGAGATCCCTCAATAAAACTATGCTTTTGGAATTTTACATTTTCTGTCAGAGTAGTTGGAAGTCTGAAGTACTGTATTTGCAAGTTGTGGCATTGCCCTTCTTTTCTGCTGATTTAATGACAGTAAGCATCTACCTGCTCTAAAAAGGTCACTCCAGTAGTTTCTCTGGTACTGGGCAGTCTCAGTCTCAAAGAAACCTAAGAGCTTGAACAGAACTTGAATAAACTTGAATAAAACTGTAACGTATGCCTACTAATGCCAACAATGATGATTCAGGCAGTAACACACAAACTGTGACTTTGTTCCATCTTCAGTTATACTTTCTTCTGAGTCATCATCACAACTCAATTTTAAAAGCCATTAAGGATACTCAAACTGCTTTTCAGATGGCAGAGCAGAAATTGGACTGAAGTGAATCAGTCACATACAGAGCTGAAAGTGCATACGAACAAATTCTTACTGCTGCCCAGTGCTGCACTTCCCTACTTGCATTGGTAAATACCCAATGTTCCAGGTGCCACTGATTTCCACAGCAGCCTGGCAAGCCCTTTTCTCTGTACTGGGACACAGCAAGGCAACACAACACGTTCAGTGGTTAAGACTTATTTGCTTTATCCAGCCATCTTCACCGTTACCCTCATGGACCTCCCAAAGTGCATTGTTGTAAGCCCTGCATCAGGCTCCCCGTCTGTAACACAGGCTCTGTGCCACAGGTTCAGGCTCATTCTTTTGAAGCCAAAAGCACTGGGTCCACATCTGTCAGCTCCTGTAAGACCTGGGTGGAGCGAGAGGTGGGGGAAGAACATGGCATCCTCAAGTCACCTGGTGAGTAGAAGTGCCTGGCCCTTCCCAGCAGAGCAGCCACAGAGAATGGAGGGGCATAAAACTAAATGAAAGGAAAACTGGATGGAGGGAAGATAGAATGCCAACCCGGTATAGTTGAGAAAGCAAACTATACCCTTTTAGAATCAACGGGAAATCTCTTCAGTTGATTGCAATGGGTCGTGAAGCAGACCTATATTCTACTTATGAAGTACAGCTGCTGAGAATCAATAATATTTTGACTTGCTTCTCAAAGCAACAAATGCTGTGGTAACATTTGGCTAAGAAAAAACACAGTTAACAGTATATTAATGAATTAATTAATCCCACTGTTGTCCCCATCTCCTCAGGGTGTAGGGTCAGCTGGCATTCCCAAGTGATCCTACAGGCACAAGAACTCTACGTAAATGAGGCAATAGAGAAAAAAACTTGTTGTTTGCATTAATTCAGATCAAATATTCATGGATACCCCCATTTCTCAACAAGTGTCTCAAGCAGAGATAGATAAATACTTATTCATCACTGACCATGTATCCTGCAGTAAAGGAGAGATGGGAACAGCCACATCACTTGGAGACCTGGAGTTTGTTGTCATCTGCCAGCTGATCCTTTGCCTTCTCCATCTCCAATGCTTCATGTAGAAAACTACAAATCAAATAATATATTAAAATTTGCTTTTTGTATTTGTTCCCTAAAAATGCAAATAATTTTTTAAATATACAAATGCAGAGTGATCTGGGGGGGGGGGGGGGGAAGCAAAAATAACATTTACTGGTTTGTTAAAATTCTGTTCTTCTGGGCTGAAGTCGAGAAATATAGGATTTTTTTGACAAAAAACAAAATACTGAAGCTTTTTAAACATTTACATGCACCTGATTCAATGTTTCTGTGCATTATTGAAATCCCGTTTCACCTTTAGTACTTCACAACCTCAACCTGTGCTTGGCAATTTTAACCTTATTCCAACACAGAAAATACACATTAGGTTTATTGGCTGTTTACAAAGCACAGACAACCACGATGCTGAAGCATTAGTTCTCTCTGAACGCAAAAAGGGTTTTGTCACTTTAAAGAAAGTATTCCACCACACTCCAAAACAACCTGTGTGCAATGGATAATATAGGATTACTTTTTGACAGCGTGAATATCCTGTTGCTATTGACTGCAGTGCTACAGTATCCTGACACACTAGTATACAGCTATTGTGAGATAAAGACCACGATGAAAAACAAACTGACTGTGCTACTGAAAACAGAATAGGAACTGTCTGGTAATATAAAAATTAACTTCTTTAAGAGAACAATGACTGGAATAGTGTCATTTCTAGAAGAAGCATTAAAGAATAAAAGCTTTGTCTGAAACTAAAAGGATGCTACAAGCAAGGTATTACTTTCTTCTGCAGCTGCCATTTTAAAGCAAGATGGAAAGACCTGGTTAGAGACAACTGTAGATACTTTTTTTTGTTATTACCTGTTGATGTAAAGCCATCAGTATGTGTTAGGTTGTTTTTTTGTTTGTTTGGCTTGGTTTGGTTTATTTTTTCCCCTCTGGCCCTCTTCACATTTGTATACTTACAGAATTTAAATGGTTAGATTTATTAAAAGAGGGGCACCTACTGTTTAAAATGTACGTGCAACCTTTCAGCAGAAAAATGGGCAACAAAAGCAACCCAAACCCTTCTCTACAACTCTGCATTAGTCATAAGGAACCTGTCAGGAAGAAACTTTCATTTTGCAGTAGAATCAAATCTAATCACTAAAAGAATTACTTTAATGAAACTTATCTGAAAAGTCTTAGTGAGATACGGTGAACAGTATTTCCCGATGAGAAAGGTTACATTTAATCCTCATCACTGCACAAGATTCACTCAGACATATTTTTCAGTTTCCATTTCATCCAATGTTCTATTAGGCAATTGTTTGAAAAATACAGTAACATTCTATAGGGGGGCTGCCATCCTCATGAAAATGAGGTGCAGTGAGATGCTGGGCCCCAACACTGCTGGGAAAGAAAGAGATGCCATGTAGGGTATCTCCCTGGTTTTTGTTAGCAGGGATGGCCATCTGCTCTCATCTTCTTCCCGCAGTTACCACTTCCTGCCCCACTGTTGTGCTGTGGGAAGAAGCAACACGTGCAAAGCTGAAGTTTTCATGTTCCTTGCTAATGAGACAGTGCCTCATCATGGTACAAATGTCACCTTCTACCAGCCCGGGTACAGGACACAGTTTAGTGAGGAAATATTGCTGGTAGGTGGAGGCAGTTGGACTAAATGATCTTGGAGGCCTTTTCCAACCTTAATGATTCTATGATTCTATAAGGTGACTTGTGATCAATGCTGGAGAACATATGAAGATAAACAAAAATTTATCTATCCACCTTTGACAGGGCTGTTAACAGACAGCTTCACTGGGACAGAACAGATCCATGCAATAATTGAAAATCATCTTTCAAAGGACTTGCTGGTTATTCCTTGTGTCTAATTAATGCAGCCTTCTGCAAGCCTATTATTAAGTTCAGTATTAACAGCAGGAAGATTCTAGCTGAGAACCAGAAAATAAGCGATTTTTTGGTAAGTACTGGTACCGTAGAGTTTGGGATTTAGTAATTCACACATACATAAATTCATCAGATTAAAAATTAACAGATTTCTAGAAGTCTGATCTAGGGACTGCAACTTCTCCAAACAGAACTGCTGTGCTTTCATTCAGGAGACTTAAGCTCAGTTTACAGAGTTGAGCTCTATTTTTTTTTTTTTTTTGATGCTTCAATGGACTGGGTTTTCAGCATTCAAAAGCTAAAGACAGATTTCGTCCAGTTCTCTAAACTATTTCCCCAAGCTTATAAGCAGTATGTACCAAGCTTATTCTTACAGAATCAGCCCTCATTTCCACGAATGGCTAATATTTAATAAAACATCTGATCATAAAACCAAATCTAAAAAGCAGCAGTAAAATAACACTCCAAGTTGCTGCTAAATACAATGTGTTTTGATATAAGTCCATTTCAACTCCATTTATTTCAGGGTTCTACAGCAGTCTGAATAATCAATGCGGAATTTTCCATGTGATTTACACATTGCTTTTTAAAATGAATTGACTGAAACCAAAGATGTTTATTTCTGCTGCCTTGCTCGTTTTCTAAAACATATTCTCTTTCTTTTAAAGTGAGAGAACGACCTCTCCTTCAGGAACAATTTTCTGAGACAGTGTGTTTATCAAATGGCTTCTCTGCTTTCATGAAAACAATTTATTTTCACTGAACTCTTCAAGATAAGCATCAAAGTCAGGAAGAATGTACAATGACATTTATAATTACATTCAAAAAACAAATATTTTGCTCAAAGAGAGGTTTTGGATTTTTATCTTCCTTTCACGATACAAAATATTTTTCTTCCTCCAACGTGCCATTAAAAGATATTTTCTTCCTGAAATTACAAAGTGTATTTTCATATGCATGGAAAGACAAGCCTGGGACAGTAATCTTCTCATAGAAAGGCTACAGTATGCATCCTAAACAATGAAAGCTGTAGCATAATCCTTACAACCAATTTGCCTTCCCTGCCCCACTCTTTGGAAATAATCTGCAGACAAATGACAGGGAGAGCAGGGGGATTCGTGACCCTGCACAGCCTCCTCCAAACACACCCATATGCCCAATCCTGCAAAATGGACAAAACAATTGTCCCATGGAATGGTGCATCCATTTCTCTAGCTTTCCTCCCACATTTTCCCCTTGCTCAGAGAGTTTTGGAAGTCCTAGAGTGTCTCTGCAGAGCCTATGGACACTGGCATGGTGCCCCCCTCCTCCTCCTGTCTTTGGGGAAGTAGATCTTGCTAGAAAAGCTCCCCCTGTTTCCCTTGCGGATTCAGCTCCAGTTCCATTTTCAACTACCAACAACAAAAGCTCAGTCATGCCAGACAATTACTGCTTCCTGCTATATTCTCAGCTGCCACTGAAATCAGGGTAGTCCATAATATAGCTCATCTTTCAGGACAAAGCAGTCATAAATTTATCCCTTCAGTTCCTGTATTTTCTAATGTAAATTCAAAAACTACCTATGCAAAAGCTGCCCATACATATATTTAGGGCTTCTGTTTGGGCTGCATGGAAACACAAGTGTTACTGGATTAAAAAGAAAGGCACCAGTACAATGCTCTTTAATTTGTGGGAATTCATTTCGAAGTAAAAATTTAAGATCCGGTTCATTCCTTGTCAGTCAGACATCCCAGCTTTCATTATTCCATTTTTCAGAGCATGGAGTTCGTTCTCATCATAAAGATTCTCTGATAAAGTTCTCCTCTGGAGACATACTCTTTTTGTAGGCTCAGCTAGTGAAGAAATATCATCCATTTGTAATACTCATCAAAGAGAAGTGGAAAATAATCAAAAGCAGCCAAAAAGAGATTGCGTTTCACTAATATATACCGAGGCTTTATTTAAAATAGAAAATGTTAAATTTGATCAAATATCAGCCCACCATTCAGAGTGAAATAATCTCTTTTAATTTGCATGTATCTGTGTGTGCCAAAGAGAAGCGTGTTTGCTTTCAAGCAGGTGCACATCCTGCTATGACTAAATCTCTAACTCATCAAATTGCTTTACCAGTGTGGGACATGCCCTTTTTTCTGGAACAGCTTCAAGCATTTTCCCCAGCATTTCAGCCACCTGTTTACTGAGTTCATACTCCAAAGGAGATGCATGCAATTAGAAACAAGGAAATGAAAATAAATGACCTTGTTTGTTATAAATAACAAAGAGACTCAGCAAAATTAATGCAGTGAAGCCTGACCTTGTGACCTGAAAGAAAGAATCACCTCATTCCTTTGTAGCAGGCTCACAATGCGCCAGCACCAGGCATTGTTATGCAGCTTTGCTTCTTTTGATAGATCTTAAAGGAGTATATTCTAAATATTAAATGTTTTACAAGTTAGATTAGGAAATTTACATTAAAAAGCATGATGAAACAAAGTCAAGAGAGCAACGATAAAGATTATCACTGCTTTTTATCCAAGAGCACAGGTAAGTCATGAGTGTGTTAGTTCCCTATACTACAGTTTTTTCCACTGGAAACAAATGGAATTCCAGGTACTGAAGAGGTGTGGAAAATGTCCCCTTTGGTATTCAGCGAACTGATCAGGAAGAAAGTTTTTAAGGAAACATTTTTCCTTTGTAAATTATTTGTGTGATGATGATCTGACATGTGAGAAAAAAGCAATGCACTTCCATTACTACTACAGAAAAAAAAACATTTTTTTTCCATTATCCTTTGATTAGGCAAGCAGAAATATCTTCTTTGTGCAACGTCTAGTGAATAACATTTCTATGGGGTACATTTTCACTTTTGAATGATTCATGTCATTGTGGTACAGTGTCCAGCTGTAATGGAGGGCAAGGTGTTAGAAATTTGTTTCGCTGCTTGTCTTTGGAGGCAGTGAGAACATACAGTTGTTTTTGTGGAAAAAGAACCATGTGTAATTACAGTGCTGATTCCCATCCTGTCACTCCATAAAACGAAGTCCCTTATTAATGATGCAACTCGGAACTGCTGCAGAAATGAAAGGATAACACATTTGCATCTCACTGAAAGCAGAGCCCACAACAGGTATTGTTTGACAAGGATTTTTCCAAAATTTGTTTTCCTACTTTTTCCTTCACTCACTTTTCAGGACACTCACCCAGCAGCTGACGCAGGCTGCAAGGCCCTTGGTTCCAGCCAGGGCCTCAGCTCTGCAGACTGCCCTTTTGGGTGAGAGGGGATGAGCAGGGCAGCTCCTCCTGCAGCACTCACAGGGTGAGGGGCATCTCATCTCCTCCCACCCCTCTCATCATTCTCCTGGGTAACAAAGCAGGGAGTCTACATGCCATGGAGCAATTTCACGCCGTGACAGGTTCAGGTTCAGACTCACCTGCTCCCCTGCTTTTCCAGCAAAAGGTTGACCCAAGCAAATAATTTCCAGCAGGAAAATAGTTGCTGAACGCTGCCTCCCATTGTGTTTGTGAATTCAAAGAATCCTAAGGGACCCAGCAGGATCACTGTGTCCAACTGCTGGCTCCACGCAGGAGCACGTAACGCCGATGTCTAAGAGCACTGCCCCGGTGCTCCCTGTGTTCCAGCAGCACAGGACCACCACCCTTTGTTGAAGAGCCACTAGGAGTACCATCAGTAAACCTGGAGCTTCCCACACAGACTGAAACTGCTCACATTTCTAAATGGTGCTCCGTGAGGCCCCACAGAATGAGAAGTGTCTGAGGAAGTACCACATGCCAGCCTGGCAAGCTGAGCCCAGCCAGAGGAATTCTGATTGTGCTGCATGGAGTCCCCATAGTAGGAGACCATGCCAGACTATACATTGTATTTCTATGAGAACCTATTGAGAAAAGCCTAGCCTGGATTCCTTCTGTTGGTTCCTAATGACATCAGCAGTTACTTTTGTGTGGGATAAGTGGAAACAATTGATCATCTCTTGCAAAAGCTCGTTATTAATTCAGAATTAATTCTGGATGAGCATTCTCCAACAAGCAACCAAAAATTTACACATTTAATATCTGCCCTGAAACTTACTCATTGAAGCATATGGGGAAATTCAGCTTAAAAAGCATTTTATTCTGGGCAGAGCAAACTCAGGGCTCTCAGGGAAAGTCTGGTAGCTCCCCTGCATTTTACTTATTTCAATTTCAATATAGGATGGCTTAAATGAGAAAAAAAATAATATCGTAAATACTGCATTGTTATGTATTTATTCAAGAAAGATCTCTCTGATAGCTGTGAGCTGCCTGAACAATCGAGTAGAAAAATTAGAAAAACAACCAAACAAAACCAACAAAAAAGGAAAACTGTCAATTCCACTTTGTTTTAATTTGTATTTAAGCAATTACCAGAAAACTGATACTGTGCTAATTAATAATTTTCCAAGACCACAGCAGCTACAAGCTATTTTCATCATGCCAGATAGATCTCCAAAGTTAAATTCAATAACTTCAGTCCCACTTTGGTATTATTTACAGACAGAAGAATAACAATATCAGTCCTACTACGTACATTTCTGCCACTAAAGGAAAACTTGCGTAGCCTCTTTAGAGATGGCAGAGAGTAGAAAAGAGCAAAATCCTTTTCCATGCCACAAAAAAACAGTGCGATCTGGCTCAGCAATTCTGGCCCCTTCTGGACTGGGCTGAGCTCCAGCATGTGCTTTAGAGCCAAGCTTCACCTGAGACAGCTGAATACAGGCATTTTTTCTCTCTTGCAATCTTCCCAGACTCATGCTGCCTCCTTCAGCTGATAACTTGAATTTAGAGCAATTACTGCCATCCTACACCCTCTGATAAGCTTACTGCAAATTGTGCAAGCTTCACAACCATGTTAAATGCATAGTTCAGACACGCAAGCTGGTTGTGCATGCTCAACTTTTAGTTCTGCACCACACACTTAAATGCCCTTGCACTGCACAGGTGGGACACACCAAACTGGTCTGGCCTTTCTGTAGCAGTCACCTAAGCGAGATTTTAAGGCAGGCAAAAGACACAGTGGTGTTACGTCCAAGAATCAGTGCTAGTCATGATCAGCATGCACTCAGAGATATGCAAATAAAAACAGTATTCCAAATGGTTGGAGATCATCAGTGTCCAAAATGAGTGATATTACAAACTTAGATTAAAAAGAAGCAATTTTCAGGAGCATTGTTTCTATGAATTAGAAATTCACCTGAAGTCAGGTCTAGCTGGAGAACTGTGCACTTTAGTCCTTGGTTTCTTCAGCTCTCAGGAAGGCAGTACCCTGCACTGGAACAGCAGAGCATATACTTATTGTATAAGCACACAGCAGGCACATGGTTTCAGAGAAAACAGTTCTGGAGAACAGAGTTCCTACACGCTAACGGGCTGAGGTTTTGTAGAAAATCACATTGTCATACATTCCACTGGTAAACAATATCTTATATATATATTAAACTGGCTTATAGTAGTCATCTGTTCTTTTCAAGATGTGACAGGACTTTGAATTATTTGCACTATCAGCTGTAGTAAATTCCCCAGTTCTGCTGTGCATGGCAGGCTTGCGGAAACACCCCTGACAATGAAGTGAGCAGGGAACTCATACATGACAGAATCCACTAAGCAGTCTATTTTGGGGGACAGTTGGGCCTCAACAAACAATCCTTTCTTCTCATTCTATAGAGGAGCTGCACTGGGGCCTACTTTGGTCATTAGTCTAAGGAAAGCCTTTGTTGAACATATAGCTGCTTCTCACATTGAAAGAATAAATCACATTCTTATTCCGAGTATGTCTTCACTGCATTCACTGATGTGAATGTTGTTTCATGGCTGGAAAACTGGGTAAACAGCTTGTCCTGTGCTGACTCTGTGCTGCTGAGGCAGCATCGCTGGCTGAGCAACCCAATTTAAAGCAGGCCTCGATGTGCCTCTAAGAGCCACAGCCCTGGATTAGAGCTGCTAGCAGTGCACCCTCTCTTTGGGGTTATTTAGTTCATCAGGCTGCATTCACAAAATCACAGAATTGAAGGGGCTGGAAGGGACCTCTGGAGATCACCTAGTCCAATCCTATTGCTAATGCAGCATCCCTGTGGTAGGTTACGCCAGAAAGCATCCAGGCAGGTTTTGGATATCTCCAGAGAAGGAGACTCTACAGCTTCTCTGGGCAGACTGTGCCAGTGCTCTGCCACCCTCAAAGTAAGCAAGTTTTTTCTCTTGTTCATATGGAACTTCCCACATTCCAGTTCTTTGCTCCCAACCGGGCCAACGTAAAGCAATTCAATAATCAATCATATTTGCAATGACATGCTACTCTGCACTCTTCAGTGTGTGTCATCGTTTGGTATTAACTTACATTTTTGCTCAACTTTCTATCCTCAAAGACAAGAAAAATGGAAGATCCAGGTTTTGGCAGACCATAGGGATCTCTGCTGACAGCTTCTGTGCACTCTTTGGGTGAGCAGAAGTGGTCTTATGTGATACTTGAGCTTCAGTCATTCAAACCCAAGATTTATAAAACTGGATTTGATGGTCCCTCGCCAGTCTGGTGGGAAGGCTGCCATTACTAAATATGGCACTGCAGCCACAGCTGAGCTTCCGAGTATCTCCTAGGCACAACTCACATCAGCCTGTGGCACCCACAGACATAGTCCTCCATTTTATCATTTCAACAGCCATTTGTCTGTCTCATAAAAGAGATGGAATGAGGAGGTGTCCTCTCCATCAGTACTCAACCAGCCGCCGTGTGGTGCCCTTCTCTCTTCACAACAAAGTAGGAAAATCACATTGTACATGAGGGTAATGGAAACTGCTATGTGCAAAACTGAGGAGCCATAACTAGCCTCCTGTAACTACAGGCTATCTGAAACATCTGCCATGACTTAAAATCTGCCAAGAATTAGAAGTTTTCAACCATACTTCAAGTCATGAAGCTTTTCCAGCCAGCCACAATTTCCCATGACCTGTTCAGCATCTCTGTTTCCCCCTGCGTGTTATAACTTCTTCCAGAAATCTCTGTTGATCTTTAAAGTCCTGGATTTTGTCAGTATACAGAAACTATATTAATTCCTTATTCTTTTTCTGTTTCCATGTCTCTTTTATTTGTATTATCCTTATCTTCATTGTGAGAACTGAGTCAGAATGTTTAACACCTGAAAAATACATTTCTGTGAGTAGGTTACCTTTGCTATGTCTAAAACTCTACTGCTTTATCCGGAAACCTCATTTCTTTTGTATTCAGAAAGTCTTTTATCTTAGCCCTTTGCACAAACTTATTTTGTACCTTTTGCTTACACTCTTCACTTTGTTCTCTAATCTTTCAATCTTTCCCACCAGTTTTATCTTGGAGATGATTGACATACGGACTTCAACAGTCTCAACTGCTCTTTTATTTCTCCCAAATAAATATCTTCACTGGATGGCAGGTGTAATTCTCCAGCTATAAAACTTTAGCTTTGAATAGCTCCAGTTTTATTTTTCCATATATACTTTTCAATGATCCTTGTATACTTTTTTTCTTCATGCAATTTTTGATGTAAGTATAAATCTAATTTGGTTATAACACTTCATATCAAGATATTCTTCTGTTCTTACATCTCTAGTCATGCTATGTTTATTATGCACATCTACGATGAGAACTGTTCTTTTTAGTCTATCCTTTTAAATTGTGTAAAGAAGCAATATTGCAGAATTCAGTCTGTGATTTAGGCTACACACCCAGACTGAATTAAAGCTAGATGGAATGACAATTCAGGTATGTTGTGTGTTTAAAGGTTTCTGTGTGAAAGAAAAAGAAATCTATAATGTTACCCTTGGGATTTAAGGCAGTGATATTCCGAGTCTGAAAGAGAGGGAATAAAGAAACTGAAAAAGGATACGCACCACTGACCAATCAATTGAAAAATACGATAAATGGAAAACAGAAAACTCCCTGGATTTTCCTTGTGGGCTGATAGCAGCAGCTTTATATAAAGGGAGAGCACTTATGAACCACTTTCTACTTGAAACATAGAAACTAGTTTTTTGGAAGGCATAACCCACGGTAGCAAATTCTTAGATGGTGAGGAAAGCCCTGCTGAACCTTGAGAAACCCACAAGTGATCGAGGTGTACCAGCCCTCACTGAAAACTGAACCCCAGTGAGCAAAGCTACAACCTTCATAAATATCAGCAAACATCTTGGTTAGTTCTCTGCTTTGGGTTGCATCTGTGGGGAACAAACCTGCCTACTGATTGTTGAATCTGGAATTTGGATTTTTCTCTTGTTGCTCTGCTTCAGGTGGGCACCAGACATTCTCCCACATACATAGCATTCTTGAGTGTATCCCAGAGGTCTCCGAGGAAGCTGGACAGAAAGGAACCTTCCCTCTCCAAGCACAGAAAAGCTGAAAGGCATTGAAAGGCATTCTTGTGATAAAGAGAAAGGGAGCTCCCTGCATTGCACCTTACAGAAAGGAGTGGGCTTCCAAGCTCCTCCTCGACACAGGGAACAAATCTGCAGTAGCACTTGCACACAGCTCCATCTCATTTTACTGACACAAAGTCCATTTAATTAGGGAAAGCTCAGAATGAAAGAGAGATTATCTGGGGCAAGGTTTGGGAAGAAGCTGCTACGCAGCTAGAAAACTGCAGCAGTCCCAGAAGAGTCCAGGTGTGGCATTTAGTCATATGTTAGCAAGGCCTAGAGAGAGCCTCTCAGAGGGTTAGTTGTTTTAGAGCCATGTAGCAGTGAAGGGAGCATTCTCTAACAACTTTTTAAACACATGTAACACAGTTCCCTTCTTCCCTGCTTCAAATTTCCTCTCAGCTCCGGGAGAAGACCAGTGGAATCCGTCCTCACCCACTGGGCTTTCTAATAATGTTAAATAATCATCAGCAAAATGAAAAAGAATGTCACACTAGAACCAAAACAAATGTGAAGCCAAGCCTCTCAGTCTTGTTCCCTGCCCATGCAGGCAGCCTGGGCTACTGGAAGTGTTCTCCAATCAAACCGATGCACATATTTAACCTCAGCACAACTTCTCCCAGATACTAATGGTGATTGTTTCACAGTAAAATTCCTTGAAAAAGAAAGATCAGGGCAGGCTTTGCATGATCAGCCCTAGAAGACAGTGAAATGCTCTCTTCTACAATGTTTTTCTCAAAAAAGTTGAACTTATTTAGCAAAACCACAACTCACCTTTTTAGTACAGGAACACTTCAGTCCATAAAAGCAAATAGGCAAATATTAAGTGAGGTGACTCAAATGTTTCCACAAGCAAAAATCACTCTTATTTTGTCAGAAAATAAAGTTCACTGTTGACAGAGTTTTATAAGCCATCTCACTTCACTTTGTTTTTCCACTTGCTTTTTTCATAGCCCAAACTTGAAGGGCGACATAACCTTGGTGGTTGCCAAGGGTGCACGCAACTGCTCAGGACTGTCCCTCAGCTCCCAGAACTTCTTTTGGCCAGGACATGAGGAAGATAAATCCACCACAAGTACTGGTGGCAATAGCAGCAGTGCATGGTTCTCATTAGGCATGTTCTTGACAAAAGGAAAGACCAAACTAAATCCCAGCCTTTTTTTTTTTTTTATATATATATATATGTAGAACATGCACAGATGATAGTCTTTGTTTCTTAAATAACTTCAATGTCTTTTAAAATATCAGAAAAAGAAAACCTGAGAGCCTGCAGTAATTTTGTTTTTACAGGAGTTGAAATCTCCTACCTTGATAGCATCATTTTTCACTATTTAAATCAATGGCTACCAAGTTTCCACAGCTGGAAAGGGAGAATAGAAAGAAATTCCAATTCAATTTTCTTTCTATTTTCAAGACCTTCCCTTAAAATAATGCAAAAACTATAGAGGAACAATACAAAAACAATTTAATTGTAATGAAAGAAATACATCAAAATAAATCCAGTTTTACTGAAATGCTTAGCTGTTTTAGCTTGTGACTTCCTCTTTTTGTATATAATTTAAGCCTTATAACTTGAGAGGGAAGCCATCGAATGGAGACTAGAAGCAGATAGCTCTATTCCTAAATAATGCACGTAGAGGCTGTATCAACGTTTAGTGGATAGTGCCCTAATTCATTACAGAATGGGATTCGTATACTTACACAGTAAAAAGCACGGATTAGGCACACAACATAATTTCCATTATGTTAATGTTGCTTTAAAATATATTGCACGGAGTGCTGCAACAATCAAATTATCAATTATAATGTCTACTCAGAGTAGAAAAGTGTTGCAAACAGAGGGCTGATTACTGCTTCAGTACTTCCAATCTGCATACTCATTGTTTAGTACAGGGAAAACAAATTATCTTGTGTTGGCCCTAGTTCAAATTTAATTAAATGAGTGCAAAGCAATTATAATAAAGTACAATAGTATAGTAATGAAAGGAAAATAACTCATTAACCTATTAATCTTTATTTATGTTCCTCTCAAATAAGTATGTAATTTCTTTATCACTGCATCCCATAAGAAATAGGCTCTCAGTGCTCACGGCCTGCTTTGGTGGGGTTTATTTTGCTGAAGATCATTGTATGACTTCACTGTTACTATTTATACAGATTTTATTTAATGTGTCTGATTTTTCTCCTCTCCCTTACACAGTATATTTTAAAACCCTTTCCCACATATCTGTGATGTAGATTATAAACCTGTTCTCACCCCTCTTTTCTTTTAACACTTGTCAATTCTGAAAGGTAAACCTCTCTAGGAGCACTGGTATGGCTTCTGTCATTGCATAAGGGAGAGAGTGCTCCCAGAACATCTGCTACAAAAGTCAGCCTTACATTAAGACATAAGATGAAGGCATATTATTTTTAAAAGGACCTGACACAGCTATCTCTTTACAATCTATCATTTTAACAACATACCCCATATTTTCAAATGTGTTTTCCTTGTTCTTCATTCCAAGTTCTATCTAAGTTGCTTGGTTATTTTGTTATTCTGATAAATCTCAAGATTGAAGAAAAACAGTACTTTTAGGCTATTAGTCAAGTATTGGATGACGGTGTATTTTAACCACTCCCACTGTATGCTGGCTATCATTATTACCTACAAAACTGGGTTTGCTTTCACTGGCATCTCACATTCTGGTGTGTACATTCAAGTGCTTAGCTTATTGCAGCCAGGCAGGGTTGACTCTGTCCTTTCACTAAGCTGAGCCATGCAAAAGGAAAATGAACAATAAAACAAACGAAGTTAAGCACAGGGGAAGCTGCAAGATTATGAGCAAAAGCAAGCTGCAAAAATCGTTACCAAATATCTTTTTTTTTTTTTAAGGCAATTAATAACATTGCCATTAGAGTTTTCTCAGCTAAATAAGAGAAGAGGTAATACCGTACCACAGGCAGTGACCTAATGTTATCCTGATAAATAGGCAAAACCAAGTGCTACATAAACCATACGAAAATTATATTAGAACTATATTTTTTAAATATAGCCTTCACTTCTGCAAGCACAAATGTGATTACTGCACTTACAGATGACCTGAGGTACCTGTGCAAAACAATGATTAGAAATACTGCTCTGAACAGACACGAAGGCTGGATGAAGGCTCCTGAAAACTGGGAAATAAAACCCTCACAAAGAGTTTGCAAAGTCAAATGTCCTGAGGCTCTTTCCTTTCCTCTGCAGACCCAGTGCAGAGTCCAATCTTCCCATCTTATAAGACTCTAGCAGAATAGCTTCCAAAAAGTTATTAACAGATTCTCTGAGAGGATTGTAAAGGTGCAAATTTACAGCTCAGATGGCTGAGAAACATACAAGTTCACCATATCTTACTTCTTCACACATAGCAAAAATCTTCTGCCTTGTAGAGTATATTTCTGGTTTCACAATCTGCTGCTGAGAACTCTGTTAGCAAGAAATGGAACTCTTTAATCTTAATGACACTTAATGAATCACTCTATTCTTTGCACATTTTTAACACTCAGTTCTGTATTTCACACTTATTGCTCAGTTCTTGCTTTTATATTATCACAGCGCTAGTACTGCATTAATACAGCTCTCCGCAGAGCTGTGTGCAGAGCCACTCTGTTGGGCAGTAAAAATGGCATTGCTCATCGTGACATTGCCTCTGACCTGCTGGAAAGAGCACCAAGAAGTGCAAAGCCATCACCAATAGGTGGCACATTTGCATTTTGCAGAGCATAAGTGCTTCAATTCTTTTCACTTGTTTGTTTTTGTTTATTTGTTTGCTTTCACAATGATTCATGTTTTAATTACAGTATTTCAACATGTGAAGTAACCAAATCATTAAAAAGAGGGAGAAAGCAAAAGGAAAAATAAAAAATCTGCCATGTACAATCATCAGAATCTCACACAAATTGTCATCTTATTCAGTCCAGAGTTAAGTACTTGTCATCAAGCTAAATTAATGTTTATCCTCTTTGTAGAGCAACCACTAGAGGGGAGTTTGACACTCGTGTTGCAAGTTCTCAACTAGATACTGAACTGCGGGGAAATACAGAAGATGAGAAATCCACAATAATTAAAATCTACTATCCTGCCAAACCCACAAATTCTCACCATCTTTCCAGATTACTGACTGAGATGATTTCTGGCTTAATAAAAGTCTGAATCCCAGTGCCAGCTGAGCTGACTTTGTCCAGTTTCCTGATACAGAAAGTGAAAAAAAATGAAGCTGATCTGGAGAAGAGAACATGACGCATGCTCAGTAATGAAGACAAATATGAAATAGAATTGGCTGAGGCTGGAATAGACCTCACAGCCACTGGGTGTCTGCAAGCCAGAAAGCAGCAAGGAAAGAACATTTCTCTTTCTGCTGCCTGCAAATCACTTGTCTAACATGGTATCTGGTATCCCTTGAAAATATACAACTTTAAAATATATAATAGCGTCTGCTATATGCACTTAAAATGCATACCTAGCTGTCCTTGACATTTCCTCCTGTGTGTAATCTTGACTTTATTTAAAGTGAATTCCTACTGTACCATGCACCACAGAGTGATGGTCAGATTTACAGAAAGCATCGATGGGTATAACGCACATCATGGGTGAAGATTTCCTTTAATGCAAACAGACACAGTTTCATCCAAGTTGCCTCACACCTGCAAAAGATTTGGCCATTATCTACATAACTCAAGAACATCCTGCCAGAACATCAGACCTGTTGCAGAATGCTTAGCTGTGGTGGGAATTAGTACACAACTCCTCAAGTGCTTGGGTACAGAAGTTACTACCAACACATGATGACCTTCTGATGCCCTACACCTAGCACTTCTGCCAGAAGAAATACTTCTGATCGATTCATCCTATTAACTGCATGCAGTCTGATCATAACACAAGATTTTTTTACCACAGCATAATATGGAGACAATCTAGTAAAAAGTAAAAAAAAAAAAAATTAATTAAAAAAATAAAATATAAAATAAACAAATAAATAAATAGAATATAGTCTGCAATTTCCTTGGAGTTGTCATTTGTATGATTGTGGATATTTTTAGATCCAACCAAATATGTCACAAGTAGAATATTTGTGTGCGTGTATTTGCAGACAAGCCATTTTTTTCATAACTGTTTCAGATGTACTTCTACTGATCTTCAGAATAATGGAGCAGTGCAGATTCAAAATAATAAAAAGAATAATATATCTTTGAGAAGAAAGAAGTGAATACACTGCACACTGCTTGTCACAAAGAATGTATTTAATCCCTGCTCTTATTTACAGCATCAAAATGCTTTTGACAGAAGTAAAGATAGTAAAAAGTCAACAAACATGAGACAAAGACATGAAACAAAAACCCTCAATTTAAATCAAACAGTGTTTAAAGGAGCATTGATCATGTAAGTGTATAAAGTATATATTTACAAGTTAGAGCTGTCACAACACTCCTGTTGTGCTCCACAACATACTGTTCACCTAATTTACTCTATCACATGCCAGTGTAAACCAGGAGTTATTCCACTGATGACAATGGAATTTTTCTGGCATTTTATCGATAAAAGTAGACTGTATCTGAAAACCTTCAATTAAAGAAATAATTAGTGTACACAGGTGTTGTTTTTCTCTGGTAATTGATGTGGAAGCCTGAACAGTTCTAAAGGCTGGCCATTTGCTTGACAGACAGGAATTTATTTTCCTCTGTAATGAGCACAATTTCATATGGATGGGCTTTTTATTTTTTTCTCTGCAAAATGGAAATCTACATTGCAGCATTCAATCTTGCTCAAGCCAAAACCTCAAATGGCCCCAGAAGATCTTCTACAACTCCACTGAATTTATGGAAAGTACCACAGCCAGCATTACTGCAAGAGGGCTGGAAAACAGTAATTCCTGAATATGTGGAAAAGTGCTACGGTTGCCAGACACCTGCTGACTACTGCCCATGGTGTTCATACCTGAAAACAACCCAGAAACATTCCAATGCAGGCACAAGAAATAGAAAGGCACAACAACCAAAGGGCATTTCTTCATTTTTATAGCCGAATAATGAAAAAAAGTTTGCACACCAGCTCTCCCTCCCAGGGATGGTCCATTTTAGGACAAGAGCAGGAACATAATGCCTGGTGATGGGACCAACCTTGCAGAAAACAACCCACCTTGGCCTGCAGCTCTGGCAGCAGAGAGCGGTGAGTACTTTTGTCCATCATAAGAATTATCCTTAAAATGATGCTGTGAATTAACGTACAAATAATTTCTACAGTAAAATGGGAATTAAGGATCACAGTGTATTAATTGATCATGAAAAGATTATTACTCTACAGTACAACCTTCACTAATAAAAGGCTAAAGGCAATCCTAAAATATTTCACAAAAATAGTTAAGGAGCTGTGCCAGTACTCCCATTAATCTGCTGGCAACCCTTAATCTGGAATATTCTACAGGTATTATTCTCTTCAGTACTCCACATACTGAACTGGTTCAGATGTGATGAACACAGACATGGAGACCTAGTCTTACAAGGACAGCGCAGGAGTGTGCCAGCCTCACAAAGCAAGTAGCTCTAGCACAAAACCCTTAAAGTCACTATTTACAAAGTGTGATTCATCTGTTTAATGGTGACAGAGAATTCAGTACATAGTCCAGATGGTAGCACAGCTAACAAATCTAGCCTGTTTTTTTGATGCTATGGACAAGCTGTCTGGCTCACACTGAGATAGGTAGATAGATTGATAGGCTGACAGACAGACAGACAGACAATGGACAATGACCTCTTCTTGCTATGATTTTGCTGTTAATACACACTTTAGAATAAAACACCCAGGAATGCACAGACTTTAATAATCTAGAGAACTAGCATAAGAATGACCTGAAAATACAGGCAGATTTTTATTTTGTATTTACAAGCTCAGATGTTTCCAAGGTCCCTTTAGGAAAGAAAAGAGCAAGGCTGGAGTTTGAAATCCTATTCAATAATAGATCTTAAACTCAAAGCTAGAATAGGACAACCCTGGGCCAGCGCAGTAATTTGCCAGCAGCTGGTAGATGTACTTTGTAGTACTACAAGCTTTTGGCAAAGAAACTCATCTGACTCTGGATTCTATTCCCAGTACTGCCTTTCCCCAACTTTTAACCCAGGGCAATTTACCTAACTTCTGTCTGTTCCTGGTTAGCCATCTGGTAAATAGACAATATAATTGCATCCTTCACAGGCTCATTGCAAGGCTTAATTATTGAATGTCTTTAAGATAAGTCAAGGTTCTTGGTGAAAACTTGTGCAATCCATTAATAAATAATAATGGGGGGGTGGGGATGAGGGGGAGGGTGGTAAAGATAAATTGCTGCACAGAAACAATGTTAACCCAATGGCAGCAGGAGAAAAACAGGAAAGTAATTAGCTGACAGGATCTAGAAAGGAGAGTAAAATCACTAAATTGATTATACCAGAAAACATATAGAAAGAAAATGGGCTAAGCTGAAATGACAAAAAATGTAAATTCGCACAAATGAGAAAGGATAGAGCTGGTAAAAAAGAGAAAATTATTGTAGAGGTGTCAAGACTGAGCCAGGAAGCACACAATGACTGGAAGGAGAACTCCATGATGCACAATCCCTGCTGCATCCTCTGTCCCAGCTTGCTCATTTCTGTGCAGCATAGATCACATTGCCACAGGGCACGTGTCCTCCTCTATCTCATCCCAAGTGGGTGGGACTGCAGAGAGCTGACAGCTTCTTCTGGAAGTGTGGTATTTCTGGGACAGACATCTGCACAGACATCTCACTGCTGCCTAAGGGAAGCAGCAGACTCCCATCACCAGCCTGATCATCTGCAAATTGTATCACAGGAACTACTTGCATTTCCGAAGCATAATTGCCATAAGTGAGCCACTGATTGCTATCTGACACCTAGCTTTTCTGCTTCCATTTCCCAGATGTTTCTGGTTCTGTCATTACTCTTAACTCCATTTCATCAGGGACATGACATCATATATTAAAAAGACGTGGCCGTACCAAAAAGAACTATACCTGATAAGTACAAATTAGAATTAGTATTTAAACAGGTTTATCAGTAATTTAATAATTGGCAAATGAAACACAATTAGCTTGTTTATTCAGTTCTCATTGGAAAAAGTTGCTTTCTATACTGGATTTTTTCATTGCCAAGAGTATACAATGTAATATGGCAGAAAGAAAAATCCTTTCTTTAAGTACTTTAAGTTCCTTTATGTACTTATCAACTAATTTAAAAATTCTGGATATTCATTTAAAAAGGGCTTTTTCTGCAAGCAGATGTTTGAATTAGAAATCTTTGGGTAAAATAATAACTGTAAAGCCATCAACACTGTTTTCTGTTTGTTTGACACAGTATAAAGTTATCACCTCTCCCTTCTATAAATATAATTAGCACCCATTGGAGCTATCACTGGATTCAGTTATCCAACCTTTATTTGTGTTTACTTTTGTAAAACAAAGACACCAATGTGAACAAAGAGATGATTTAGTCTGCACAGTAGGAATTTAAAGATTTTATAAGGGTCTTTCTCTCATACCAAGTCATACCAAGGTCCTAGCCTTCAGATTTTATTTTTTCAGAAATCATCTTGTTTCTGAATTTTTCAAGAGTATTACATTATGTGTGGAGTATTTCAGAAATCATCTTGTTTCTGAATTTTTCAAGAGTATTACATTATGTGTGGAGTATTTTTTAATTTAAAGAAAACTGAGAGACTGGAAGAGAAAGTCCATAAGCCCCACTCCTATATTAGTATTTTATTATGGTATTCCTCTCTACTAAAAATGTGCAGTTTCATCCGAGAAGGAAAAAACACAACATATTTTCTACCAATGCGGGTAAGATCTTCTCAAACATACAAAGACAAGCTGTGGGTTTCAAGGAATTTTTCATCAAACTGAGAAATGTCCTCCAAAGGAGCATAAAGAGTCACTAGCTGTGCTATAAGGAAAAATATTTGATACTGATCCAGCAAGAAAATTAAAAATGGTACAGATGGAATTTGTGGTGATTTTCCAGTCCTAGTCCATGCAACACACCCCAGGATACACTGAGGAGTTAAATTATTTTGTTCCATTAAATACATTTTGAAAAATCATTTGGCCTCATCACTTGGTAGAGAACAATGAGACTTGCTCAGTCTTGCTCTTAAAAGTATGAGTGACTCATAAAAATTCCATGCCTTTTTTTCTCTAAAATATTAAGTATGAACACTTCAGCTTGCCTTCTGCCACTCCACTACTCATCTGCCTGCTACTGACAATAAAGGTGTGTCATTTCCCATAAAACTTGATTCCAGCATTCATGTTTTTCTTGGAAACACAAGCAGGTGAATCCTTGATCTGCTGAAGATAAATGCCATTTTGTTCTAGTCCATCTGACCAGTCTGTCAATGACAGTCATTCATCTGCTGTGGAACAGTAAACAGTGCCCTGTGAATTTGCTAACACTCATCTGCCAGTACATTTTCCTTTGATAGTAAGTGAGATATAATAAACCTTGATCTTTTTATATCCTTTGTTGTTGTTGTTTGGGAAGTATGAAGCATTGGCTACTTACTACTACAATTTTTCCCACTATAG
This sequence comes from Cyrtonyx montezumae, assembly GCF_038088225.1. Taxonomy (NCBI): domain Eukaryota; kingdom Metazoa; phylum Chordata; class Aves; order Galliformes; family Odontophoridae; genus Cyrtonyx; species Cyrtonyx montezumae. Next base: position 11,813,456 of record NW_027071903.1, read on the forward strand.
AATCATATCTGCACTCTCAACAAATTTCTTTCTTTGAATCAACATAGATAACTACTTATTACTCCTAAAAAAATAATAATTTAACAGTAAGATCTCCATGTCAAAATTTTAGGCCCTCATTTACAGTGCTGACACCTGCTGAGTGATGCATCAAAGAGAGGCCTATTATCACCATAAGAACTCAAGAAAATTCTTCCTGAATTCCAATAAATAACTTCCTTTTCAACAGCTTATTCAAGATATATGAATGTGATGAAATTCTCTGTTCTGTGCGAGTGAAAATGTTTTCATTTTCATTCAGCAAGTAGCAATCTGTAGCCCACAAAGACATTAGAAAGAATGTTCATCTTTACAGTGCTCCATGGAAGTTGTTAGAACACCTCTGTCAAAACTTTTCAGGCTAAAAGCTCTACCTTGCTGACCAATTAAACACACACACAATTGATCATTTAGGGGCTGGAAAAGTATTATCAGATCTTTCATTGCCTGTGTGATGGTATTTTGCTAACAGTACATTTTTCAGTAAGTCTGCTTCTGTAAGAGAGCACACTGCTGAGCTGCTTTTTTCCTATAACAGTAATGACTCACGTTCTCCGATCATGCTCCTTCCAGAACAGCCAGCTTGTGTTTCACTCAGCATGGATGAAAAATTGACTGTATCACAGATTTCTTTTTAGCTAAGTTTGTTTATACACAAATTGAGTATCTTTGTTTTTTTAAGAAATAGAAAATAAGCAAAAGAGGAGAGGGACAAAGCTAATAAAGGTACAAATTAGCTTATGTATGGGTGTCCTTGGATTAAAGAACAGGTTTCCACTCACACATACTGCTTTATTACCTATTATACTGCTTTAACTCACCTGAAGTTAATGGACTCACAATAATTGACACTTACTATGAACCCAACCAGATAAAATAGCATTAATTGAAGGAAATCATGACAGAAAATAGCAGCAATGCTCCCTGTTAAATATATCGTGTCTGTATGTAAGAAAGCCAGTACGAAGATAATTTTGACCCCACTGATCTTTCTGATGTTGAGATGCATGTGAAAGGTTTTAAAACAACATGAGATAGGCTTGTTTCTCTCCAACAATGAGATTCCTTTGAAAAGCAAATGAGTATGTTTCTGTATGAGTAAAAATTACTTTTGTTTTAGAATATTATTACACTCTGTCTTTTTCAGCTTGACTGGTAGAAAATTATTATCTATAATATAGAAGCACACAAAAAAAAAAGAACAAGGTACGTGTCATTCTCAGTAATGTAATATATAATTACTGGATACGATACAAATTAATACTTTTTGTGTTTACTGTGGGAAACAGTTTTTCAACACTGTGCCAGCAATTTCCAGAACTCTAGTTCTATTTTTTCCATTCTTACAAGAAAATTCCTCTTTGAACGTAGTCGCTCTCTAGAGGGAGACTGCAACTGCATTTGTAAGTACACAAACAATGATACTCACTGACACCATATTCTTAATTGATTTGAGTCAGGAAGATTTGGAACAGCTTAGCTCGCACAGTAGGTGCATTGTGGAGCAACTTCCACTTATTTAAAGACAGAAAGATAATTACAGTTTATACAATAGCAGAAACTCTCTCCCGTGAGCTTTATTTTCTCAGTTAATATTAGAATTCTTTCAAGTATTCACCATATTTCAGATTTTCCTTCTTGTGCACAGAGAACTGGCTAACTTTTTCCCTAGCTGCAACATTCCATGTTCAGAACAGCAATGTGAACAAGACAGAAAATTGTCTTGTAAATAATCTAATTGACACACATTTTCAAATTCATATAAATATTGTTATTTAGCTTTCATTTTGTGGCAGCACCCACTAGCATCAAACACTGCATCAGTACTCACACAGTGACTTGTACCAACAACGGCCAAGCAATCCTTGCTCCAAATGCATCACATGTGATCAATTAAAAATAGTGATACTGGCTATTATGGTCTGTCCGTAAGACTGTATTGAAATTAAACAGCAGATGCCCTATCATGCACCACATGATCATAAATTGTTATATCATCTATTCAAGGACACAAGATTAACACTTCTGATCCATAATGGTGGGCTACCTCCACTGACAGTACTTGAGAAAAGGGAACTCAGAGAATGAGCCCAACTCCTCTTTTGGAGTAATGGCGAAACATAAATATTATCTAGAGTAGTACTAAAACAGCCTTTAAGTCTAAGGCACATGAACTTTTACCACGTTTCAGCATTCTTTCTTTTTGTGCTACTACTCAAAATTTCGTAACCAATAAATAATATTTCCTTCAACAATATTTTCTGTTACTTTACTAGTCTTTTACACAGATCCAGCTATCAGCGGTTCTCACTTCAACAGTTAGCGAGATGCATGCCATCAGCTGATAAATCCAGTCACTTGTGTTAGCAAAAGTACTCTGTAAAACATTCAGCATCCAACAGCTTTGAAAATCCTAACTTATACATCAGTTTGCTGTAAATTTAAAGGCTGAACAAGACTGAAAAGCCTGTCTAGCCCTAAGGGGTAAGTGGGTGGCCAAAAGCTATATTGATATCTGTACTTAACATCCTTACCAAAAATAGGTCAAATAATCCTTTCTGGGAATTACACAGTGATGAATTTAAATAAACTAGACCACACAATTCATAATCCTAAATGGAAACAACTAATTTTCAGAATCTGTCTCCTGTGAAAGAAAGCACTGGTGTTTCAAAACCTGATCACAGAATCTGACTTGCTTGTACCACAACACGTAATAGCCTACTTCTGAACAAGTCTGGAAAACTAAGTAGCTGGGCCTACTAAACTATACTCTGTGGATTTCATGAGTCCAAATGTAAACAACAGACCATACAGTTAATTGTCTTTCAGATAAAGCTGACTTAAGCAATTAAGATAACAATTCTACGATATTTCAGATGAAACATACTAAAAATGTTCATTAATAACTTAGCTGATACTGAGCTCCAGATGTTTCTTACTCTGGCAAGGTTCCTTAAGCGATGATAAGCAGATTTACATACTTAACTAATATGTTTAGTTAAAGAAAATTTCCAAATCCAGACTAACATCCAGATTTCTTATTTGGCTTCTGATCAAAAGACATACTATCAATAAGGATGGAATCCAGGAAAAACCTTTTAAACATCTGTTTAGAAGTAACCAACAGATATTTGATTTTCTCCAAATTCAATTTCAGACAAAATTTTACTTCATCCAATATTTTTTTTTATATCCTCAAGACAATTTGACCCCATCTTTTGCATATTTAAATCTCAGAACACAGCTCTTGTGCTGGCAGAGACAGCAGTCGCTAAGGAAAAACTGTTAGTTTGCAGTTCACATTTAAAATGCTATCAACAATTTCACTCATAGTGAGAACAAAGGCTTGGAAGCAAAGCCCTTACCACAACAACAGCATCAGTGATTTAAACAAGCTGGATCAAAAAATTCTCTTCTCAAAAAATACATTTCAGTTATTGAAAAAAAAAGAAAATACTGAAGCTCTTTTCTTTCATAAAGGCAAAGGATGGAAAATAAAGTTAGTGTTATTGTATCATAGTTGGTATTCTTTGGAACATTTTCTTATGAAAAGAGTTTGTTGTTATCTTTAAGAAAAACTAAGAAAAGATCAACAGCGAGCAAACACTTTAAAGAAAATATTTGAATGAATAGATGCTGTTTTGACTTCCTTCCAAATTGCAGAAATGAAAATACAAATGCATTGTACTCGCCTTCCATTGGAAGGGCAAATGTGGATTGCAAGAGGGAGTGACCAGGAAATATGGTCTTCATTATGAAAGTTATTTGAAATGAACTATTTCAAACAAGTTGAGTACTCCTATACGCTTCTAATGAAAGCCAAGATAACAACTATATAGACATATGAGAGGGAAATGCACAACATTGTGTTATTCCAGTAGGCACAGAGGAATGATGCTAAGGATTAGGAGAAACTACCCAGTGTTTCTTTCTTGTCCCCTGGGGTACATGAGAGAACAGTAAATATGCCTACCAGGAATTTGGGACAGAAGAAAATCTTTTGGATCTGGATAATACTAAAACATGATTGCCCTCCAGTATTTTACACCTAAAGCTTTCAGCCTTGTTTACAAAGCATTTAAGGATGGGAAACATGCTAACACAAATCATCCTGGAGGTCTGCAGCAGAGTCAGAAATAAAACCATAACAAACAAGAATGCATTGCCCAGAGTAGCTTCAGCTGGTCCCCAGTCTAACAGTCATCTCTCACATCTCCTCCCTATGCATGTTCCCAACTCCTCTTCCATGTACTGTCCATCTTTTGGCACTCAGATTGTTTTTTTTTTTAGCATTTTATTCCACACAAATAAATTAGTCCCTACCTCTTTTGTATTGACCTTTTCCAGCAATGATTCACATCAGTTACATTAGGCACAATTATAAAGTGTCTTGAAACATCAATTCTGTATGTTTCTCTGGGAATTCTAGTGACCAGTTATCTTCTTTTTATGTGAATGTAGCTTTCCTGAGCTTTCTGTAATTATGTTCCTCAAATCCCTGGACCCTCCTAGACTGCTCTCCTTAGGTCCTTCATCAGCACTCTTCTAACTATGGTACAACATGTGAAGTATGAAACAGATTTGGTCATTTAAAAATGTGGACATAAACAATAGATTCAAATGAAAAAAAATGGGAACATTCCCCAAACTATTGAAGTGACATAGAAGCTGCATTCCCTCTTTCAAAAATGACTTAAATACATAGGAGATTTTGAAAAACTGTAATAATCTGACAACAATTATGCATTTGTGTGAATTATACTTTTTATCTCCATTTAATTACTCACTTGTACTCATGTCTGTGATTAATTAGATTGTTTTGAAGCAGCAGTATACAATTCCTGGAAGCTTACTATAAATGGTATGCTAACCACTGACATAACAGTGTAATGAGGTTTATACAAAGCTCTTGATCAGGCTCAGAGCAAACCCACCCTGTGACAGAGGCAAAGTCTGGCAGGAAGGATACTTCCAGGGGCAGCCTTTGCCCTGGGAGCAGTTAGGACAGCTGTTAATCAGGAGTGAGAAACCCGTACAGGTGTGCCCAGGCAGCTTCCATTTCTGGTCCCCTTCCCCAGTTCACAGAACTCCTTTGCAGTTACAGAACCTGCTTAGACCGTGGCATCCCCTGCATCTCTCACTTACTCTGCATGGAGTGACCAAACTCTTGTTCCTCCCTCACCTAGAACACAATTCTCTTTCTTTCCATTTATTCATGTTTAGTGCCGTAAGATACTTCACTGCTGATAAACTCAGTATGTTCAGAATATTTAAATGGAAATGAAGATATGAATTTAAAGAACTCATTTTTTTTTTCTGTATCAGCTTAGTTATTTTCCTACTCTGACATTCTAATAAATGAGTGTCCTTTAGTGTGAGCTTTAGTATTATAAGGGAAACAAAATCACTTATAAACTCACTTGGAGACTTTCAGCTAACAGCACAATTACACATGAATCCATGCCAGAAAATAGGAAAGCAAATATTAGGAGGGTTTTTACTTATATGTATTCTGTCTATGCAGCAGTGTCAGAGATGACAGCTGAAAAGTCTGCACTTTTCCAAACTCTTACTTTTTAATAATCAGCAAACATGATTGAAGGAAGCAGTAAGAAATCTAATAAAAATGAATGCAGAAAGGATTAAGGAGACAGCTCTGTGACAATTTACGGTTCTACATAGCAGTCTCTTGCTATGAGTTGTGATAAGATAAATCTTGTTTACAGTGTGCTAATCCCATGTCCCAAATAATGCTAGTAAGCAATGGATTCAAGCCTTAGAAGAATGGAGCTGCTTGTGCATTAAATGAACAGCCATGGGTAGCAGCAGTCTGAATGAGAGAGCAGAAGGTCAAGGGTTATTCTAGATTACAGTTTTCAATGAGTCATTCACATCTCACTTTCTTCAGAAAATGTTGGATGTACATTATACGTAAATCTTTATTTGAGCTTTTCTAGGTCAATGATTGACTTTTATTGTTCTTTGTAGAGAGAAATTTAGAAGTTGGCTTTCAGGTTTTTCACATAAGAGAGATTTTATGCATTTTTTATGACTAAAAAGTACTCTCACATAGGGAAATAACCTTACTCGTGAACAGACTGTGTGTTTATAAAATATCAGATTCTCCTTTATATCAGTGTCATAAATGAAGGTATAACTTTGCATTTCTCCTTGCAGAGCAAGTGAGAGCTCATGGACTATTACTTCTTTTTTAATCTCTTTAAAGGCGGCAGGTAATTTCACTTCTTACCCAGGTACTATTACTTCAAAATATTAGCTAATTAGATATCATCTGACCTATTGCCCCTGAGAGGTAATGGTTTGGCCCAGGTTGGACATGAGAATGGAACTCAGAAGCCAGATTATATTTCTAGATATGATATTGAATTTACAGGGCACTGGATGCAGCTCACTTCACTTTCCATGACCAATATTTGCTACTGTTGACTGTAAGATTTGAAATACTTTTTCTACATTGGTATATATCTTGTGGGGGTTTTTTTGTTTGGTGTTTTTTTTTGTTTGTTTGTTTGTTTTTGTTGTTGTTGTTTTGCATCAGTAGAAAAGAATGAATGATAAAATTTATCTGAAAAGTTACAAGAACTCTATACAAGCCTGATATTTTCAGTTGTTGCTTAGTGGTAATGATAATTGTTCTGTTGTAGTATTCCACTTACACAAATTCCCTGTGTTCTGCACTATATGCCAAAAGTGAAAAGTTAGTTCTACAGTAGTCAGCTTCTATTTCTTTCTCCCTGGCTTGTTCTGAGAAACAATAATCCAAATTTCTTTTCCTTCTGCCATTTGAATGCCTACATCTTGTATCAAAAGCTAACCAATCTGGAAGCTATGAAGCTGTATTCTTCTTAATCACATCTGTCATCACAGGAGATGGTCACCTTAGCAGAAAGATCACTGTAATTGGTTGCTAATGGGCTATTAAGGGGCTTTCAAGTAGCAAAATGATCATCATAAGTAAGAACCTACAGCCATTCTTTATTTCTCAGTAAGATTAATTTTTTCCCCAGTAATTCCATGGATTAATAATTCAAGGTTTGTGCACCTCAGGAACTGCTTCATGGCTTCTTACCATATGCTATGCAAATTCAATAATTAGCTCTTGACTTGAGATTTCAAAAATAAGATACTACTAACTCCATTTATGGATGGGGAAAATACCAAGGTGAGTAAACCTGAAGGAGAGAATTAGATGATGCTCTTGAGAGAGTCTTGCTTTGATCAGTTTTCAGAATTACCTTGAAGTATATTTACTTGTAACCCATAAACACTTTTAAGTGAATGCACAAGATATTTGTAACCTCAGCCCTTGTTATGTTCCTTCTTTGTTCTTAAATGAATTTCTGGATACTAACATATTAGAAAGCTTTGCAGACTAAACAGAAATGCTCTGTATTCTGTCTAAGCTTGTGCTCACAGTGCTGGTTTCCTTTCAAAAGAAAGCAAAAGCCATGGAAAGTAGCACAAAATACTCAAATATGAAATATTGAAATTGTGTTTTTGATTATATAACAAATGAAAATGAAGAACATGGGCTCTTTCCAATCTCAAGTGGTTACATATCCTACAACTGTCAAGCCATTTGACTTACATGTTGCATTTTGCTCACATACAGCTCTCAGTTTCTCCTGAGTTGAACAGGTACCCTTTCACTGGCAGGCAGTGGAATGAAGAGGCTCACCTTCACTTGGACCTTCCAGCTTTAAAGGTTACTTTTCCAAAGTTGTACAAATGTATTTGCATAATATATATGTAATGTATATACAATTTTTTTGCCAGTAATACCCTTATTCTCAAACATTTCTTTCCAGTTAGATACCTTTTTCTGCCTACTTCTGGATCTGCATCCTGACCAGCACAGTCAGCACACCCTACAGTTAAAACAGGTTGATCTTGTGATTGTGCCTGTGTTTTCTGACAACACAGCCACCCTATGTTGCATTTCATGCTCTCCTTTACTATCCCGACAATATCTTGCAGGACAAGTGTCAGCAGGTGTAAACAGGAAAAAGGAAATGAGCGGCACCATCATAGCACTGCTTTCACTTGAGAGAGGCTACTTTCAGAAGAGAAAGCACTTGCAGTGACTCTTATTTGATTGGCATCATTGTCTAGTGAAGCTGGCACACCATCTTGTGAGCAGGCACAATGCCATCAGAACAGATGGGCGTGTGGAGAGGAAGCCAAAAGATAATGTATGAGTACCAAATGTGTGTATGGAGGGCAAGTTTCCCAGTCAGGAACACCACAGTGGCACTTTATGAGCTTCTGCACCTATGCTTAAGGGAGATAATGTACACATTGCACCTTCACAATAGGTGCATGGGTAATACACTGCAGCAATAGGAAGGGACCTGCAAGTACAGCAGTTCAGTGATTTCAGGACTGTGGAACTTCGTGTAAGGAAAAGGGCTATGTGAAACCCGAAGCCAGTATCTTTATCTCTGCAAACTGGAATACTGTTTACAGTAGATCATACTGTAGGAAGATAAGAAATGCTATACTGAATCAGACCAGAGTTCTTGCTCTTGGCTGATCAAGAGGGATAACAGACAAGCAGGAACCTGGAGCTGTATTAAGGGGCCTCCTCAGAACACGCATATATTCATGACTATGTCTTTCTGAGCTGGTGTTTCCATGTGGAGCATCATATTTAATAACAGCTGGACTTAAGCCTATAAATTTGTGTTATATCTTTGTGACTTCATCTTTACTTTTGACCTCCACAATATCTTACGAGTTCTACAAGTGAATTATTCAGCATTAAATGACCAAGCACTTCCCTTGATTTTTGTTAAATATGTCACTTGATCAGTGTCTCTGCATACCAGTACAGTTCCTATGCTGTTAGAAATGCTTTTCACAGGCCTCCCAGATTTCCCAAAAAGGGAGACAGCATATGAATTTTTAAAAACTTCATCTCAAATCTCCTCTTGGCTAGAATTTGGTCTTAGTATATTGTTGTCCTCCCAGCACCACCAAATCTATAGCTTGTCTGGTCAGCTGCAACACTGCATGGAATATAATCCAGGAAGCCAAATCATTGGCATGATAAATATTCATGAGTGACTCCAGTCAATTCAGACTTGGCGATATTGTGCACCATTTTTAACTGGGCTTGAATCACAGGAGAAAACTGATCACATCAATTAATGTCATGCTGCACTTCAGTAGGAAACTGCATTCTTTCATCCCCTATGGAACATATTCTTCACGAGGCCCATAAGAGTACTAGTGGAATATAAAATAAAAAAGGATGAGGGAAATAGTAGGAGTTACATAAGAAAGTACATGTCTCAGCAGAAGACAGAGTCCACCTTCATCCCAGTCAGTCCGTTGCATGCCAACAAAACTACACAGAAGTATTCATTCACATTCTCTTTGCTATATACTCTCTAAACCACAGCCTTTTTTACTTTATTAGCAGCCATAGGCAAGGATGTGACTGTAATCTGTTTCCATACTTAATGGGAGTTTTTCATACTTCTGACAGGTGTATCCCCAGTCAGATAAGGAAGGACACAGCAACAATCTCCTTTATTCCCAAGAATAAGAAACAGAAAACTGCTCCTTAAGTCTACATGCTTCTATCTTGCCTCAGTAAAACAAGCTCACACAGCACAGATATTTAACACAGTGATAACTGCTTTTCTTTACAAAAAGGACATTGCCTTGTCAATAAAGCATCACTGTAGGATACTGCAACACAATAAATCAAATTAAAAATGTAAACTTTGGGTTTTTAATCTAGTGTAGTGTTTCCTTCAGTGGATTTGAAGATTCACAGTATACTCACTTTACTGCTTTTGTGCTGCTATTCAGGCATACAAAAACTCTTTGTTTTAACGCCTCTGACTTTTTTCAAACCCTCTTTATTATACCTTGAGATATCTTAAAAGACATTATCAAGCTTCACCTCCCTAGCTTTTTTCCCCTGACAATAGAATCCAGTCTGATCCGTTTCCTTTCTTTTATGCATGTTCCCACACAAATACATTGAAGCTCATTTTAGTCCTACTCACAAAAATCTGAAAGAGAAAATCTTTGATCCTTTTTGGTATGTATTGGACATTTTGCTATCTTCTTTAGTACTCACAGTAGAATAAATGATAATCAATAGAGATATCTACTTGAACATAGATGGCTTGATGGAAATGCTTTGAAACACATCACAGAGCCTGATTTGGTCAGGTGTTACCTCTGCAGCAGCCCTGTATCTAAATTATACCAATTTTTTGCTGAAATTTATAAAAGGTGCTATTATCATTTCAAAATACAGTCGTACCTACATGGCTTCTCTCTTGTTGGTATTGACCAGCTGGCTTAGCTCTTATAGCTTCCAATTTGAAGCAAACTATCCACAGAGGCCAGAGATAGGTGCCAACTGCAATAGTTTCTTTCTGGGCTGAGAAAACACTAAACATTTTTTAAAAAGCCAAAACAATCAAAACAAACAAACAAACAAACAAAAAACATTCAAAATATTTTTACCAATATTTTCTCCCATAAATGTGCATATGTAAAATAGAAATACTTATTTCACAGTTACCATTTTATTCCAAGCTTAATACAAAACATTCTTTTGTAATAATAATATATATTTTTCTCTGAATGAGTAACCTGGTCATATCAAATTCAAGTTTGTGAATGTGAATTTGGTTCTAGGTAATACACTGCTTACAGAGCACCTGCCAGATTATAAATTGCTCAATACTGAAATGTCTGCCCTATAGAGAACAACTTCTGCAGGTATTTTATAAACAACTGTGGAGGTTACTCAACCTGTTAATTACTGTCAAATATTCAGTCTGGTATCCAAATTACATATGTTACAAAAAAATATTAATGCCAAAGTTGTCAACAGCAATCCTATCCCCACTGAGCCTTCAAAACGCCCTTGAAGTTAAGGAGGTGGAGTGTCAGTGAGGAATGAAATAAGGAATTTGTGGGAACACAAACATTGTGGGTATGCAGCCTGCAATGACAGATGACTGCTCTGTAAGCAATTCTTGTACATCAGAGGTTCACAATCAAAGTTACACACCTAAAATAACCACTCATGTCAGGGGGTTGTAAAGCAGGTGGAACAAGTACCTCTTGCACCCGAGTCTCAAAAAAAACCAAATGGATAAATACACTAGCTTTAATAATTGCAACAAGGACCATTTCAGAGCACAATTGCAATTGATCCACTGACAAGACTGGGTTCAGAAAAGGCTACTGACAAAATTCCACACCTCAGGATAAAGTTAATGAGGCTGTCGAGGGAACAGCAGGGCCAGATTTAGTGCCAAAAATGCAGCAGTCACACTAAAGAGATGAAGAAGGTGAAGACAAAGCAGCACTAAATGATAAGAAACAGTGTAGCTCAGTGACAGACATTTAGACCCCTTAAAGTCCAATAAACTGAGGAAAAAATTGTTAAATCAATTCATAAGAATTATGCTGAATCCTGACTAAAATGTACATCAGACAAATTGCGCAGCATTAGAGTTAGGAAATATAAGAAGTCAGGATAGTAGACTACATGTCACATGAAATATGAGCAAGGGAAAGGCTTTCTTGGACTCCTTGGATGCAGTTTAGTACTTTCTTGCTGAGCTATAGCAAATTTCTACCATCATAATGACAAAGACACCCTGGCATCCCTTTCCTGGCCTTTCAAAAGCAACTGCAAAGAATGTGGGGCTCAGGCAGAACCCTTAATCACTACCCACTCAAAGCTCAACAAAAAAACGTCCAGTTCTGCTTCCTAGGGATTCTGAATAAAAATGAAAACGATATGGGAGAACATGGAATAGATCTCTGTTATCATGACTCATTTATGCTACTTACAGTTCAGAGGTGAAATCCACTCCAAGATCATAGAAAATCATGGCAGTGGATGACTGCTGATGAGACTTGAGACCACTCTAAATTAGCCAAACCAGACTGGCAAGTCCATCTAAAGATCTCATAAGTGTAATGCCAGAAAAAACATGGTTCATTTAGCCTCCAAATGCATGTGTCCAAACACCACAGCAGATTTAATCTGCACTTTGGTAAAACAGATATGAAAGAATTGAGAGTTTTCTTATAATTCTATTCTATAATCTTCAAATTTCTTTGGATTTTTTTGTGTCAGAACAGTGATGGTGTCCAAAGATGACAAAATCTCGAGCTTGGTATACTTAATAAATTAAATTTAAATAATGTACTTAAATTTACAGAGAATTAAATTTATTAAGGTTTCTTTAGTTCTGAGATAACAATAAGGATCTATCAAACAGCTTAATAATCTAGGTCAAAGCCAGTGTAGAAAAAATTCAATATTGATAAATGAAAACTAATGTACATTGTGGAGATAATGGAAATTAGTCATTCATCTAAGCAGTTTCTAAGCTGATATATTACAGAAAAGGCACCTAACCAATGCTATGGAGAGGTCTGAAGGACAGCCTATAGCAGGAATAAGTGCTCATAAAGAGAAAGAAAAAAAAAAGGGGGGGGCTTTAATATACAAAGAAAATAATGAAATAATGCAAATAAAAATACTATAGATTTTCTGCATCTCAAAGGGGATATTGAAGAAATGAGGTTCATAGAAGCAGATAAATATGATGAAAGCAAAGAAGAGCTCTTAGATAAGGATAAATTGCTTTTTAAACTCATATTTTGTTTATTTTCTTGAAAAGAAGACAAATCGGAACAGGCATGACAAAAAGTGTATTAAGAAGTAATGAAAGCTATAAAGAAGGTCAACTGGGAGCTTTTCTTCTCCTCTTCCATAACACAATAAAATGAGGTACTTATTAAATTGAAATGGGGCAAATTAGGAACTGATTAAAGGAAAATAATTTTTCTCACACAACACATAATTAGATTTTGGAACTCCTTGTCATGGCATTTTGCTAAGGCCATAAATTTAACAAGATTCACAGAGGAATTAGATTCCTTGTAGATAGATTCTTGAGAACACGCTGGTTGAAACTAGGAAATTTACTTAATGTTGACAAAGAATTACTTCAAGTGATTTAAATCTTAATGTTTCAGATATTACAACTAGCTTAACGAGTGTTTCACAGATGACCCCAATTAGTCAGAATGCTGGACTAAGCCTCAGTAGAGTAAAGTCCAGATACTTATGTTTCAAACATTACTCTTCTTGGCTATAGAACAGCATGGCTCTATATGCAGCTTCACACTGCCGGCCAGGATTAAAACCAAGTTTGAGGTCAGGGAACTGAGGGGCAGAGGACAGCTCCAGAAGCAGACAAAGGGGCTCCTGTCCAAGGTTCATGGTCACAGACACCACAGCTGAGGAGACAATCCACATGGAAGATGCTTGCAGAGTTTGTCTCCATCTTTACCAGCTACTCATACAGTCACCACATCATTTTTTTAATGCTGACCATGAAATATTCCAATATGGCATCGGGAATGATGTTTGGCCCTCCTAACCCAACAATACACAATTAACATCTGTTAACCTTCATATCATTTTTTCTGAGTAGAGAAATAAAACTAATTCATGTAGAAAAGACAGAAAGTAGCCACCTGATGAATGTATCACAAACACAGATGTTTAGATCACAGTATTTCAGGAATGGGGAAGAAGTTGTTCATTTCTAGGAGCAGCAGCATTAGAACAGATCAAGAAATAAATGCAAAGAAACCAGGAGAAGAAAAAGGTTAGCCATTGCAAAAACAGAACCAAAACTGGAGAGGAGATCCAGATTTCAAAAGTTTAGACTATGAGGTTTAAGAAGTTTAACAAACAAACAAAAAAATGCCTCTTCATAGGTGTGCAGAAGCAGTGTGTCAGCCAGCCTTTTTTGGCCTATGTGCTGTGATCAGATGGATATCAGCTGCTCGGGTCAACAGAAGTGCATTTCTTTTTGCTCTTCTAACTTACAGTTCCTCATTGAACTTCAGTATTGATTTACTTCCAAATCACATAGTGTACCTTCTTGCACTATTGCTTTTTAGGTAAACACTAACACTACAAGATGGAGCTGATCCAATGCATTTGCTAATTTATCAGTGATGGGAAACCTACGTGATTTCAAGCAATGCAAATTGGTTTGGCTTCTGCACAGCTCTTACTATTTTCAAACTCTGATGGCAAAGAATATTTCCCAGGGTTCATATCAAGTATTCATTTTAACAGCATTAATTTATGATGTGTGTTATTGCACTCTAGCTTGAGCAATGACTTATTCAAAAAGCAAGCAATTTTCCAAAGTAAATATTCATTTTCCTTTCTAACTGTGATGTTCTTTGTGGATTTTAAAATAAATGGACACAGTTGGAAAATGTCTTTTCCACACTCATTGCTTCAGCGTTATTAGGATACTTTTAAAACCCATCTCTTCCTGCAGCATTTCAAAGTTATCTGCTGCACAGCGTCTATTGTAAAATGGGAATTCTGAAGTAGAGCTATGACTTTCTAAAAGAAAGCTCTAAATGTATTTTTAATGCTTTTGTTGTTATCTGCTTCTCTGACTTCAAAATGCCGTAATCATTAAAAACAAGTAATCATTAGAAGATTACTCAGCTTAAAAAAACACATAGATACTTTTTCAATACAATGTTGAATTAATTATCAGTAGATCACAAAACCTCTCTAATGATCCTGGTACATTGTCAGTGCAGCTGTGTCTTTTGTGTCGGATTGAACATGTCCCTTCAATAACCTGCTAGTGATACTGGTTAACTATACCAGTTCATGTAGCTGCTGGGACTCCATTTTTTTTTAGCCCATGTACTGCTTTTTCTTCATGGTGTTCACAGGGAAGGCTGTCAGAACACCAATGAATGGTAGAACTGATAAATAATGCAAGAATAATAATAATATAAAAAGCAGGAACAGATGCACATTCACAGACTGGCAGGTTGTGGCAGATATTAACACTGCAAGCCAGCTTTTCATTGTAATTATATAATACTGAGGGATTTGTGGACAACTGGACAAAGTTAACATGCTTGGCTTAAGTTCTGTCATTTGAAACACCATTTGATTAAACTACATATTGTGATATTTGGACAAAAATGGTAACTCAGCTTCTCAGTGAGTGTGGATTTTGAATGTGACACAGCAAGTCTGAGAAGTGCTCAGAGAATTAAGCCCTGACAAGAAAGGCACTGGGGTAGCAAATTATGGCATCTTATAACAGTTGGCATTTACAGCAAAAACTTTTTGTGAAAATTTTCACTAATAAATTTGTTTCTCTTGGATTTCTCAAAAATCCTATCAGAAGTTAGTTATTAACTATCTGCTAAAGTGAAGTTAATATACAATAATTCTGGAGTCATTAATACTCATAGCATGTTAGATATCTATTGACCTAAGATCTGCTAACAAAAATCCTCATAAAATAAATTGAATTTTTTTCCATCCCAGCCTACTTGAGGAAACTGTGTAGTGTATAGAGGCAACAGCAAAAACAACCCGAGCACCTGCATGACATTGTGTATATACAAGAATACATTTTCTGAAGGACTACAGACACTACTGATAATTCAAATGTCACAGCACATACAAATAAACATCAGATGTTAAATTATATCTTTCTGGAAAATCAATATATGATATCATTTTCAAATAATGATGGTACTTTTTTTATAGGAATCAGGAAGAACCATTATGCAAAAAAAGTAGACAAGGCACCTTGCACCTTTTAGTCTCTATATTATTTGTTTTAAAAATACTATTATAATCCTGTAAAACAGAAGTAGGTTTTATTGGGTAGGGCTCATAAAATGCATCCTGAAGAAACTGCTTTAGTTAAGGCTGATGCTTTTCATCAAAAAAGAAATGAGAAATGAGCACTGATAGCTATTGTTTCAGATCAAAATTCAAACTATATAACACGAAGTATTTTCAGTGTGGTGAGTTATGTATACATGGTTATTCAAACCAGAATACATAGGTTTTTCTACAAAATAAAAACACCTTTTCAAATACTGTGTAAGAAAAATCTTACAATAGGCATTTTTCTCTTTAAATTTAATTCTGACCTTGAAAAAAAAAAAACTGAATAAATTCAAAGTGGATCAAATAGTTTCTAAAATAACCCATTTATAAAGAGGAAGCTACATAGCCATAGAAATGTTTATAAATAGATGATGCATACAGAAATACAAAACTGATTTTGCAGAAAAAGCATGATTTTAAGAGATCTGCAGCTGTTCTCAACCTTGAGCACTGTCTATATGAGCCAAGAGGTTTTTGTCTAGTTCTGAAGCTAAATTAACTTCATGGCTTGTTTTCTATCCCCTTGGGTAAGCTCCTGACGTATACCATACTAGGCAAAAAGCTTACCCTCAATTTCATTTTCCCTAAATTGAAATGCTTTAAAAAATAAGCATAAATGTATTTCAAAATGCAATTGCTTTGGCCCTAAATCTAGCTTTTCTTGGCAGAGTGCATTTGTTTTTAATCTGAATGCTAATACTTTGCAATGTGGCACCATATATAAAACCGTAATTTACATTGTGCCAGAGATCTATAGTACTGCAATACTAGTCAATCAATAGATGATTGGAGTAGTTTTTATTTCAATTGAATATTAAACTGTAACATAATGCTGCAAATTAAGCTATAGATGATATGTACCAAAATAGAGCAGAACAACTCAATTCATTCCAACTGTCTCAAAGAGGAGGAGAGCAGGTTAGGAGAAAGAGTTTTGTGATTTCATATCAGTTTGTTAAGTGTGCATATGATGCATATCAGCAAAGGCTATACTGATGGAGGACAGATCTCATGGAATCCTGAAATAAGATTAAGATTTTCATCATGACTTCAATGGGAATTAACTTTGAAAAGTGGAATTATTTGCAGATTTCCATATTCCTCTCCAACTTCTACTCCTGCCAGCAAATCTTGCTATGAGCAGGGAAACAATTTAATTTGTTTCACAATTATATGAAATACATTATTTCAAAATGTAGTCCATTTTGCTATTTTTTTCTAAGTAGACCTAAGCAGAATTCCTGCCTGGACCTTCTCGTGTAGAAGTGCAAAGCAAGCTGTAGTACTAATTCTCAAATTTTCCTTGTTTTTCTTTATCATATTATTTTGCATTTGTTTCATCAGAAATAAGTAATCTAATACAGATCAGGATAACAAGCCTTACACAGTCAAACACGATGCTTCTAACTGTAAAAAACAGAAAATTTGTTTCACATTTATCATGGAAATGGATAACACCTACCCAGGTTTTTAGTTTCCCTACTAGCTGAGAAAATTTAATGAACAAAATTGTTTTCCACACACTAAAAGAATATTTGCATATGTTTGAATATCCAGAGATTATTTTGAAAATCATATTTAAGATCACTTTATAAAAGGAAATCTTTTTCACTACATTTACTGTCAAATTTTAAGGAGATGGAAATTTTAGCAGAGAAAAACATACACATTTCTGTTTAAGTTTCTCAGCTAATACAGTTTCCCTAAGTCCTTTAGGTTTCAAGTCTTGTTCAAAAACTTGCTTTTTCATAATGCCCTAGATGAATTTATTCATGAGTAAATTGATATTTAGTATTCAGTATAAGATTTTTTTAAAATATTAAACATTTTTCCCTCTTTCACCCGTGTAAGCATGATCTCCCCAGCTACATTCTTTAGTGGAACAATCAACTGGGTTATTCTTCCCTTACTGGACAGGCACTCTTCCTCCTAATACAAGTTTCAACACCACATCACTCAGAACTATTCCAGCATGAATACATTTTATTCCAAGCTGAAGTTATCATTTTCAGTTAAACCAAGTCTACTGTCTTTTCTAGTACAGTTTACACCAGCACACAGTCTGAGTTGGTTTGGAGTCTCCATGAGATGCCTCATGGATCTGCCACGCAGTCCAAGAAGCCACACCACAGCAATGTTTTGGATTAAGTAAGGACACTCCCTTGTGCTGTCCCAGCCCCTCCCTCAGCCCATTCCCCACAGACATGAGACCCCACTCACCAACCCAAGGGGAGGATGTCTTTGAGAGAAGACTGAAGGTAATACTGCATGACTCCTCTGTGTCCCCCCATTCAGTGAAGGAAAAGTGTCAGCTCAAGTCTGTAGCAGGGAAAACGCACAATGTGGTTAATGCACAGCATCATATCCTCTCCTTTTTCAAATACTGCATACAGCAGGAAGAGCCGAGTCGTTCCTTGTCAGGAGAAAAGGGCCAAAAAACTTGGTTAGATAGCAGTGTTACAGCATGGGAACATGAGATTACCACAATCTGTGTCTTTCCTTGACAACTTGCAACTACAATTATTTGGCAAACCTATTGAAGGGGATAAAAAAATGTCCACAGTGGTTTCGAGGCATTTAAACGTGTGATGGCTGCTAAAAGAGTTGAAGAGCAAATTCCTCCAGAACTGGACAGGCTTCCTGCAAGCTCCATGGGGAGCATTTGTGCTGTCTTGAGGAATGGTGATTACATTCGGTTTGGATTCTAGCTCTAATTCCAGAATGTACAAATTTTCCCATTTCAAGTGTTATACTTTGCATTTTCCCATTTCTGCAGCCTTTTCATTTTGCTGCATGGTGACTGATTTACTGTATGCTTTATGTTGTGGTTACTATTATACATGCTACCTTACTTTATGTGTTTTATATGAAATTCTACTGAGAAGAAGCTTGTTTATTTCATGTCCTTTTATTGGGCATTTTTATTCTAATAATGGAATTTGGTTTAAAAAAAAAATGGCCTTGTAAGTCCAAATAGCTGACCAAGGCTTACTGAGCGTAGAAGAAGAGTACTGTAAGTTTAATGCTGGATCAAAACCAAACAGGAAAAATCACTGGAAGTTTTAAAGGCTGTCAGACACTATAGCCATGAATCTGCAAACAAATTCATCTTGCTGCACTTCATCTACAGAATGTGCACAGGGAAAATGTTCTTTCATCAGCCCTTACATAAAAAAAGCCTTGATAATTTCCATGGTTTGAGGAGTTAGCTCAACTTCCTTTTGATTCTTATTTCTGATTATCATATATACACACATACACAGCAAGGTGTTTTAGTTTAAATTCAGTTTTTAAGGAAATGTCAATAATATCTGAAGTTAGATTTGATTCATATTTGCTATTTTAATAATAAAAGTACATACTGAGTAATGTAACTGCTTTATTTCATCCTTAATTCTAATTATATATATAATATATTGTTTTACAATACAAACTGTAAAAAATTCAGCATTGCTTGTTTCCACTCAAAATTACATGCAGTATATGACAGCATGTGCTTAATTTTCTTGGCTAACAAACTCTGAGTCAGTGTGTGTATGGGCAATCAAACAAAATCATAACAAAAATAAAGCATATGAGACAGATAAAGCACCAATACTACAAAATAGAATGCAGTACAAAAGCAATCACACAAATAAAGATGGAAAATAAAAGGAATGTTGTAAAACAGTTGAGATAAATTATGGCATTTTTAAGTGCACAAGAAACTAGAGGTTATTACAGGAAGCAGTATTACTTGTAATGGCATGGGTATTCTGGTGACAAAAGAAGTAAACATGCAGTAGAAGGTGCTTCTAGAAAACAACATGAATCATTCTGGGAAGAATAAAATCTGCAGGAAATCAGGAGTCCAGCAAGAACTGAACATCTGAAGGCTGACAAAAATGACAACATCAGAAGGCAACTAAAGAAAAATACTTCATAATCTTTGGATGATTTAATTTTAAGTGGGAAGACATAGAAGAAATATTAGCAAGGTCTTTGAAAAAAAAAGACAGGTGACAATTTCTGGCTGAAAATATCATCTATTACCATAAGCTACCAGAAATTACTCCTGTTTCCTAATTAAGTGCTTTTTAAATATAAATAATAGAAAAAAAATCCACTTAACAATAGTTGGTATATCCAAAACACAATTCAGTCTACAAACAAGATAAACAAGTATTAGAGTAGCAAAATGATATGGGAGCTACCAGTCACTGAATCAGCAATAGAAGCTAAAAGTTCAAGAAATGATAGCATATTTTCTCCAGTAGGTGAATTCTATCTTCCTCTATAGGGTAATGTCATAGAATGGCTTGGGTTGTCTTGCAGTTATCTAATGACCACAAATCTGTCTCAAACTGAATGCTGAAAGAACTAACAGCAGACACCAGGTACAAAAACTGAGAGGCAATCGAGTATACATCCAAAAAAACCCACAAAAACCAAACTCTCTCTTATCTCATAAATAATAGTTTCTCATACATAGCCCAAGAGCCCCTTCATGGCAGTGAGCTGACATCTCCTCTTGAATGCAGACAGCTCTCAAGGTTACCTCTACACAGAGGTCCTTCACATCTTTACATCAAGATTCTCTGCTGATAGAGATTCCCAGTTACTAAAAGTATCTTTAAGCTTTGCTAGCTTCGCTAAAATCATATCTTAGATTGCTTTTCACATATAATCCCTTAGACATGAACTGCTGACCAACCCTGGGACTAGAAATGGATTCAGCTGCACCTAGGCTCCCTCCTCCTGTGGTTCAAGGAGTTCAGAAAGCAAAGGTATCCACTCTGAACATCATGACTTGATGGGAGGGTCTCCTAGATGCATGTGTTTAACCCTATCCACTATGCAGTCAATAATCGTGTATTCAACCATCTGAAATGATTTGTTAAATCACTATTTGATCTCTTCTCTCTTATGACTATAGAGTAGTTTCTACTCATGGCATCTAGTTCCAACCCACTAGACCACTTTTCCCATCCTGCCCAGCCTTGAGCATTTTCACAGATGGGGCATTCACAGCTTCTCTGAGCAACATGTTCCAGTGCTCCACCACCCTCAAATCACCTTAAAATAACAGTAAAGTAATATCTTCTTTTAACCTAATCATCACCACTGTTGCAGTCTCTAGGCTGAGATCCTATGCCACAAGCTCACAAGCATTTTAGACTGCTATCCATAATGAAAATACTAGAACAGAGTAGAGATTTGGATGGGTTTGAATGCATACCCCGAAGGCTGGAGGTAGGCTTGTAACTTACCTGTGCTGAGATCCTCTTATAAACCATGCTGCTAAAACAGAGGGAAAGCTATACTGAGAAGTAAGTGCATTTTTATATATTTTTCACTTGTGTGCTGCATTCCTATGCTCCATCTGGTTTCTCTTACAGCCTACATCCCTGATGACAATTGACAGTTCAGGAATTTTATGATCTTGACTCTCATTTTTGTAATGGACTTCTTGTGAAAATATGTTGTTTTGGGACACTCTGACTTGCCAAAATATGCCAGACCCAATATCTGAATCAAGCGTTCCAATGTGTGATTCATGCAATTTTACTGCCTGTCATGAATATTCTTTTTATTTTCAGACAAGAAAGCAATTAAAGACTGCCTTCTGTGTTTAGAAAATGTAAAATACCTCTTTTGTACAACCACCTTTTCTGTTGCATTAGCAGCCTAACTCACTGACCATCTAACAGTTTGAATGCAGTGATTATGAATCCCATACCAAGAATCACCCTCGCTACTTCATTATGACATACGTTACAAGAAAAAACATAAACATTTCCTCATTGTTGTCTTGCTTGGGATTTAGATATTACGTACTCACACATATTAGAACTGTGTATTTCCTGAATCTGCTTCCATGTCGTCTCAAGTTATAATTTCACTCAGACCCAGAAAACATTTTGTTACAGAAAATATTTAGCTTTTTGCAGAACCAGTGCTAAGAACAAGGCAAAAATATATCCCTTTTGCTGCTTCAGATTTTCCAGTGATTCTTCACGTGAGACACCTAGACTCTTAGCAATTTTAACCTCTCCAAATCAGGCCTTTACTTTGGCTTTAAATTATCATAATCAGTTCTTGCCACTAATTGCAGATATCTGTCATTAGAAACTGACACATTTGGGGTACCCAGCATTTATAAAGCTCTAGAGCACAAGATACGTATGGCTTTTGTCTTCTGTGCAGGCAATGAAACCAAGCAGAGAACAGTCTGAGCTCACTGGACAAGTGAAGAGTGATACCTTGTGTTTGCATTTTCTACAAGAGGGAGAGGGAGAGGGAGAGGGAGAGGGAAGAAAAGAAAAGAAAAGAAAAGAAAAGAAAAGAAAAGAAAAGAAAAGAAAAGAAAAGAAAAGAAAAGAAAAGAAAAGAAAAGAAAAGAAAAGAAAAGAAAAGAAAAGAAAAGAAAAGAAAAGAAAAGAAAAGAAAAGAAAAGAAAAGAAAAGAAAAGAAAAGAAAAGAAAAGAAAAGAAAAGAAAAGAAAAGAAAAGAAAAGAAAAGAAAAGAAAAGAAAAGAAAAGAAAAAAGAAAAGAAAAGAAAAGAAAAGAAAGAAAAGGAGAAAAAACCCTATTGCATTAGGTTAAATTATGTGAAGATTTAGCATAAAATGTGACTGGAATTAATATAAAGAAAAAGCTTTCTGTCTCATTAGATGGTGTGAGTTTCAAAATCTGTTCTAAAAGTATTGTAAAGTGTGTAGTGTTGTAGATTAATGCACTGAATACATTTCCACAGTGCTTGATGTGTTTCATAAAAGGTCCATTTCAGAAGTGTGCTGTATTATAGGTGAACAGTCGCAGTAAATAATCTTGTTACAGAAACCTAAGCAATTTTTACAAGGCGTATTTCTGGCTGACTGAACAATTTATTCTCCAGATGTCACATTGTATTTTTCCAATATAAAATGAAACAGCTTTTTTTTTTTTGCTTTTTTTTTCTTTAAGGCAGTCTCTTTTGTTTGATGAGGCTGCATCAAAGATACATCCTTAAAAAGAAAAAATTATTATTAAAACTTGTCATGGTTTAAAATGTACACTATGTGATTACAATACGTAATTTAACATTTAATTTGATTTAGAGATAAAAATCTGCACCAAAATGTGAACACTGCTGAGGACATCTGTGCGCATTTAAAAACAAAAGGAAGAGGAACATCAGCTCTAAAATTGATCATCTATGTTGATCCTAAAGGTAGCTGACTAACTCCACATAAAGATAAAACTGTGTCACATCAGATAACAATGGCTAATAAAACCATATGCAGTGTTACAGACCCTGGAAGATTACACGATCATTTGATATGATAAGAACTGCTTATCCAGAAGACAAATGCAATTAAAAATATTTTTGCTGAGCAAAGTATCAATGGAGATAAACTTTAAATTGCAGAGTAATTTTCCAACATGTATCTTCTTGGCTTCCAAAATTTTCAAATGGACATCCTACCCAGTAAAGTTCTGTGAATATTACCATCCTATCTTATTGATGAAATGGAAAAATAGTCCTGTACACTAGCAGTTATTACGCATTTGCACTTTGTTTTGCTGTGTTCACTGTGCAGATAGAATATTGACATCAAAGGATAAAGTGCTAGGCTTCTTAAAATATCCCCCATTTTGCTCTTCACTGTCTTTTACTCGTGTTTCTATTACTCCTACCTTCCACAAAGCTGTGCATCAATAAAAACCCACATAAAAGTGCCAGAAATTGAATTCTAGAATGTCTGCTTAGAAAAAAAGTGTGTCAGAACCAAAAGAAAGTGGATTTAAAGTGTGATGAAGTCCTAAAAGTTTCTTCAAGTGAACATGACTTTTACAGAAGCCAGATTGGAGCAGAAAAGTCTTATTTTTATTCAATTTTCTCTTGGATTTCATATGTCAGCACCTTTTGTGAACTCTACAGACATATTTGCATTCTACTATGCTAGAAAATACTGCCTGACCTGTAACAAACATCCAAAACCTGCCGGGATGCTTTCCTATGTAATTGCTGAGGAGACCCTGCTTTAGCATGTATGTTCAAAGATTTCTGTGCTGTTGTGGCACAGAACCTATTGAAGCATACTTAAACTTATTTTAGAAAATAAATTTCATTTGTACTTTCTTTTTGGGCTTCATGTCACTTAATGAAGTTAAGGTCTTGCAATCTACATGGTTATCTGGAGCAAGCCTGGGCTGTTTTTCACTTGTAGAGGGTTCATTGTATAATCTGGACCAGATACTGAGAAAATGCTATTTTTTCCTACTGTGTACTTTAATCTAGATTGCGTTAAAGTTCAAGAGTTAAAGAAATATACCACTGCAGTTTTCACCCAAATGATATTTCTGCAATATAGATGAAAAGTGACAAAAATGTTAATAGCCAAGGAAAGATATTTACACTGCAGGATAGGCTGGAATTTGGCTGGAATTTAAGCAATGACAGAAAATGTTTCATGAGATGCCATTTCAGGGAGCTCAGTATCAAGACTATAGATTGAGCTTGTTTGTTCTCAAGAATGGTGGACTCTCCCAGTGTTTTTTTTTTCGCTGGAGGCCACTGCCTCTATCATACTCAACTTCAGATTCAGACAATTACATTTACACATGATCTGATCTCTTCTGAAACGGATTGTCTGCACAGTTGTGAACAGAGAAAAAGTTGCATGTCAGTTTGACTGCTTTGTTGATAGACTGTTTAAGGCAGTTGAGACACAGAATTTAGTGTCAAATATGTGCTGAAAGAGATCAAAGGAAGGATTGATTCTTGAAAACTCCAGAGTTAAGAAGCCTAGGGGAAGTTCTGACGAGATGTTTCAAAGTTCAAAAGAAAGTTTGTCTCACACAGTGCAGTGCCTTAAGTCCTACTTGACTGTATCCTCCATGGATGGAGTCAATTCCAGAGTCCAGTCTAAAATAACATCATGCCAGGCTTGGGTATTTGCTTCAGCTATATCAGATTAACTAGCTACTCTCTAGGTTGTTCTAAAACTACATTCTAAACTGGATGGCAGTAAATCAGCAATGCAACTTCAGTGTAGCCTCTGGAGGAAGAAATCTTTTTTGTAACAAACGTGAGTATGAGATTATCGCTGTCATTTGAATTCCTACTCCTGCTTTTCATCAGGCAACTGCAGTCAGAAAATTGAGAGTATCTGTAAGGTAAGGAGAGGATATTCATTTCAGAACAAGAGTGTTGATCATATTACTCACTGCTGGCTAGCATATACAAAAGACAACATATAATGATGATGGTTCACTAAGTCTTCAGCTTCTCACTCACTTCCAGTGTCCTCCAGGAGACTCTGAGATTCTGTTCAAGTCTGTTATTTTTTTGAGGCTGAATCAGGATAATTGGTCTGTCTGTCTTCTTGCCTGAGAACTCCAAGGTCTCTGATCATCAGCTTATTAAGGTGATAACCTGTCAACCCCATGAATGTGTTGTAATATTCTCCATTTTGACAGACAGTCCCCTTTGGCCTACAGTGGGGGTAGTTTCAGAGTTACCATTTGAAAGTGCAAGGGATACAAATGAGGAAATGAGTATGGTACTTTTCTATACATCCGTTACTCATACAGATACTGGTGAGCACCATTAAAATACTGAAGGCTTTTCTTTTTCATGTTAGGGCAAACAGATTTGCTTGTTTTTCTCTCTGAAGACAGAGACTTGATTCATCAGATGAAAGTAAGGCAGGACCTCCAGGATCTTTCCTGGTTAGATCTTCAATATGTTGAACATCAGCACTAGCTATGTTGCCTTGTCTTCCTTGCTGCTGGTTCATCCCATAACTAGTTGGCATCTCAGATACAGCTACTTAGGACAAAATCTTTTCCTTCCAAGGATGGTCCCCCTACACTAAGCACAGCACAGCTGAAGGATTCCTTGGGCAAAGGAAGGGAGATCAATCATGCCATGTGAATGGAATACCCGGGCCCTGTATCTCCTGATACAAGACAGAGCTTTGGAAGTCATTAAAAGTGCCAGAGGAGCAACAGTTATACAGAAATGCACCAGATACTGTAACACTCCACAAGCATAAAACAATGAAATTAAATATTTTTATCTTTAAAGCAAGCCCTATGAGTTACCATTGCATCTACCTTTCTTTCTTGTTTGCTTTGGAAAAGGTGTGGAAAGAAGGCAGAAAGGCACAGTTATAGTTGTAAAGCACACTGCTTGCTAGCCCATAGCAAGGAGGCCCAAACAACCAGCATCAAACAGCTAATGGGTCCAGATACAAGCACAATAGTCTCATTTGGAAATGCTTTTTTTCCTTTGCTTCCAAGTAAATAATGTCATTCCAATAATGTCAGTGAGATACTGGAAGCAGGAGGACCACAAACACAGGTTTTTAAAATTTTAAGTAACTAGCGTCCTCTTGTCTTAAAGATTAGCAATTAGTAATCTCAGTAAGAATCAAGAGAGTCTAACACAACACTTAATGGGCAATATACTGAAACATTCACTCATAATTAGTATTTTATCTAAGAGTATTACTTAAGGTACCAGTGGGTTTATAAAATAGTAGCCAACTTTGCATTAAGGCAAATTGGAACGGAACACTTATACAAAACAGAACAATTTTAATTGCCCATCATTTCCCATGCTGCCATTTTCTCCAACTAAGATATCTGTGTCCCTTTTAATTATGCCTCCCACAGTCCAGTCTTTCTTATCCCTGATCCTACAAAGAAGTAATAAGATTGTGCTCATCAACTATCCTATTACCATAGAAATGATGGCAATGTCATAAATTCTGCAGTATGATTCCTTGACAGGGTTGATTAGAAACAGATGATGAGCTGTAGAAAAACTGAACTCATGATTAAGCACAAATAGTGCTTATGATGTACAAATAAGGAAAGAAAATATATATAAGATCATATCAAGAATGAGTATGTTCCTACTCTACATATTTTTTTGTGTTGCAGAATTGCGTTTGTTTTCAGAGGTCCCTCATTTATATTTTAAATCCCACAAATATAAAACTGGTAAAGATATGTGCTCCAGAATCACTGGAAAAGAAAAAAAAAAAAAAGATATTGTAGAACACTACATAGAATCTTCAGTTTCTCACTCAATAAATATACTTCACATTACAAATTCATTATAGCTATCTCAATACGCTCTTTGACAACTATACACATCTGCATTATGTGTAAACAAATACAGATAAATCATAAGCTTTTAATATTTTCAACTAGATCTACTGGAATTCAAAGGACATTTTATTTAGAGTCATTTCTGTTAAGTTCTGACCAATCCCTTCATGAAACTACTCCCCGTGAACTGCTCTGCATCTTGTCTAAGTCTCCCTCTCTTCCCTAATCCCAGTGAAGGCCTTGGTTCAGACTGTTACTGACACACTCCTCTTCCAGTATTCAATAACTTAATGAATGAATCAATATTAGATGCTTATTTGTCTTCTGAATCAAGACATTCATTGAGTTCACAGTAACTAATAAAGGAAAATTTCTATTGGTATCATTCAAACATTTCACTCAAATATAGAAATATAATGTATGAAAATATAAAAATGTCCCAATACAGTTCAAGAGACTGACATTTCATTTCAAATTTTAAGTGCTAAATCCTCCATTCGTACATTACTGGAGATTTGACAACGCCAGTTTCAACCACAGTTTTATTTCACCAGTAAAAGTGTGCAGAGGGGTGTGCAGACCCTTTCCAGGCCATCTCTATTCTCAGGCCTGATGCAGTGTTTCTTCTACTTCAGACTATTTAGTCAATGCCATTAATCAAAATCCTATAGCAGAAAATGCATGCATAAGTCCTACACATTTATTGCCATGGCAACAATTCAGGCTCTTGTTCATATGTCAAGCTACATCAGTGGAGATAAATTCTATTGTTTTCACACTGACAGTTCTCTCTGTGTTGGACTTAATCCATGGAAAAATATAGCTTTGCTTTTTATTAAAATAAAACACAGACCACCCAACTCTCCAAATCCTCATTCCTCACAAAGTATCAACTGAACAATCTGAATAGTTATACAATTATAGTCTGATATTTAGGTTTATGGTAGTAATGAATGTGTAAGAAGTGGCTCAGTACTATGATATTGTTTTAATCTCTGGAATTGGTTAGAAATTTAATTCTTCCTGAAAAGATGAGCTCATTGCTGTGAAGCTAAATAGTTACAATACCAGAGCATAGTGGTCTTGAATAACATTGTAGTATTTAAAAAAAACTGCCTTTAAGCTCGGAGTGAAGTTAGTGTAATTCTTTTTCCAACTTAGCTTAGATACTGTATTTTTCATAACATAAATATTAATGATTTTTGTATAATCTTGTCCAGAGAGAGATTTTTTTATTTCACTGATCTCATAACAAAACACACTCCCATGTGGGTGATTTGCAAGTTTGAACGAAAGATAAGCATCGTTTTTTGGGGCATAAGCTTCTATATACTTATATTTGTTATATTATGAGCAAGTCTTAAAGTCTGACAATATTTTACATGATTTTACTGTATGCTAGACCACAGTTTTGCATCCTACTTTTTCCAGACGCATCTTCCTCATTATCACAGACTAACAAGAAAACAGTCTCTTGTTAATAAAATACTTCCAATGCTTCAGCATCTCATTATTTCACATGTATGTGTGTGACGCTTCCTAGAAACGCACAAGCCTCATATCACCGCTAAAGACACGTCCTTTTCAATCTGACCCTTTTTTCCCTTCTTCATGCAGATTTAAGCTCCTGCTTTTACAGCATACTTCATATTGACAAAGCCTATTACCATGATATACTATACTGGAGTTCATTTCAACTAATATCCACTGCTACATCTGTTACTGTCAGCGCCCAATCTAAGTTCCTGTGTCAATGAAGATGAAGACAACTATTATATTTACTTATTGTCACACCATGTTATGCCAGTATCAGAAACAGCTTCACATACACACTGTGTGTGACTTGCATCAAATATATATATTTTTAAATGGGGGGCTTTGTGTAATTTGTAAATATCCTGTGAACTTCATTCATATTAATGAAGCAGCGTTTGCACTTTACTGGCATTTTGATGCAAATTACAGTAACTCTTTGTGTGCCAAGTCTGCCTCTCTACGTGACACAGGCCATGCTTCTAAAGCAAGGTTGTTAATTCCCTGGATGAGCAGCACGGGCCATACTCTGCCTTCTCAGTCACCTGGGCTGCTGGGGAGGCTAAGCACAGGCTGGAAGAGCTTGTCAAGTAATTTGCCTTTGAATGTTGACACGTTCTTAAAGAGAAATATGAACAAAAGATCTTTCAGTGTCTGAGAAACTGAGAAAAAAGACTTTTATCTGGACTCCAAAAAGTAGTGTTCTACAATTATTTTCCTTGCCCTAACTAAAAGGACCAGGTTTCTCACCACTTCTGAAACCAGAAATACACAAGTCTTAATTAAAAAAAAAAAAAAAAAAGCTTTTTTTAAAAATAGTAATATCTGAAGCAGAACAAAAGCAGCTTTTTTCCACACACATGACTTACACTTGAAAATAAAATTTTAGTTCCCAGTTTAGCACTGCCCTCTGGTGATATGTATCTTGGATACGTATGTGACCTAGTCCATCAGTGCACCAGCCCCAGTTCTGGACAAGACTTAAAATGCAATTTAGGCACTCAAACCTAAGTAAATAATTCTGAAAATACTGTCTTTAAGCCCTCAGCTGCTAAGATCTGAAAGATGTTATATTTCTGCCCACCAAGTTCCGTAGGCTGAAGCATTCTTTATGCATGGGCAGAGTTGCTGCCATCTTGGCTTGCTGTCTTGCAAATCCGTCTTGTCTTTTCCTTTAGGAGAGGAAAGAATGTCTGGAAGTGGACTCTCAACTTTCTAACTATGTCTACATACTGACTACCTCAACCATGTTTTAT
Source organism: Cyrtonyx montezumae (assembly GCF_038088225.1). Taxonomy (NCBI): domain Eukaryota; kingdom Metazoa; phylum Chordata; class Aves; order Galliformes; family Odontophoridae; genus Cyrtonyx; species Cyrtonyx montezumae. The sequence goes on from NW_027071903.1 coordinate 11,843,126, forward strand.
CTTTCGCAGACTGACTATCAAACAAGTGTTTTTGGACCACAGATCGGTCTATAGGCAACTGTATCTGAGTTGTAGGGAGTCATTGTAATCCTAGAAGGATGAAATGTATGAATCTTCCTTTTAGCAGACAGTTTCCTGCCAATTCTGTTGGCTGTTTGTGAATGTAATTAGGAGAAAACAAATGACCCTACTGTTATTAAACAGGTCAATGTTTCTCAACCTTTTAAAATCCATTAATCTCTAAGCTTTTTGAAAATAATTCCTTATCCATAATAGCTTTTTACATACAAATGCATAAAACCATAAAATTTTTCAATATTCATTTATTACTGTTGAAAAAATCTACTATCTTAACCTAGTATAATGAAAAACACTGTTCCTGTCACGATTCTAATGATTGTTAGCTGTGTTGAAATTCTTTTCAAAGCTCTTTGAGGGATGCTATCAGGTTCTCTACTCCTTTGAAAATCTTGTCTTTCATATACGTGGTATCAACAAGAAATAGTATGAGAAGGCAGCGTTCTTGATGTAGCTTTCTGGCAAGAACCAGTGAATGTATGATTCTTAATGAGATCATCAAAAACATATATTTATATTTTTGTTTGTTTTTTAACCAAACAAAAATATTTGTGCATCCTAAGCCAGAGTCATAGCTGCAGTTGAATGCAGAATGCCAAAAACATGTGAACCTGATTTGTCTCCTTAAATGATAACCAAAACAAAAAGAATGAACTTTTCCTCTGAGTTCACTGTGCAATACTTACATTATTAATCAGAATTATGTCACAGAATTATTGCTTTGCTTAATAATGTGCTTAATGTAAATTTAATGTAAAAGATCCATGATAAAGGCAGTCAAAGCTCTATTAAAATCTTTCTGCAAAGTTCGGGCACTACATTAGAAGCTTTTGGCTAATAGCCTAATGTTAATTTGGATTCTAATCGCTTGATATTTAATGTGGTTTTGTAATTAGATTTTTTTTCTAGACAAAGCAAGAAAAAAACATAAGGGTCAGAGTGCATGACTGTCATTAACTACAGTGCATTTCTAGTACATGTATAACCATAACACAACTTCTACAATAAAAGTGCAGATTGTGCCCTCGTCAACAACCTGTGTTTCATTCTGTAAATGGAAAAAAATAGATGACAATCAAGTGATAAATACCTGCAGCTGTTCACACATACTGTTCCAATTTAAAAGGTTCCCACCCTCTTAGCTGATCCAGAATAATAGTTTACTTATTTCATCTCCAACGCTGTTTCAGTAAAAATTAGTTAGACGTTAATATGTCTCCAATAATCTTAGATCATTTCAAATTAAACAGTTTGAGAACAATTGTATGATTAACTGTTCTGGAAGAAGTGATGATACAGTAAGTAACCTCCAGGAAGGAGGACACAGATATATCCAGGACAGCATAGGCAAACAGAGCATGTATCTGAAGTTACAGACAGAAAGAGGAGTTGTCATAAACAAATGCATCTCCTTTCTTTAACTTACATGAGAATTTCAAACCAAGCTATGGTAATCTTAAATCAGTGATCTAGAATAACATTCTCTATTTTCTCAAACTCTTTAAACTGGCTTTCAGTATGCTAAAATATTACAAAGTGAAGGGAAAAATACATACTCTAAAATAATTCATCAGTGTAGATGAAAACCGTATCCTTAGATAAAAGTGAAAATAAACGTAAAACTATGACTGTCACTGCTTAATCTGATATACCTCAACTATTCATATAGGTAACAGTACAGAAAATGAAATATTCAATGAGCTTCAAAAGCAGGTTTTGCTTTAATAAGAAAAAGGAAACCTGCAAGTTGTCTGAAGTTACAGCCACGTGGCTCTAAAAGTGGCCTTCATCAGAAGCATAATCATCGTCTTTAATACTGAAGACACTGTTTCCACTAGAAATATGAATAAATTTGTTGAGGAATATAGTCTGGTTAAATGTTTTCTGGCAAAATTTATGAAAAAATTAAAACAGTAGATACCAGGAGTAATACTTTTGCTTTCTTCAATTTTAATTACTGAATATTCAGAGTTGGTTTAGGATTCTTTGTTTTCTTACTACTTGCTTGGGGCTCTATTTATTTTCTGCCTTGTGGAAGACACTAGACATCTGAAAAATGTATGATACCAACGTTATTGCTGGCAGTTAGAGCATATCTGGGAAGGGAACATCATTGCTGTCATTCAGTAACTAAAAATACTGATGGTACTGAGTTTTGAGTTACATAACTGAGCTCCAGACTATCATACATATACACTATTTGCAGCCAGTGATATACTTGAGAAAGGTTTTCTATCAATGCATCACGAAGCAGACAGCTGTTGATAAGGAGAACATTCTCTGATTCATTTCTCAAATAATTCTCCCTCTGCTGGTGTTGGTAGAATAGATATGGGACATTAATTTCTTCCCTTTCCCTACAATACCCTGGTGGTGATGAGAATACAGGGCATGGCTATACCATCAACATATCAGCAGTGGGTGTGCATCTCATAGGTCATCTGTACGAAATCTAGACACCAAAGAACTGGATTTTGTGTCTAAATACATAGGTGGCCTCTCGTTCACTTTTTTTTTGTCTGTTTGGGTTTTTGGTTGTTTTTTTTTGCCAATGACTGAAAAACATGCTACAATATTTGTGACACATATTTCTATTGATTCTCTCTAAATATTCAAGTGACTGAAGCATGATTAGAAATTAACATCTTTTGTTTTGAGATGTAATGAATTGGAAACTTAGTAAACTAGCATGGAATGAGTTAAATCACTGATGAGAGACACTGATACCATCACCATCCTATCCAAAACTCAGATAAATGTCAAAAGCTGAGATAATCTCATAAAAAGAGGTTCCGTATAAATGCCTAAAAATGAATGATTATGCTGCAAGTCTTTTTTTTTTTCCCTCTGGGGGTACTACAGCCAAAAGAAATCTAATGTATCTTGATATGATTTTCATTAGAATCCTATGTTCTCTATACACCACAAAACCCAAATGAATGGCTTTTGTGTCAGGAGCATAGGAAAAGAAACAATCTATACCCAAAGGACATACATTACACCAAACTGAAGTAGTTTCCCAGTGCTGTTGAATACTTGCAGTCAGATTGTCAAAGAACAGACATTACTGACAGTACAAAAATTAATTCTAAGATGAGACTTTGAAAACCACATTTTCCACAGGTCCTATTATGAAAACCATGATATTTTCTCATATGTCCTCTTATCCGATGGCCATGCTCACACTCACCAGTGGCTGGAAAGAGAAGGAAAGGGAAACTTCTGTCCTATTCTGCCTCACAGTGCAAAACCTATCCTCTGGTCATTGCTCTATTTCCTCTGATGATCATGTTTGTGTATACATCTTTCCTTACTTTTCTAGCACCTGTTATGAGCCTTTAGCAATACCCTGCTCTAAGTCATTTCTACAGATGTCCCTGATCTAAATTCAATTTTGTTTTTACACACCTACAACAAAGGAAAGAAATATTTCTGTCTTCAGCTAACCTGAACCATTTGCCCACTATTTCAATCCTTCATTAGACAATAGAGAATGGGGTAATAAAATAGATGTATCTACTATTCACTCCAAATAATATAATTTCTGTGAAAAGTAATCAGTAAGGTCAGAAAACCTGCAAAAAATATCTTTAGGATGGAACAGTATCCTTGAATCTCTTGTCTCCAATGTCTTAAATTCCACAGTGGTGGACCTAGCAAGGCTTCTGCCTCCAGAATATCTTCTGGAATCACTTTTTCTTTGCTGGCTGCAGCAGTAGGCATAAGTTCCCTCTTGTACTCACTATGTGTTCCATGCAATTGCAGCACTTCAGTTGCACTGGGAATCATCTGAAGTATCTAATAACTATTCGCAGTATTTCACCCTTTAGGAATACTTAAAGTTCTCCCATAAGAGAGCTCACAGGTTTTCTAATAACATTTATCACTTAGAATTAAAATTGCACATTGTGCCTTGTATTGTTCCTCTTAAACCACATAACAAACCTGGTGGAAAAAAATATCATCTAGCAAATGATCTTTCGAATAAATACATATATATGATCTAAACCTTAAAAATGCCCAAAGGCTGGGAGGGGAAAAATAATCCAGAGTCAGCTGTGCAGTTTTTCATAGCGCACAGTTAGAACAGATATAAAGCAGCTAAGTCAAGCGAGTCATGATTGATTTATTATATTGGAATCCATTAAAAGTATTCCATTGCTGTTTTAAAAACATATAGTCATTAAACATCTTTAAAAATACACATTCTCTACCATCATTATGAGATATTCTTGACAGCATATCATTTTTAATGGCACCATTATAAACAGGATTCATAATGGCTTTGTTTAGTGTGTAACAGAATTGGAAGTCAGTAACATACAGACTTGTATTCTACAAAATCAGATAACAAAGCACTGAAGGAAAGATGAGTGCACAATTAATATATGAATTATTCTGTGTAAAATGAAACATTTTAAATAGTGTGTCAAATAGGCATTAAAATGGAACAAATGAAACAGTGGAATAAATTTGGTGTATATTACTTACAAGTGCAGCATGGACTACTGACTGGTGCTGATATGTGATCTAAATAGGAGAGGAAAGATTATGCCCAAGGCTAATTGAAGTGATAATGCTGGTGTCTAATTGCAGCAAAGTGCTTAAAACAATTCTCAGATCCACAACACGTGCTTTAAAACATGACTTCAGACTAACACCTGCTTTGCGTTTGGTTCTAATAAAGTGACACTAGAAGGACAAATTTTCCACACATTTTATCCCTTCAACTACAGTGGGGTGAGGGGTCTGCAACTGTTAGTCATCAACTTCACAGGAAAAAAAAGAAACAACAGAAAAAAACCAGAATCCTCTGAAACCTAGAAGATCTCTGGAACACTAAGGTTTAACTTTAGTTAATGTTCATAGTTTTGGGGATCTGGGCACTTGAAATTGAAACGAGACTGATAAGAGGAAAGAAATAAAAGATGACCCAGAGCAGCCCAGTCCCTCACTAACAGCAGCACCAGAAGAGATCTCTGCCTTGCTCACCATAACATGTAACGGCACTGCAGCAACCCTCATGAACAGCCCAGACTGGGCCAGAACAGTCGCTTCAGAACAGACCTTATCCATAGAAGGCCTAATAACTTAGCAAAGAAGGCTAATACCTGAAAGCAAGGTTCTTCAGTTAAAGTTTCTACCCATCTCTACTGCAACACAGCCACATTAACATAAAGTCATCAGGTATATGTAATTATTTCTACTGAGGTATAACGGCAAAAATTGACATTTGCAAAAATCCTAACCAGCCATGTAACTTGTCATAACAAAATAAATAAATAGATGTAAAGTCTCATTATTATTTCAATATACATTCTTGGTTGTAATGTCTTCTGGAAATTAAGAAGACCTGGTTGTAAGGTCTTCTCTAATCTCTAGCTTGTATAAGGACTCAATTTATCATCAATGACATCAAAACATCATCTTAGTAATTTATTTCAGTGAGGACCATTCAAACCTTATAGCTAACATAGCCAAGAGATAATAACCCGCACATATGCTGCCATAGCTGAAATCTGTCACAGATGAGGGGCATAGATCAGGCACAAATGATCACATATTAGAAGATAAAGGGAATTTAGATAGCAGTGGAGATGGGAAAGATGGAACAGCATTGAGAATGCAAGAACTGAAGGCATAGGGAAGTTGCTCAAAGAACCTTCACAGGTTCATAGGTACATTAGTCTGGAAAGGGCGTACAAGATCATCTAGTCCAACCATCCTCCTGTCACCATCCCTTCCCACTAAACTACTAAATCAAATCCCTTAGCACCTCATCTAAATGCTTAGCACTCAGGCTTGTGGAGAAAAGTTTAATCAGGTTTACAGAGCTGCACTGATAATTTCTACAAAAAACGCCAACCAGAATTATATACTTGTCAAAATTAGCTCTGATTTATATTTTTTCCCAGAATTATTATTTCTTAAACAGTTCAAAAAATAATGGATATGAAATAAACTTATCTGATTTAAGACTGCAACGTAGCACAAATGAACAATATAGCCTTAATTTGGATGTTCTGCAATTGTTGAATACTTGACCTTTTAACCTTAATTTAACTCCTCCTTTCTATAACTGCTTGTGTAATATATAGGTTGCTCTGAAAGTAATGCCTTCCATTAATTTCCATAGAAGCTACAACAAAGAGCACAATAACATTATTTGATAGATCAAATTCTCAACTATTGAAGACTATTTTTCAACATGATCACCATCATTAGCTATGTATTTTAACCACCAATGAGCAAGAGGCTGTATGCTACAGGTTTGTAAAAAATCTGTATGACTGTCATGCATGTGGCTTGTCTTTCACATTGTTGATGCCACAGCTGGAACCCATAACCCATCACCTTCACTATGCACATGTCCACATTTTGGTCTCCAGAAACATTCAGCAAGTTTCAGTTCATGTTAATAGGTGTCATTTTTTCTATGTGGAAGAACTCATTGACATATCTTTGCTTCATACGCACTCCCAAGTTAGACATTTTCTCAGGCTGCCCTTCTGCTGCCATTTGTCACATGGGAACAAAATGTAACACAATATTTATCAGACGGTTCAAACTCTCCTGCCATACCACCACCACCTGCCTCTGACACTATAGGTCAATGTAATAAAATAGAAGGCATTATTTTCAGAGCAGTCCTTGTATGTAACAGAACAACCTTCAACAGCAGTTTCTTTGAAGGAGAACAGGAACATTTACTATAGATTTTATAATAAATGTCTTAATGAAATTCTAATCAATAATACTTCAGAGAATGGCAAAGGAATGGAATACATTCATAGGTAAAAGGAGATGTTATTATCTCAGTTCAGTAACTATGAAATGGAAAGATGAAAAAAACCTGTTTTTCATATTAGAGCTGAGCACAGCTGTACGGTTATATAATAAAGTATTGCTTGTATCCATGGCAATAGGGAGTAATTGATGCATCACAGTTATTTTTATAAACCCAAACAAAAAAAAAATCCAACTGGAAATTTCTTTTCCAGTTTTCTAGCATTGTATTTTTTTTTATCTGTACATAATGTACAAATTTATAGTCTGAATACACTACTGATCTGACTCGTTGAATAAAACATGCTGGGTTTTTGCTGCATATTAAAAAAGATGAAATCTCACAACCAACAACTAAGTCTTTCATGAAGGATTACATGAAAATTTTTTCTTGGAATAAGATTTATTAACTAAAATTCATATTGCTTTGGATTTGGGATATATACAACCTGAGGATTTTATCTTTTAATCATTAAAATGTTTTGCAGATGTCTCAGAGAGGAAAGTTTAGGAAAATTTTAGTGAAAGTCAACAGAAGGCTATATTCTGAAAAAAATAGTAGAAATCTAATGTATATTATTTATTGTATCTTGAACTTTCCATGACATGGTTCAATCTCTTGGCCCTTCTTGAGTAAAAACATCAGATGAGCTGTTTTAAAGTATGAACCACACTTTCCAATTGCTCCTCTTACTCCACTAAATTATACCAAGGAAGGATATTGCTGCTTGTTTTGGTTTTCTTTTTTTAAATTCTAGTTATGCATACAACTAGATAACTGAAAGAGAATCAGGTGTCCCTCAGTGGTAGCAATCTAGTCTACAACAGAAACAAGAGAAGTAAATTTCATTTCCTCACTTTTTTTTTTTTTCTCAAATAAATATCCATTGACTCACCAGAATTTGCATTTGCCATGACTATTATATCTGTTACTTCTAAGTAGCTATAAAGATAGAGGCTTTCTGCTGTAAAGACAAGTATTTGGTCAATTCAAAACTTCTGCATATTAGAAATGGGTTTTTTTCAAGTGTGTGTTGAAATTTTTTAGTGGGGATACTACGAGTCTGGAAAATCTGCATCACTATTTACTTGGACAACAGTGCTATTTAAAAAATTTTCATGCCTGAGAATTTTTAGATATTTTGAAAATAGAGCAAGGATGTATATACAATCCACATATCTACAGGTTTACTTTGTTCCCCCCACTCTGGAATTTAGACATTTGTTTTGAAGATTTGTGGCAATTAAGCTTAACCTGGGTCCTTAAAACAGGACAAAAGCAAATACAAGTATACAATGCACATGTATACAGCATCACTTTTACCTAATGTATATATATATTTTGCCTTAATTCCCCTTCTGCAATTAAAAATTTGCAGCCATTTGTTCTAATTTATCTCTTCACTGTTCTTGATGGTGTTTATATTTGATGAAAGTAGCTAAAAATATTAATCCTGCATCATTTTCTCTGTTTAGGACATTTTTCTCCTCCCTTTCACTACTATATCAAAAAGTCTTTTTGTCAAGAAATCCTATACAGGGGATTAAAATGCATTAATACAAGAAAGGCTACAGACTGTGAGTCAGCAAGAACAAAAGAACCAAATACATCATGTAAAAGCTAATAATATTTAGATAGGAAGCCCAGAATTTAGCATTTTCATTATATTTTTCAGTTAGCATGAAAGTTTAATCTTACACTAATCATTTAAAATGTAAAATAAACAGAGCTTTCAGCATATCACAGTCTATACTCAGATCCCCAGGAGAGTGAAAACCACAAAAGAAACCCAACAATATGATGCTATATATTCTGAGATATTGCTATTCAATCTGATTTGCCACATGCCCATACATTTTAATGCTGACTTCATTATGAAATCTCTCTTGATTAATCATTGGTGAACAATGCCTAAATTGCACTCCAGGATCAGCTTGAACCAGGGCATTGTTAGCAGTAACATCCATCCGAAAAGCGTACCAGATGGTCTGAGGAAAGGTCAGGATGGTACTATCGTGGTGACAATGGACAAAGCTCATAAACTGCTGGTAGAAATACTTGAACTGAGACTCCAGTTACTTTGCAGAACATTCTGTAAGACTGCTTAATCTTTTTTTTTTTTTCCCTTTAAACTCATTCCAAAGAAATATTTTATCAAACTAATTTGTAGCTGTTCTTTGCCTCACCACAGTCCACAAAGAGTAAAAGCACATAAAGCCACTGAAACTTCTGGACTATAAATAAGTACACATAGACTTTGGTATGGGAGCCTGTACATTAAGAACTATTAGCACATTTAAATGTTTCTTCTACTACTGTACAGTTTTCCATGGTCGTTGGAGAGCTGCTTAGCATCTGAACCAGTCTCAGTCTGAAGTGTGTGGCAAGTATCTTAACACACAATTCAAGAAAACAGTTTTCTGGGACACTGAACTCTCTCCAGGGATGATCATAAAAGAGCCATGCTGTACTTACACAAGATTACAATTGTTGGCTAACACTGCTAGCTGAATAAACAAACCACCCTCAACCACTACTTAAGAGAATAAAGCACTTAGACCCTCCCCACACATTTTGCAAATGAACAAGATCTCTTTCCACCAACTCACGCTTTTACATGTTAGACAAAAGGAATATTGTCCACATCGTGTGGTACTGAAATCATTCACACACACGAAAGAAAAATGAGAACAGTTCCCTGCAAGCTAATAAAGCAATGAGCATAACATCACACAACATTCTTATATCTATTCAAAGTAGGGCTGGTTCTCAGATTACTACTATATTTCCATGAAATTCCATTGTGAATCCTGCACTGTTCATTAGAATTACCTTTCCAGCTGCATAGTGATTCCCTTTACAAGAGGCTGTAGGTTATTGGGAAGCAAAAGCTAAGAAAGATTGCTACCAAGGTCGAAGATCTTTCTTAAATTTTTACCTCAGAGGAGACCAAAATACAACCCACTTCTCAGTGGTACTTAACGAAGTCAGATTCCTATAGCCCAAATTTTGCTCATCTGCTCTCCTTCAGCTTTGAGCCAAAATCATGCTCTCCTTCTGCACTGGTTGTGCATTGCTGAATGGAACAGACTGTCTTCAAGGGATACCTCCTTTTACCCCTGTGTACAAAGCATTTCATTCTGTGCATTATCTCCCTTCCAGCAGCCTAAATCTGCTTTCAGAAATTGCATCCTTTATGTCAGACAAAAGAGAGCTCTGGATAAGGTATGACAACATCAGCTCTTTCCAGAGCTGCCACTGAGGACAGAAAAGGGCATTCAACTTTCCACAGCACTAGAGGCCATAGGGAATAAAGTATTTTAATTTTACAGAATTGCTAAATATTTGTAGGATTATAATGATTGAAATTACAGAGAATAAAAGTGGAAGATACTCATGACAGAGAGATTATTATTTGGGCAGGAGTCACTTCCTTCTAAAGAGGATGACGAGTACTCTGTGGACAAGTTTTCAGTCTGTAAACTGAGGCAAGATTAGTTATTAAAACAGAATTTCTGAGTTTTGTTATCAATTCAGATTAAGAACTTCCAATTTCAGTATCATCTTTAGAAAACTTAAAGATATGAGAACTGACTGGATTGTGAGGAACATAACCTGTAAAGTAACCTGTAAGGATATTCCTTGCTTTTATCTACATCTGATTACCTGCATTAGCTCATTCAGATGCACGGATTGCCATGATTGTTCAATATCACCAGAAAATTTCTCACAGGAAGTACATAATATTCCAGGAGTTTCCATGGTTTTCTCTTGCTGGCAGACTGTACTTACTGTGGTCGCAGTGAGACACGTCAACCATCTGTGTTATTTTTGCCAGTTCTGGTTTTAGAACACAATTCAGTTAGTGAATTTTATACCGCAGGGCATTTATTTCTCATTATGACTTGAATGAGACTGGGCACGATTAAAGCCTAGATGATGATCTTATGGGTAAGTTTATTTCAAGGTCAAGTTTTTCTCATACAAATTAGAATTGCTTAATGATTTTCCATGCTGATTCCTAAACTGGATGTTACACTGAGTTGTATATAATCAGTAAAGTTTCCTCCTGGACTGAAACAGTTTCTTTCAAAATTATATTTGACTTTCCTAGGATAATAGCTTTGTCAAATAAAAGTCCTAGCACTATTAAGATGGGTATAAGCTCTATTGAGGCACACATAGCAATGTCTGATGACTTGGTCGATCATTACAAACATTTTCATGTGTTTGGATTGACTGCTGTTTTTTACAGCAGTTGCTTCTATGTACTGTAACTTGAAGGCTATGAGACTTTTTATTTTTTTAGATTTTACAGAGTACTTCAGAGAGCACTATAAGTACAGAAGTATTTCAGGGAAAATTTGATGGCCACGAGGATTATTAAATTCATTCTTAAAAAAAAAAAAAAGAGTCCAAATTTTCCATTCAAGATAAACATATTATCTGCATAACTGTATAGGATTTGTACATAAAATTATTATCTCTTCTTTACAGCAGTTCAGTAAAAGGTTGACTATAAGGGTTTACGTACTTATAGTTCAGAAGTGTAGATTTTTGGAAGCAATGCTTTTCTATGTAAAGATGAAATGGTTTAATGCTAAAATATCTTGGGGACAACATGAAAAATTTAAATGTGAGCTTATGTCAGTAACATACAGGTAAAAATAAAAAGTGGAACTTCACATAAACTAGGTGGCACTGATACCTCCTGGAAATAGGGGAGGTGGAAACAGCTTTCTATGTTAGAAAATTTCAGAATAAATACCATTCAGTTATCAAACATAATTGGAAAAAAATTTAACCATTGCCTATTATTTTTGGGTTCAGTTCATCCAGTAAGCAGACAGACAACTATCCCTATATCTGCTAAGTATTTTTGCTAATGTTTTTGCCACTGGTGCAAATACTACCACGGCATATCTAAGTAGAATCAGTATCTCTGAAAAGGCACCATTTAAAGAAATTCCCTTTACCTTAAAAACAACTGGTTTAAGTATAATCTTAGGGACAGGTGTCTGTGTGGGTTATCAAATGCAAATATGTGTTTGATTCATATCTACCGTTAGTCAACAAGAACACCACAGTCACAAGGCAATGTGCTACCCAAACTATGTTTACACCTGCTTTCAGGTAGAAAGAATGACTCACATATATAAATCTTTTCCTAGATATCACAGTGGAACAAATACACACAGATGTCACTACCCTGTACCATTACATTCCTCCCACTTAGGATTCCAGCCAGGAAATAGAAACTTCACCGTTGGAGAGACTCATAAATAGTTAAGTACCCTCTATCAACAAGGGATAAAAGAGAAAAATAACCAATAAAACTACATAATGAACAACTACTGAACAAACAGAGCTGTAGTGCTCAAACATAGTCAAGTTATAGCCTAGGCTTTTACAAGGATTTTACAGTAATATCATTTGATTTTCTAGCTTCACAGCAATTACATCAAAGGCCTTTTACTCATTTCAGGTGTGTATCACTGTTTTAAAATAAATTCTATTATGAAATCCAGGGTGGAAAAGAACAACAAGAAGCCTTTCAAGGTCACAGATAATCATGTTTGATACTATATTTGTAAACTTTATCATCTTCTAAATCCTAAAAGTCAACTGATGGTATATTCTGCTTCCTAGAATACCGTAAAATACAACAGTTTCTGTTACTATAGATAAGGGAAGCTCAACTTCTTGATTCTAGATACAAATAAGAATGTGCACAGTTCAGGTTAAATTGACTTTGGCTTCATCACACAACATCTGAAATCATACTGCAGTTCTCCAGTGCTTTTAGGACATAATTAGATAAATTCATAGATTAAGCTACTGGCAGTACTTGCTCTTCTGTGAATAGTGAACCAATTCCACAGCACATTGAAATACAAACTGTAGTTGCAATACCAAGTTGGCAATGCATCTTTGCTGTTGATTGTTGTGTGCCATATGGACCCACTTAAGCCTCTTCCTCTTTTGGCTCTCAAAGAGAAGTCAGCCATTGTGGCCAGTCATGAGGTCAGTTTGGAAACCAAATGGCCCAGGTGCAAAAACTTCAGCAGGGACATCTGCATCTATGACTGTTTTTTTTTTTTGGTTTTTTTTGGTTTTTTTTTTTGGCTAGATTTATCTCTAACCATATTTATCCGCTTTGTATAATGTTACCAATTTCTGCCAAAGAGACCCCAATAACTGCTCTAATTTTTATTGTAAGTGATCACAAAATAAACTCAGCATATGGATATTTTTTTTGCATTCTATTCAACACTTTAAATACGAATAGAGCTAACATTCTTTTTTCAGACTACTTCTTCCATTAGATAATGCACACAAATTCAGGTGAAAGTTTTCACAAACTCAAATGTGGATATTAATTTTTTCTTTTTAAAAAGCTTAATCCCAGCAACCAAAGAAAGTTGAGATAGTCAGAGAATAGATTAAAAATGTAATTAAAGTGATATTGAGACAGTTACAGCCTCCTTTTTTGTACAAAATATGAATGTTTTTTCCTTTTGATAGAAAAGGCTAAATAGATGCATATTAATCAAGCTTATTTTGTGCTCAACAATATCAGTTAACAAATATCTACCAGATATTTATATTATACTTACATTTCCTTCCACAATTCTCTCAGATGCCCAGATAATCATACTGGTCTCTTCTTGCCCACCTTCCCCACCCCCCCAAAAAAACACCATCAATAATGCTTTATGATATAAAATAAAATACTGTTATCATTGAAGGGCTGAAATACTATTTGAAAAGTAATTAAAATGCATTCTAAAATAGCTCATGCATTTCATACATTAATATTGCTCTGTTGATACAAGATCTCTAGTTTGTTACTCTTAAAACAATGCATGAAGTTTAACCTTCTGTTTGGATGGAGTACAGTCAAAGAGTACCTATACAAAATCTCGATACTCAGATTCACCACTGTACTGCTCAAGATTGGATATTGGTCTAGCAGCATGCAACACAAAAACCAAGGTAAAAATACAGAGACTTCCTAAAGCAATATTAAAAAATACATAAATCATTCATATGATATACAAAATATGTGTGGATATATGTGCGTATATGCATATACACAACTACAAAAGATAGGTATAATAGAATTCTTCTGGTCTCTAAACTATTACATATAGTATACTTCTGGTTTCATATTATACCTTGGAACTGCTTTCTTATTTTTAAAACAGATTAAGTCCAATCCTCTTTTTGTTCTGATCTGGGGAAATGTGTATAACTCCCTCTAATGTAATTCATATTTGCCCTGATTTCCCTCTATGTTTCATGTCAAACATATGCAAAACACTTTTGTCCTTGGGCTATTTTTCCTGAGGTAAATTCTCTTCACTGGACATAGAATTTACAGAAAAATCTGTCTTGACTGAAAATCACAAAATATATGCAACTAGATTAGAAATAGGCTACTTTGCATCAGGCTAAAGTAGGGTGCTCTAAATTGGAGCTGTACAGGAAAATAAAAATGGCTATTGGGAGCTGCATCCTGATAGAAGTAGTTCTTAATTTTTAATTTTACTTCACAAAAAACGGTGTAAAACTCCCTGAGTAGGATTAGCACAATGCTCTCAATGCTATGGACAGGCCTCGAGGAAACTGCTACTCAGCAGAAAAAAGATTTTATTGTCTGCTATCTCCAGAACAAGTCTACAAGAATATTTTTTTCTTCCAAGAAAGCAGGTGACCATCTGGAACTCAGTCACCTGGCAGTTGTTTGACCTGAAGCCTTTGTCAAAGGGCTGACGGTGGCTCAGTAGCAGATCCACACATGTTTTTGGAGAGCCCTAGAATTTATCAGCAGCTATTTTATAACAAAAATATGGAATAAATATATCCAGGAAATTATTTAGAGTTCCAGACACACGTGCAGCACTGATTGGCATCTCAATAATGCGTAAGAAACATTGAAGTTTCTTTGCTTGATTTTTATGCATAGATTCTGTCTCACATTAGTAATGAGCTGTTCCATTTCAGCCAGTGCATTTCCAGGTTGCAATCCCCACTTTCAGTGATTGCTGTGTCTCAATTTGAGCTTCACGCTTTAAAGTATAAATAGTTTTCAGCTGTTATCTAATTTATATGTTTATACGGACTACATATAAATATTCCTGTGTATACCATATAAGTATATGCTACATTCTTTCTTTCTACTTTTGTTCTAATAAATGCATAACAGATCTGAACTATCTGGAATTTGAGAGCTTTAAAGAATTGCTAAATGTCTCTGCTGTATGATGTCAAATATGAATAATAATTAGCTTACATAATTCTCTTTAGGTAACAATACAGAAATAGTGTGATCCTGATGTTGTAGTATGTTGAAATTCTACTTTACTTATGAGTTAATAACTACTGTAGCAAGCAAATTCAGTATAACTTTCCCAATACAGGATACAAATTTCATCTGAGTCCCTCTCTATGCTGAACACATGAAGATATATGTGATGGCCATGCTATCTCTACGGTATGAGCCCTTCCAAAAGATAGTGGCTAGAAGCCAAAGTTATAGTCTGTTCTCTAATGAAAACAGAAGAGATGATAAAAAGAAGCACAATCAACACAAAACATACAGGCATAAATCTTCACAAATGTAATGCCATATATTTATGCATTCTGTTTACTTTTAAATTTTTTAAGTAAACCTTGGATTCACCAATTTTACATTGGCTTCAAATACATCTGGAAATACTACATTCTACGAAATAAAAAGAGAAAACAAGAGCACACCTTACCAAAATATGACTGGAGTTTTTATGTTTCCTGGAAAAATCTGTAAAGAGGTGTCATGTAAAAAAAACACCTTCCAGAATACATACTATGACGGTATTTAGTTATAGCCAGAGTTACAAGGATGATCTGAGATTTCTCTTTTTTCCTATTATTCTTTTGTTATCAAGTTTCCTACCAGGAAACCTGCAATCAGCCAGGCGTAACTAGGACACAAACAGGAGTCTTTACTCCCTGTCACACACGCACAGACTATGACCATTCATCTGGCCTACCTATCTCAAGATGTTTCAAAAACAAAAAAAAAAGATATAAAACAAAGATCAACTTATATTACACATTGGTTTCTCCATGGAACATAAAACAGATACTAAGAGCACTGCAACATTGCTTGATAGAGCAAATTGTCAGCAACAAAATATTATTTTTCAGCTACCATTATCTATGCATTTTTTTTCAGAGATGAATAAGAGCCTGCACGCCTTGCTCATAAAAATCTGCATCAGCAGAGGTGACTCACTGCTTCACAACCGCTATGGTCATGTCATTGCTAGGAAAATGTTGCCCACGCAGTCCAACTTCCATTGGCCTGAACAGAAGGAAGACAGAAGGTGCCAAATCATATAGTGGATGTGGTAGGACAGTCCAGCCAACACTGGCAATGTGCTCCACATTCTTCAATCTGGTATGCTACCATGCTGAAAGAGAAAACTTGCCTTATTCTCTGGCCTGACCGGAATTTTGAGTCTTCAGCATAGTGAAGTAGCAGAATTGATGGTTTCTCTGAGCTCCAGGAAATCCAGAAGGATTATCCCTTTCCTATCCCAAAAGATAGTGCACATCATTTTACCTGCTGAGTGTTGTGTCTCAAACTTTTTCTTCAACGAGGAATTCAAATATGATCGCTCCATGGACCACAGTTTTGACTCCAGCTTGTAGTGGTGACAACATGTCACTTCACCAATAATGATGTGATCCAGGAAACTGTCCCTGACAAACATGCATACGATGTTTTTTTCTCTTCTTGTGTAAGCATTTGTGAGACTCACCTGACACAACATTTGTGATATTCCAACATTACCACCATCTTTTCGAATGAACTAAAGCCAAAATTCAGCTCTATATACAGTTCCCTGATCATAATCTGTTGGTTTTAGATGAGCTGATCAAGACTCTCTTCATTTCTTGGTGTGAGAGCTGTGCATAGCACTCTAGAATGTGGCTTGTTTTTCACACTGCTGTCACCACTGCTGAAGCACACCACGCACCACCTCACTATGCTTACATTCACTGTTTGGTCTCCATGAACATTCAGCAAGCTTTAATTAATGTCATTTTTTTCCACTTGGAGGAATTCAATGACATGGTGGGAAGGTTCAACCTCTACTCTCATACCTTTAACATCCACCTCTGATTTCATGGGCCAACATAATGAAATAGGAGACATTGCTTCCAGAGCAGATCTCGTAAATTATTAGTATCATGCTTAAGCTGTATTTATCAAGTCATTACAATGTGTTTCTTTGAGTGCTTCAAGCATACCTGTAATTTGAAAAACATGGCTAAATACCAAGTTCCTCTAAATCTTCACTATCTCGCCATTAACACAGCATATTTACAAATGTTAATGTAACAGACAAATTATTCCATCTGAAGAAAAAAACTAGGACAAATGACAATAAACAACCTTTAAATTCACTGTAAAAATACTTATAAAAGCAGTACAGTATTTAATCGTATATATCAAAACAAAAGCGATCATGTTCTCAGTAAGACCAAGTATATAACAAGCTTAAAAGAAATAACCCTACATCACAGACACTACAAAAAGATTGTCAGCACAAAGATAAAGGATTTGGCGGGTCTGAGGTAAAACAGCCTTGAATAATAATCTTCTGATGACTTAAATTTCCAAATGATCTTTTTGAGTTCCAGACAACAGCTGTCTGACCTGGTTTTAATAGTGCATACATATAATGCCAGTATTTTAATAAATCAATTATTTTAAATTACTTAAAATAATATCCAGCACAAACATTTTTTAAGAGATAACTTAAGATATCCCGTGAAGTTGTATCATAACACGCGGACACTGCTCTCAGAATATTTTTAATGGGCATTTGTTCAGTAACACAAGTATTTAAAGACAATTTTATAATTTATTTAGCATCTGTGTGTGAACAAAATGCATTCTTCCAACATAATGTGTCTGTAATAATGCTCATGGCTGAACAGTATTTCTAGTCTATTAGGCTCCAAATATCCTTACGTTAGCACTGTTTTTGACAAGTTCTTAATTAATTAAACTCTTTGATACTGTAAGCTATAGCAGATCAACTACATAAAATGAGATGTCAAATCTTTCCTATACATCTGGCACAATGCTATTACTTTCATTGGATCTCTACAAGACATCAGATTTGTTAATATTTATGGAGTATACACTGAGGAATACCGTTAGAATTAATAAATAATAAAGCTAATATTTTTTGCAAAAATAAATCATCAGATATCTCATTATAAACGAGTTGTCTACAGTTGTAGATAATTTAGTACAGTAATAAATAACAAGAGAACACAGCGCTGATGGAATTATATTCCATTATTCAAAATATCTTGCTACTCATAAGAATATTCTTTTGTGTTCAAAATCATTGAAATAGAACTGGTTTAAAATTGAAGGTACTTTCAAACAAATTAAATGAGGTTGCCTCTAATGTGTCAGCTAGAAATTAATGAATACATTTATTTAAGACCTACTGCTTTTTTTTATATACTTCAGATTCATTCTGGGATGCGTCTTTGGCAAGATGTAGCTCAGAAAAGTCTAGCCCATTGTTCCTATTGTCTAAAGAATAATAGACTTCTTCCTTGAAAAAGGTGTTATCTACTTATTTTAAGGTTGCCACTAAGACTTAAATGGAGTATTCATAGAATTCAGGTACAGCATTTGTAGTCATCAGAGGCATAGCTATCACATGAAAGTCTTGTTCTGAACAAGTACTGACAATTCTTGAAAAAACTTAATAAAGACCTAGCATAAATACGTGTTCCAGCAACTATATAACAAAATCAAATCAAAATATTTGGTATATATCAATGATTGCATTCAACATTTCAAATAATTTTGCCTTATCTGTGATGTAAGCTGGTCTTATGGTTTAATTTGGTAAAATCACCACTAAGCATGTTCAGCATGATCATTTGATGGAGGTAACATGCCATCCTCAGCATCCCACAAAGTGCTGTAGGCTTGGTTCCTTTACTATACAGCTGGGATTTCCACAGAGGGCTAGAGAATAATATAGAGTTCTCATTGAAAGCTCATTGAAAGGCAAAAGGAACTATGCTGAACTCCACTAGGCCTCCTTATTTTTTAAATCCCAGTCTCTTCTTGACATGGGACACATCTTCATTGACTTTCTATGCAATACCTATGCCTGGTAGGTGCAGTGCAAAAGTTAATTAACTGATAGCAACATAACTAAGAAACTGTGGCCATAGATCATTGTAATTTGGTTCCAGACACTGACGACAAAAATTGAAATACAGTTTTTAAATTGCAACTCTCTGTCAAGCACAATGGAAATAAGAATATCAACATGAGACTATGATTAAACTCCAGAACCTTCAAAAGTAACTCATGGCTTTCTTGATTTATTTTCTTATGACTCTCTTTCCATGGAGCTCTTAATCTATACACAGTACATGGCTAAGATTTACATATGATTCTAGTGAATCACTAAGCTCTGTTTGCAATCGAATTTCTTAGTATGTGACTTAGTGAACTGGTTTTATGTCAAAAGTGCATAAAAAAGATAAGCCTAGACACATTTTCAGCCCACAATAAATAAGTTAACACTGTAGTGTTTAGTTTTCTGTGTCTGCATCTAAATGACTAGGTGATGATTTGTTTAAGCTTTAGGGGGTTTAAATATATACTGATCAAATATTACATAAGAACAGCTTAAAGTGAAATGGCACATAAAATCGATGTTTAATTGATTAATTTACAAGTCAGGGACTTATGAGACTAGATGCTAATATAAAGTGGAAGGCATAAACTAAATCATCCACCTGGTGGATTCCATCACATTCCTATGTCTGCAAACTTAAATCCTGATAACACAAACAATAACATTACAACAGATGGCAAAACACTACCTAGCCAGTAGGAAAGCAGCAGAATGTTATTTACTTCAATTGCCATTGTTTTCAACAACTCTGTGTCGATTTATACCGAGATGATGTGGTTCTCAGGAATCTACAAAACAGCTCCCTCTTTCCAATCATCATTTATGAGGTTCGGGTTTTTTTTTTTTCTTTTTTTAGTTTATTGTAGTAACACATGTGGGAGGGGGGAAAAGAAACCCATTTACACTGAATTTTAATGGTATTATTATGCAGATGAAACAAACTGCTCCGTATCTGAGAAAAACTCTTAAGTCAAATCTGCATTAAGTGTAAAAGGAACTGAACCTCATAGGTTTTTAGTACTAAACTCCTAGAGATGTCCAGCCCCCCACTAGTGTCCTATATAGCTCTCTACTCAGTTCTCCACCTGATGCAGAGATTGTATGCTAAGTGTGACAACAAGCACATCAGTGAACCAGAAGAGAAATGGGCAGAGCAATTCAAAATAAACATTTTGCTTATTCTTTTTGTGCTGTAGACTACAAATGGTGTGATTACAGGAACTTCTAGAGCTACTTTCAGTGCTCAAGTAACAAATAAAACCAAGTCCACAAACTTGGCTCAAAGCCACTTTCCATTTTCATGTTTCTTTTATTTGCCACTGGACTCAAGCCAGCAAAGAGTAATGATGTAAAATATTGATTCTCACATTCAGAGTCTGGATCTGGCTTTTGAGATCTCTAGTTTCCATCTTCCCAGATTTGAGGTTCAAAGTTCTTTACACTGATATATAAAGTCTGTAGAAGAGAACGTGACTCCTTATTTTGAGGAATACCTACCTGTACTACTTCAGTTATACAAAGACAGTTTGAAACCTATTCTGCAAAACTGTGTAGAACTTAAAGCATATGAAGAGTCCCACTGAAATAAACAGAGCAGGCAAACTACAATGTTACACAGATTAGCAGTGTGGGACTGGTGCTGTGGGCATTATACATCTGCTTCTTCTCAAAAGATAAGATGAAGTAAATCCTGTTATCCACCTGTGCATTGTGTGAAAAATAGAACTTGGGAGAGAAACATCCTAAAAAGATAAGTGACAATAACTCTCCTGGAGTTATTCATAAGTTCCTGTGCAACCACATGTCTAACAGCTAAAGATTACCAATAGAGAACAGGGAGGGAAATTGTACAAGGAAAAAAAAAAAAGGCATAATGGAAAAAAATATAGGCTCATTTGTCTTCATTTATTTATTTTTTAATTCTAAAGTGGTTATTCTAGCCATTTTTTAATGCAGGAATTCTCCGTGTTTATCCAAGTAAGTATGTAAGCATTAATAACATAAGAACATGGACATTGTTTGGGATTAAATTAAAACCATTTGCCTTATGCATGCTCATTTCCTTTTTTACTACTCAATTCCCCTATGATGCCATCTGATCACTTCTTGAATGTCCCCTGTGCTTTTGCCTTAACAATCTTGCCTGGTAGGCCATTCCACACGTTTGTGATTCTCGGCATGAAAAAAATGCTTCCTGACATCTGTTCCGAATTTGTTTCTCTTAAATTTCCATTTATGCTTCCTTATCCTAACATCTGTGTCATTCTGAAAACGGTAATTCAGATTGACGTTATCTGTGCCATTTAAGATTTTACATTCCCTAGCTGAAAGCTACTCGTAACCACGTAGTGTTTCTGCAGTTCTTATTGGTAGTTAGTTTAGAAACATTTCCTAGTTGTAATTCTCATGGTTTAGGTTGTTCTTTAGCTTTGTTGTTGAATTTGTATTCTCTGTTCAGGCACATTTCTTTCAAACTGGGGGCTAGCACTGTACTCAGTGGTACAGTTTTAGCCCATAGGTCTTTCCCACAGCTGTTGTATTAGAGGAAAGCAAGTAGAGTTTGGCCCAATAAACTTAATGTTGGTATCAGGAGGATTGTATATTATGCTAATTCCTGCTGTGGGTTTATAGTTTGCCTTTGGTAGCTCTACAAATCCTGCACTTAGGAAACATTTCAATCGTTTCTCTGAAAGGCTTAAATATAGAACTCAGTTGTACTCAGTGAATATTACTCATATGCTCATATGTTCTGATAATTTCACCCTATTTTGTCCAGACGGTGAAAAGATCATGAAAACGATTCTTATGATTCTCTCTAGTCTAGAGAAGAATTTAGGATTAATTTAACTCTACCTTCAAATCCAAATTCAAATCAGACTAGCACTCAAGTGTGCTGTTTTACCTGCCCTTAATGAAACAAATTAATTCCAAGAGATGAACTGTCAGACTCCCAACAAGCAAAGCAATTAACAGCGTGTTTAACAGCAATTAGAAAACAGACATGTTTTATGTGGCTTGTAATTATGGTTCAAATTTTAAAATATACACTTTGTAATACCAGAAAAAAAAAAAGGGGGGGGGGAGGGGGAAGTAGAGCAAAGCAATAGAGTAGCTGATTAAGTCTGGTATAGGAGTTTATGTTGAATAGAAACATTAAATATTGATCCCTTTTTCATGGTGGCAAAGAATTATAGCTTGCACAGTGCTCAGTCTCATGTTATAACCAAGGTTTATCCTCCCTCCTCCAAAGTACACAATTAGATTATTTGAAATTATCAAAGGACTGCTAAAACTTTAGCTATTTTTTTATCTGACTTATACTTGCTTATTGAATTAGTATCTCTGGTTTGCATCCCAAAGAACCATTAAACTGGTACTGGCTAGAAAGGTTCAAGCAGCCATTGCTAGCACATAACTGCCCTAAATTCACACCCAAAATATGACCTTTTAAAGTGAATGCACCAAAAAAACCCTGATTTATTACAACATGCTGGCTGAGTGTTTTGGAAACATGTATGTATCAGAAAGATTTTGATACATAACTTTCATTTTGACATAAGTTCATCATTTTCTCTCTGTACATGAACAGATGATACACTTAAAAAATTATTATTCCATTCAGCATCTATAGTAGAAGAGAATTAGAAGAATGTTTCTCTATACTTAAAATGAGTGGATGCCCATTCTGATGGAAAGCTCCACATCTGTTATTAGGAACTTTATTATAGATGGTAAAAAAGAAGATAAAGTTCTCAGTATTTTTTTTAATATTTCTTGATTCATTCTTTAGATGAAATAGAGGATATTGAAACACACAAATGTGACCCAGCATATGCCTCTATAATACATCCAATTAGAATTTTAAAAATAAAGAAAATTCAACAGATAAACTACAAGTAAACCTGGCAGAACTGTGCCTGAGTGTGTAGGAGGGCAGACTTTTAGAATAAATGAGGTATTCAAGCAGTAGGGTTTCACCTAAAATGCATTTCACAAAGTAAAAATGCTTCTCATTATAGCCCGCATAGTACTGCTTATCAAGCACACGAACAGGGGAAGGTGGAATAAGGAGGAACAGATCTTAGCACCAGTCTTAATTGAGGGGCAGATCTATTTTGCACTGTGTCTTTCAGGTTACACACCTATAGCAGGAAAGAAAGGTATCTCAAAATGGCTGATAATCTGGCACACAACAGAAATTTCTGTACTTCCAGGTTGTGCTTCCTGCCTTACAGAACAGGCCTGGACTACTGACCTTGCCCTAACTAAGCCTCTCCCCTGGTTAAAAGGTAAGATTTTTTTCATAGTTAGATCATTTTAAAGCCTATTCAGATGTGATAACATTTTTGCTTCTGTATCTTGGCAACATGATTTATTCCGTTCACACTGAGTGTTGCAGTCTCAAAAAGCTGTACCATCTGGGTTGAATTAATAGCCTACCCAGAGAAATAAATGAGAGTGGTCTGCTATAATTAACATGTAGGTAAAGTATATTTAACAGATTATTATAATTAATATGTCAGTTACTGATTTCATGCTAAACAGAGTTGCAAACACAAGATATTAAGATTAGTTGCCCTCTCTGTGTGTGCCTTGAAAAAATGCAGCAGAACAGTTCCACAGGATCAATAACATTGACCTCAACATTAAAAATATCAGATATGAAATTTTAAGCAAAGAGAGGCAATGCAGAGCATTAAGGAGTAGCACTAGCAAATCACTGGTTTCAGAAATTCACAATTAACACCAGTAATACTCAAATCTGACCCGAAAAATAAAAATAAGTAAAAAATATATATACATAAGTGATGAATTCAAACACTACTGAAGGCATCCATCTACAGAGATGGACTGGGCAGATCTGTTTCTTGAAGCTGTTTCGGTAGCCTTTGTTTGCATTGCATAAAACGTAACATATGTCAGAAAACCAGCAAGAGATTTGATCAAAACTCTGTAGTGCTGCCACCCACACTACAAAACACTGTTTTGGTAGGCTTCTTGGAAGACACAAAAGCTGGCTAGATTTTTACAGGTTACTAAGTCCCAGCAGTTGATTGGAGTGAGTTCCACAATATCAACCATCGACCATGAGCATGCAGTCTCAGTTCTGCAGCTATCCCACAAAAGGCATCACCTTTGTTTAGACTCTTAGGGAAATTTTCAGCTGAATTGAATATAATAACATTGCCTAGAGCCATCAGGCAAATAAACTTCTCAATTAATATTTCTACATCTTTCTTACTGTAGGAAATCAAGAAACACGCAGGCAACTGAAGATTATATTTGAAGGTAACACTACTCCAGCACAAATTAAACATTCCAAAAAAAAAAAAAAAAGAAGAGGCTTCCAGCTGCCCCCCAACCACTGTTGAATAATTAGGTCTTTTATGTCTCCAAATTACCTTTAAACTGATGTTATTATAAATCTTATATATTACTGAAAAGACTAAGGGCCATTTGACAATGGTGTTAGGACAGTACAAACAAAATATATTGGAGAATCCATTGAAAAAGTCTTGCAATTTAAATAGAGAAAACAAAGAGGAGATGAACGGGGCAAATTAAATTCAAATGCAGTTAGAGAGCCAGGGGAATTGTCTGCTTTATCCTGACTTTCACCTTATGCACAGACACAAAAGTTGAATGAAATGCAGGAGTAATATTTTTAAACACATTTGAGATGACAGAATCATGAAACACTTATAAACAAGGCTCCAGATATTAATACAAAGAAACCCAAGCCAGACACCACTATTCAGATCTATAAGGTAAAATATACTGAATTCAGGGATAACATTATCCTTAAAATAAATAAATAAATGACCAAAAAATCCCCACCAAACTGAGCGGTCTCTTTCTGGTCTTTAAGAAATCAAAGGCCAAAACCCAGGTCCTTAACCTGGCAACACTATTCAGATGAGCTCTGTTTGTTCCACAATCAGCACCTCCCCTTTGAAAGATGGAAAATTGCTATCCTGATTCAGAACTGAAAGACTGGTATTACAATACAATCCATATTAATTACAGCTTCAGTACTGTTAAAATAAGGTATGACATAACTATGGTACTTGTGCCACAGGAACACTGATAGTCTGTACAGAAACTGAAGCCCTCCAGAAGCAAGAACAATGCACTCTGAAGAAAAACATTGGTTATACTTGGAAAAAAACACCAATCTAAATGAAAGAAGAGCAGTTAAACGAAATAAGGAAGCAAGGGATAAGAGAAGATCTAAGCAGCACAGTAAGCTCAGATGACAGCACACAGCCTAAGCACTGCAAGATAATCAGGAGCTTATTCAGATGTTGCTGAAGATCAACCAAGTTTTATGGCATTATTTTGTCCACTGGAGGGCTCTGCATTTTTTTTTTTTTAAGAGAACCTTAGTGAAGAGTCAAGTGGTAAATGTTCTTATTAGAGTTTTCTAAGTTGCTACCAAGACCTGTGCAATTCTATGCAAATCATATTCAATTTACAATGTCTTTACTTCACCTGCAATTAAAAGCTGGAAAAAAAAACTGGACAGAAAGAAAAGTAGAGGCTATCCATTCCTTCCTAAACACCTTTTCAGAAACAATTTAGCATGTATTGATAGGGTTAAGATATGTATGAAACACAAAAACAATAAGGTATCAGAGCTTGGTATTGTGAAGACGTTACCCAGATTTCCCACCAAGCTTCAGATCTGTAAAGGCAATGATGATTACTGGGCTTTCTGGTTTTCAATCACTGCTGCAGCTCTCAGTACAAGGGACTCTGAGCTATCTGGTGAAGCTGCAGGTGTAGTAGGTTGGACTATACAGCCTTTAAGGATCCCTCCCAACAAAAATGATTCTATGACTCTATAATAGAAAACATTTAAAATTACTGATAATAATCTTTTATTTTTCCACCTTTCAAGAAGTGCAGGGAGTTTCTACAAAAGAAAGAAGTAATTTCACTGAAAGGGATAATGAGCAGTATGTTGAATGAGAGCACGAAACACAACAATTAAGTTAAATTAAATTAAAGAACAAGTTCCAGGAGCGAAATATATGTTGGATTTTTTTTTTCCTAGATAGAAAAAGATCAGTATAGGTTATTGAAAATATAGCTATTGGATCGTGTATTGATCTTAAACTCAACAGCTGGGTTCTACTGAATGCTTCTAACAGTTTTCAACGAACCGCTTTCTGGAACACTGCTGAGGAAACCATAAGTGCAATACCTGGAGGATATAAAATAGCATCCTCAGTCAGGGATGCTTATAGCAGGTTATAGAAGACATATGATGCCAAAAGAATAAGAATATACCGTTATGAATGACACCTGATACTGAAATAGGTATTTGAAAGAGGACCCTTCTGGCGTCAGGTGCCATTCAAGACATGGACCATACTAGCAGGCAGTTATCTTATTTTGAGATCCCCTTAACTTCATAAAGACCTAAGGGAGAGCAGGGAGAAGGGAGTTAAACACCCAGCAGAACCAAAATAAATCACTCTTTGTTGCAGTTATCTAAATTAAAATTGCAAGAATACATTAATAAAAACTTGACTGCAATTTTGGACTACATATACAATGCCCTCACAACACCTACCAAAAATATTCCTAATGCTTTGACTTTCCAAATGTTCTCAAAATTCTAGGCCACAGTTGTGGCAAGGTTTTGTCCTTAGTTTTCTCACAGTGTGCTGGCTCAGGGGCAGACTGGCACCACAAAACCCTGAAACTCTCATCAGGCTCTGATACTGTCAGCCTCCCAACGGGTGCTGCCTGGAGCAAGAAAGTTCCCTCTCTTATCTCCTTCTGAAGATAGAGTGACTGGGGTTAGCCATGAGAATACCTACACGTAAATTAACAGCTAAAAGCCCCACAGATAGCTTGCAGGATGCACTCCAAAGTGTGAATTAGCCACCCACAATGTCAGTGCTCACACAATAAACATGAGGCTGCAGAAATAAAACATGTACAAGTCAGACTTGGTGCCCAGGTCTAAGACACAGAAGAAAACGATGACTCCTACCAGCTGTGCCTGTTGCCCTGGGGACCTGCAGGGGGACACAGCTGCATGGCTACTGCCTGGCAGTAGCTAACAGAGCTGGAAGACAAGCCACTTAAGATGCTACTTGGTTTCAAAAAATTTACTCGAGTCAATGCTTTTCAAATATATTAACTTCCATCTTTAAATCAATATACACACTAAGATCAACAGTTATAAATGAGGATGGAAATCCAAACTGATTATAAGATTAAGGCCTGGTCCTGCTTTATTTTCTTAACATAGACAAAATTTGTGTCATCCTCATTTCCACAGCAGCTAAGAGCTAAGGATATTGAACTTCAAGTACCAACACTTAGCATGCTGAGTTGGTCATACAAAAAAAAATATTTAATATTCTAATTGAGCTGATCTCCTAGTGCACTATATTTACAGTGCACTTGAAGAAGAAAATGAGTGTTTTTTAGGACCAGGTTTAATTTGTAGTTATATATATTTTATATACATATATATACATATATTTATTTAACGTGCGTGTGT
Source organism: Cyrtonyx montezumae (assembly GCF_038088225.1). Classification (NCBI taxonomy): domain Eukaryota; kingdom Metazoa; phylum Chordata; class Aves; order Galliformes; family Odontophoridae; genus Cyrtonyx; species Cyrtonyx montezumae. The sequence goes on from NW_027071903.1 coordinate 11,870,748, forward strand.
GCCTCACTGTCACTCTTTCACTATGTAACTAAAGCAGCTCCGCTAACAACGATTGCCAGACTGGGGTTGAAAATGTAAATTAGTAGGCATGAAGGTGTCCAATATCAAGTATTAATCCTTTTGCACACCTTTTTATTATTTTTAATAACAACTGCTTTCATCATTTTTCTTCAGGGAAAAAGCATAATATAAAATAACTTATAGGATGACCTTTAGGAGCATATTACCTGTGTGCACTGTTAGCAAATAGTTGAAATGCAGTATATTGTCTTGTATAGTTCAAATCTGAGAAAATCTTTTTATATGTACATACTATATACACATAAATATCTTTCCAATAATACCATGACAGACAGTTTTATAAAAGTGATAAATAGCACTAAAAGTGAAAATAGCTTCTGTCTTAAGAATTTTCAAATTATGAAGTTTGCTTATGCTAAGGTTTTGGGTTTTTTTTTTTCCTTGAAAAGGAATATTGCAAAATTACAGAAGTCTAACAAATTATAAAGGTCATAAAAATAATTAACCTGAAGAAATTAAAGTATTCAGTACTACAGCATCTAGAAGACATCAAGTACTGGGCCCTGTGCAGCAGTGGCTGGCAGCCCTGCCACAGTGACAAGGTTAAGTGGCACATCCTGCTTATTTCTTCCTTTGAAGAAGTTTGGTTCTGTTCTCCAAAGAAGCTGCTCTACCAAAGTGTACAAGAAGTTCATTACTGTGCATTGCATTAAGTATATCTGGAGCAGCATGGAGCATCACTCTGTGATCCAAGAGCCACACAGCTGCCTCTGTGCACTACGCCTTTTAATTAGTACAAGCAAAGCTATAGCACTTCTAGCTCCCAGCAATAACTTGCTTTGTTTTCTTTTCTCTCTCTTTTTAAACCTAATGTGATTTATTACCTGTTCTGCAAAAGTGCTGGTCATCATTCCTCAGCATTCAAAAGTTTCAGTGACGAGGCCCAAGAACTCCATTTGTCACAGAAACCTGAGCGATTATGGCAAGAGTGCTAAGGGCTTATAAACAGAAGCCAAAATTAATAAAAAGTTCTAAATGCTATTTAATATAAAACAGAGTTATCTCAACTTAACAGTCACTCTTGAAAACTGATGCGTTCCACAGCAGATGTGTTCTGTTGTTTTACAAGAGATAGGACTGCAAAATCTACTCTCCAAAAAAGGACCTGTTATGACAAAGATTGATATTTTAATCAGGACACAGGCTCTATGAGTACTGAGGTTTAAAAGCACTTCTTTTCCCTGAAGTGAAAAAAAGCTATCAGACAAGTAACAAAAAACAAAACAAACAAAAAATACTGCAAACCTAACAAACAGAAGCTTCAGTATCTAGTATTATATTCTTGACATAATAAATTATTTTTTTTGTCAAAATTCAGTATTTTGGCACCTTTCGCTATCTCCAACTTAAACGCATGAAGAAATTGAGGGGTAAAGTTAACACAGACAGGACAAACTTGCTGTTCTTCATTCAGCTCCCTTTAACCATTCCTGTTTCACAGGAGTGGTACTACCTTGGGAAAAAAAGTAACACAGCCTCACTGGGTAATTGCAGCCTGACCACAGTTTTAAAGGCCTCTGAAAATACACTCTTCACTCGGCATTTAAAAGGGAAATGGAATACCTTGCGCACTCATGTTTTAGAAAGGTTTGTTTTGTGTGAGATAACAGGTATGCCCAGGGCTGTTCTGAGGATGTGACTGGGACTCTGAGAGGGTCATTTATTCCATACACTATAAAACCAGATGGGAATGGAGGGGCAGCGCTGAGCTCAGTGGTGACAGTGGCAGACCCCTAGGGAATGGCATGGAGCTGCACTAGGGGAGGATCAGGCCTGGGGTTAGGGAAAGGCTCTAAGGCTCCAGAGGGCAGTGGGCACAGTCCTGTGCTGCCAGAGCACAGGGAGCATCGGGACAGTGCTCTCAGACATTGAGGTTGGGTGGTCCTGTGAGGAGCCAGCAGCTGAACTCAATGATCCACGTGGGTCCCTTACAACTCGTGGTATTCTGTGACACTAACACAACAAGCCTATTCACCTGTTAGTCTGTGATTAAACTGCAATACTTCTTCCTTTATCGTGACAGAATTACCACGATTTATTTCAGAATATTTCCTTAAAGTGGATTAGTTATACCTAAAATGGTGTGCTCTAGGAAGCACTTTTTGACAGATATGTTAGATTTGATCAAACAGAATTCCTCCTGAATTGGTGGAAATTCCAACTTTTAAAGCAGAACATTTTCCAGAGCTACATAAGAATAAATATTATCTCAGAGTTCAAGTACAAAACGTCTCTGATTAAATAAGCTGGGTATTGTAATTTGTAAGAATCTGTAATATTGATAGGTAATGTTCTATTGTTATAAATGACAAATGACTTTAAACATGCATAACAATAAGACATTATTAACTATACTGTAACTTTTGTCAGGCAGTAATTTGCATTTAATAATTTCAGTCATTTCATTATTCAGAATTTGTGTTTTCCCTTTTGGGCTCTTTGACTGCTCTGTTCCTCTGAGCTTAGGTTACTTTTTCAATGCAGCAAAATGTTGGGATATAATGGTTAAATAATGTGAAATTGCACTGACGCCAGTGAAATAAAAGTGAGTTTTACAAAATCAAGTTCCTTCCCTGAACATAATAACAGTAAATTTCTAGTGTCCTGTAGTGCAATATCCATTAGATTTATTATGTTGCAATTCCCAATCCCACTAGTTCTGCCTGAGGGTGAGTATATTACATTTCATCACAGTTTCATTTTCTCCTACAGATGAGAAATGGGAATGCTATTGCAGTTATGTAGCATGCATGTGTTAAATCTGATCTCTAATAAAATCAAACACATCACAACTCACAGCACTTTAGCACAGCATCGGCAAAATGAAACACCATCTGTCATCATGTAGAGACTGCCTTATTGTAACACAAAATCAAACTGCTCAGTGTGAACATTGTTATTTAATAAATGGGTAAATGGAAACTGATCATTATGATCTTATTTATTTTAAATGACTGGTTAAAGCTGCATTATAACTTATCAATTAGATGTATGGACATTACACTAACACCAAGAGCAAGCATCCATACACCAGGTCAGAATCATAAATACGTTTAGTCAAAGAGTGAGATAAATGAGATACACGCACTTACAAAGACCTGCCAAAATGTAGGCTAGGGATAGGAACAATGAAGCAAAAAATCCATTGTCTGTACTAATGTGACAATTGTAGTTTCTGATACAAAAACAGCTGAAGGCTGTTGTTAAAGGACAGCTACTTGTAGCAAGCTGGAAGGTTTGAAGAAATAAACATCAAGCTATGGCATTAATGGACTGCAATGTTAAGGGTTAGTCATCCTCTTAATATGAACTGGATTTCCAGGAGCTGATAGTTCAGCCTTATTAATCAAAATCAGACTGAAGAATAATGTGATATATTTGCACTTAGTGTATTAATTACCTTAAAGAAAGCTTTTATCAGCTAAACTGTTCCTTTCAATTGGCATCAACAGATGAAACAAGATTTCATGTTTATAATTAGAAGAATCCAGATCTGACAATTTTAATGCCAAATTCTAATAGTCTAGGTTATAACAAGTTGCTGTTATAACAAAAATTTGAATCATTTACTCTCAAAAAGCATTCTCCATACCCAGAACATGAAGTTTTCAAACAGTTATTACCATTTCTGCAAAAATGATAACGTTATCTGAAGAAATCTTAATAGTCCCATTGCCCTCATACCATATTTAAAGGCCCTATGAGCCTAGTAGGGTGACAACAGAAGGGTCTAATACAGGAGCACTCTTCTGGTGTGATGTCTCAGGGAACAAACAGAATTCCAGTGAAACCTCACAGCTTTATGAACACAAGGGCTTTCTCCATCCCAATAATATTGTATTGTGACTTGAACAACCAGTGGTTGTTCAATCCAGGAATTTTCAATCCAGGAATCCAGGAAAATTGATCCATAAATTTGCATTTATTAATATTCTGCCATTTTAAGACTCATATTATTACGAAAAAAACTTAAGTATATAAAGAATTATATCATTCACCTACTGCATTTCAGACTGTATTGCTTTAAGAGTTTTGTTTTTCTCTGGCATACTTCTTTTTTTAATCTTTTTAAAGCAAACATAAGTAGTGCTTGCCTTAAAAACCAGTGTATCCTGTTCTGAATGTGCCATTTATGGAGCTTGTATGTAAAAATGTGCACAATCATTAGCAGAAATCCATGATTTCTAGCATAAAATCAATCTGTATGCACAGTTAGATTGTCTTCCATTTATTAGACTGCAGATGTCATTTAAAAAAATGGAGGGCCCAATGTATATAGTCTTAAAAAAAAATTCTCAGCATTTCAGACTGTAGGAATCCAGGCAGTTATCTCTTTGGTTTTCCTTATTGTTCTCAGACCTTGAAGCACCTACATATTTCATACAGAAATACATACCAGGCAAGACTCCAATAAAACTTAGGCACCAAGTGGTAAAATAAAAACAGAAAGTGTCCTTTATCCCGTGAATTCTCAAGGCACTGTACGATACAGTCATTTACCTACCACTGAAATGCAGCCACTTGCAGCGAGAAACACAGCAGCTGTTTAACAGCCCGCATTAACACTACACAGCAGTCTAGGACAGGCAGCAAGGAAGAATACCCTATTGAGATGAAAGTGGAAAGAGAAATTACAGAACCTAACTACAATTACCAGGGTTGGATTTGGGCCAGGACGCAGTCACTAAAGTATCTTGAATAACCACAATAAGTCTGTGACTTGGTTTTATAGCTCAGCCAGGAGATGGCATCTCAATCAGCACAGAGCTTTCTGCCACCACTTTGGGATGCTGCTTTTAGCAGGGAGCAAAAGGGAAATCAGGGATAGAGTATCAGCTTTACACATAGTTGTCATCATTCTTGATGGCTAAAATTAGATCTTGAACATTAATTTAACGCTGAGATTTTATGTTGATTATATCAGATTAGAAAATTATACAATCATATATGAGGCTTCTGAGAATACCAAAATATTGTGCACGCAGGGAACGCTGATATACTTTCGGTATGTGCTTCATTTATTACAGCACTTATACAAGGAAGCCCTCAGAGAAGCAACATCTTCCCACGGAGACTCCGGAGGGTTGGTTGCCATGAAATTACATATGCTTGTGTTTTTAATGAGATTTAAAGTATCATGCATTATATATTGCTTTCTACATTTAAGATGTTCACCATTATTTGGCTTATTTTGTACCTAATTTTGCATTTCTGACATGTAACATCTCTGCATACAAAACATATACTATAAAGAATCCCCTAAGAAATTTCATGGAGATTACATTTATGATTTTGTCTACAGTGAAAAGAAAAAAACTCATATAGCATTTTCCTTTACTGGCATGTCTGCTGCAGGCATTCATTCTTTGAGTGTTTGTTTCTAACAACTTAAAGAAATCACCCTGGCCTGTAAATAGTTGCAGTAACTATTAAATAGATATTGAATGCCTTCTGCCTGTTCTCATGTCATATATAATTTGAATCCTTCCAAGTTTTTTGGTTTTTTTTTCCCTGAAGAATTTTTTAATACCTCGTTTTATTACTCCAAAAATTACAGAAACAGTGTTTAAAGAGAATCTTTAGAGGGGTAAAATACGCAGCTCCTCTTACTTTAAATGCTAAATAAAGGGCCAGCAATTACACAAAATAAATTTAAGAACTATTTAGCTTTAACTGCTCATCTCAGGAAAGCAAATCATTATGTAAATCCACAGAGCCAGCTTTTTACATGGCCTTTCTTCATTTACATAATAAGAGATGCTAATCAAAGGTCAAAAAATGGCAGCAAATATTTCTGTTGAAAGTAGAGACAGATAAGGCAAATTACAGTGGCAGTTTTAGTTTAAGGAACTGTTCTGATCCGCAAAGAGTTTTCAATTTTCAAAACTCTCCATTTAATACCCATTGAAAACTGTAGGCTGTGCTACTCACCAGCTTCCTGCGCTAACATTGCATTTCTACTAGGCTTAGATTACAAGCAGGAAGAAGTACAGCTATTTCAGTATTTTAACTTTAAACACAATTTGAGAGCTATGAAAAGGATAATGAAGCAGTCTGAATATTTGCACAGCTTGTTCTACAAGTGTAATACTAGAAGTTGTTCAAATCACTGTAATACAAGCTTATTTGTAAGTGAAACCTTACTCCTTTAAGAAGTGAAAGGAGCTAAGCTCCTTTTACCATCTCTTCCTCCTTCTCTGGCCCTGTAGACTGCTCTAACCAATCCAGGCTGTCACAGGATGACAACCCTTCTGCTGTCCTCACAGAACAGTTTCTCAGCCTGGAACTGCACCAGCTACACAACAATCATTTATCCTCCAGTATATCCCACTGATGGTCTGGCTAAAGGTCAGAAAGATCACACTGATGCACATTATTATCTCTGGAGTAATGAAAGAACCATGGTCTTTCATGATACAATAGGGAAGGATGGTAACAGAGGATGTATCACACTACGTCACTGCAGACCCTTCTGATAACCCTTCTGTGTTTAACTATATGTGCAGTCAAATATTAAATCACACATTTATTTCAAGTATGCTTTTATATTTTAAAAAGAGGAATATGTATTTGTATTTGGAATAAAATTTGCTTTGGGAACAGAGGAAAAGAGTAAGAATTGGAAACTTCAGGCCATGCCATATTTCCATCTGGTGGGTATATTCTACAATACTGTCCAATACTACATTTATCTCTGGACACTGGGGATCAGAAACTGCCAAGGAATACCTCCTTAGTCCTCTCTTGGCTCTTATCTCTGTTAAGTACTGGCTGCCATTCATGGAACCAAGGTGGATAATTCTTCACAAACTCATTTACCTGGCATCCCTTACTGGCTCTGCTGTTCCTGTCTACTTGTACTTGCCATTTGAAAACCTTTGCCTTCTAACCACATAGCTCACTTCACTTTTGAATTTCCCCCCACTTTTTCCTTCAGATTGCATCCAAAACTATAATCTAGTCCCTAGCACTGATTTCTCAGTGATGATCGTGGTAACAAGTATAAAATGATGCATAGGAAATCTTCTGACATTTCTCTGCTTTCCATTCTGCCCTTGCTGATCATCTATCTCATGAACACATGTAAAAAAAACAAAAAAATGCAAATCTGAACTTTACAACTGTGTTTATACCTGGCCCAGAATGTATTCAAATGCTGGGCCCTAACTGGTTTTTTTATAGCAGGTAAGGGCACAGCTTAGAGTACCTACACAGCACTATGGTGGAGGCAATAAAATCTCCTCCTAAGGACACCTCATAGGTCATTTGCTTTCTTAATTTCTTTTTACATGGCAGACAGTATTTATCACTGACAGTAAGAAACCTTTAAAGACTTGTATATTAACACCTGCTCCTGCTATGACACAAAAAATCTGGTATGAGAGTATATACATATATACACACCTATATGAAGTGGCTTTTGATTCTCATTTCTGTTCTGAGAAACAGAAGCTTAATAAAATTTCATACAAAAAACTAGTATCAATTTTACTTAGTCACAGATATAGTCACATTTTGTTTTTGCAAATGAAAATTTAAGTCCTTGATGAGAACATTTTACAGCTAATCCATTAGAGACTGTCAAGAACTAATTTCAGACTGTGTACAATCCCTACAAACATATTTGTAGGTGCTGAAACTTGCATTCAATTCTCAGTGTTCAGCACGTATGTTAGCAATGAAGATCCTACAAAATCAACAGATAAAGAATTTTTATATCTAATTATTTCTTCTGAATTCTCAAAAATATTTTCACAATATAATAAAGCATATTTTTTTACCTTGTAATGAATAGAAAAGTAGTCACTGTGGATCAAGAGTGAAAGAACACAACAGTAAGAACTGTGACTACACGAGCTTCGCCATCCTAATACACTTAAGTGTCTTGCTTGAGGCTTCCTTTCCCATTATGATTACTTCTGCCAAAATACCCAAGTGTGCTTAACACTTTCTAAAAACACTGTATAACACCCTAATTTTTAGTCTATGACTATCTACTGTGTTTTCCTCTTTATTTCTAAAATCCCCTTTAAAATGTTTGCTACTTCAGTGGACGAGTTTGTTGGGCAGTTTGTGCTGCATCAAAATGATTCCTACTTTGGATTGCTTCAGATGAAAGAGATGACTCTACAGGTTTGAGAATACAAAAGCACTGCTGAAACTTAAAACTGTAACCCCTACATTCATAAAGCTCTCCTTATTTGCAGATTCTCAGTCAAAACTCTCCTGTAGTAGGAAAATTCAAATTCCATTAAGTATTCGTGGAAACACCAATCAGCCACTCTACAGTGCATAGGAATTATGTTTATTTGTGCATTCCAGTTGCTTTCTAATTTCTAACAATATTTTAAATTAAATGTAAATTATAGTATTGATTGCTATCATTGCTTTCAATTTTTATTAGTGTTTTCAAAGTGTGCTCTCAGTAATACTGGTATTCCCTGTCGCTTATTTCTCCTGTCTTCTCCAACAATGAGAAACACAAACTTGTGCTCCTGACACCTTCTAGCATATAGAAATATCTAATTAAAAAAAAAAACCTGAAAACTGATGCAGAAAGATTTTAACTAAGAGTCATCCTGAAAAAGTACAACAGCATCAGAAATTAAACCCAGTGCTCAGAAAACATAGCTATGGGGATCATACTGGAAAACAGACAAAACGGATAATGCCTTAGACACAGAACTATCCTAGCTACAGTAGAATATTTACTGTTTGACCTACAGCTCACACACTCACTGTCATACATAAATCACATTTTTGTGATACCAGGAGATTTGACTTTCAATTGCATCAAAACCTCATTTGAGAATACTTCTACCTCACAGAAAATTGGTGAAAGGACAAGAAAACATTCCTCACTTATATTTCATATTCAAAATTTTCCAACAATTTCAGTTGTAATTTTTGTGATACATATAGAAAGATGGATATATTCAAGCTGTAGAACACAAAGTCAATATCTTTCTCACATACAACAAAATAAGCCATGTCTTCTATTGCCTGCATGCAGTTTTGCACACTGATTTACAGTTAAACTACCACCACAGAAAACTGAAATAATAACTTCTCAAGCACAGCTCACATATTTTCAACCACTTTCTTGAAAGGTGGCTATTAATTCCCCTCAGAGGATATTTGATGGAAAGGAAACGGGTTATTTTTATGAGTTGATAAACTCATGACTTTAAACTCTGTTTTCTCAATTACCAGTACTGTACATGTACCGTACATTGAATTTAGTTCTTTGTTTGGAACTGAGTTGAAGAATAGCAGCCACATATGTGCGTTATTTAATAGCAACTACCTTCTCATGAGAGTTTGTTACTCAGGAAAATGATTCATTTAATTGTGTATTAAGAAGCTGATTATTCCCACAAGTAATACCTTTTTAGTTGATGTGTTAAGCTTCACTCTGTCTCTGTCAGAGAGAATCCATTTAGCAAAAAAAGGAAAACAGCTTTTGGGGATGAAATGTCTAAGTTAAAGAAGGCAATACTGGTGTTCTGCTCTCATGATGTCTGCACACACAGTACTGTTTGGAGTCTATAAATAGAAAGCAAATGGTGATGTCAGGGTGTTGTGAGATATTTCCAACCTGGAAACTTATTTGTTATGTGAAACAGTAAGCTTACCCTCTCTCTGAATGTCCCCACTAGAAAAGATCAACATCTGAAAAGTCACAAAGTACATATCAACATTTTTAAAATATACCAGCAGAGGCCAGACTCAGCTCCCCTGTCCTCCAACACAGGCTGAACCACCTGGGCTAATCATGGGGATGTTGTGGGCCGATTGAAGACTTTTTCCTCTATGGACAGATGGCACTGCAAATAATTTCAGCAAAAATATGCCATGTGACTACATTTACATCAAATATTCCACATGTAATTGTCTAACAGGGTGAACTGTTTCATTAGAGAACTGAAGTTTACTGGAGCTCTGACAAACGAGAGCAGTGAGGCTCTTTTAAGTCAGTGAAGCCTCTACACCAGTGACACTGTTCACAGTGAAGGACAAATTACCATGAGAATTTTTACCCTTACAACTCACTTGAGCTGGAGACTGGATACTTGGGGTACACAGAGCTCAGCTTCCGAGAGCCCACTTTAATGCCATACTCCGTCCTCATAGGAGCTAGCATCAGGCTCAGCATACTGAAAGAGCCAAGGCCAACAGGCTACCAGCAAGATTTTCCCAGAAGTGTGCAATGTCACCTCAATGTTACCTGTTATCAAGACAATCCTGAAATTAGTTCAGCTGTTGGCACTGCCCTGCACATGCAAGCAAGGCTGCAGCAATGTTTCAATTGGCAGCAGCTAACCCAAGTGCACAGAAAGTCCCAGAAAGTTTGCTGGGCTTCAGCCCATGCTGAAATCTGTAGCTATACCTGCATCAAAAATATCTATAAATATCTTAAGACTATTTCTTAAAAGCTTGGATTTTTTCATCTATTCATGTATTTATTTTAAAAATTGTGGCTAGCTGGAAAGGCAATCATACAAAGACAAAACTAATACACTACAGCATCCAAACCATTCTAATGAATTTGATGGAATTGTATCATGAATTTCTTGTTTAAATCTGCACAATTCAAGAAGATCACTGTAAAACAATAAGAATATTGAATATCTAAAATTAAAATTTGCCAATAGGGGATGAAAAAATGCTTCAAAACAAAGGGTGAAGCTTTATTAACTGTTATCTTGGGAAAAGAAACTTTCATCCAGCTATAGATGGGGCATTTAATTCCAGAAAAATGTTCCATTTCATTTAATATTCTTAGAAATAAAGAAGAAAATGTAGGCAAAGACATTTCTGAGGTTGGCTTTCTCAGGGATCTTTAGAATTTGGATAGAGAGGCATGGTAGGAGAAGAGAGAAAGAGAGAACATTTTGGTATAGACACAAGAAAATTAGGAAGGAAAACAGTATCGCCTCTCTTCTAGTATTAAAACACACTACACAATCCAGGAGGGTTTTGTCTTACAAAGAGGATGTTAAGCAACTTTGAGCTGACACTGTTATTCCCCTTAACACAATTTGAAGGTGGTTTCTGAAGGGACAAATCATTTGATGTTCTGATTTCAAGATGTGAGAGATTTTTCCTAGATTCTCAAAGTGCAGGATGACAGCACCTGAAAAACTGATGACAGAAGCTAAAGTACAGGGGATTTCTTCCTCCTGGACACTTGAGTCTATTTAGCAACCTTTCCTTATCTTGGTTAGAACTCAGCTATTGGCAAGAATATAATAAACAATAGAAAGAAAATGGAATTTAATTGTCAACAAAGCACAAAATGCAATTTACATGAGATAGTTTATAAATTTGTAAAAACAAATCATTCCTTCAGAAGCTTTGAAGTGAGCCAGGGAGCACAAAAGGCAAGAATCTCTGCAAAGCTTGAGTGCAATCCCCGTCAGCTGGGACCTCCTCCTGGTCTTCAATCATTCACTGTGCTTGTTTTGGAAGTAAAGCAGTAGGAAGATGCGTTGATAATCCCTGTGCTGTGTTCCTAGGCAGTATGCCATCTAGTAGGTTCATAGCTGTCATAGAGAGCCACACATCATCTTGTCTTTGACACAAGTCCTGGGTCACCCATTCACCATAGAGCTGGTTGTAAGAAGTAAAACATTTTTACCCTATACTGTCTACCTTTTCAATTAAAGATACAAATTTGATATTTCCTTGCCTTCCTTGTAATTTAGATGTTTTAAGGGTGTATTAAAAAGTACATATGAAATAGTAACCCCAAAATCAGGAAATCAAAATGACACTTAAGCTAAACTGTAAGCCTTAGCCAACATGCAAACTGCTTACTTTCAAACAGCAAAGTGGAAGTTGAAGACCACCTGAAAAACTAAATTTTAATTGAGGAGAGACAGCAGAAGGAATTTAGGTTGCATGAATTTTAGAAAGGTCACTAAGTCTCTCCTTCCTCCTCCATTCCCTTCCTGCCCTTCTTTCAGTCTTTATTTCCCTCTGCACCACACAACTGAAAAGAGCATTTGGTCCAAAGTCATTAAGTGTGGTATTGGGGTGAGCCACGCATGTGGATAGGGAACTGGCTTAAATGTCACAGGCAGAAGCTGTTTATGAGACAGAGCAGTTTGGGACAGAAGGATTAGTAGAATGCCACAAGAATCAGTATCAGGTCCATTTTTGTTCATTTTATATATCACTGACCTAAGACATGAAATATGTATGAAAGTGAAGAAATTTGCTGATGAAACAAAACCAGAGAATAGAGCCACTAAAGACAAAAACAGAATGGCAATAAAATTCTGAATGACAAATAGACAGGGATCACAAGCTGATACTGTTAGGGGCTTCAGTGGCATCTGCAATTCATTGTAAAGAAAGATAAGGTTATGAGATTACAAAAAAATAATAAAAGGCAGTGCTCTCTCAATAGCCATATGCCACAAAACATATAACAGGACTTGAATTCAGTCTTAGTACTGGAGAGAACTTTAAAACCATCTGCACAAGGATTAACAGTATTTAAATTAATAAGGCAAGAGATTCTACGATAGATACAGTAAACAAAAGTAGGACTTGGAATAAATCATTCTAATACTACATTGGGGACCTGAAGCCACATTTGGAATGCAGCCACAGTCCTCATCCCTTTAGTATAAGAATATTATGAAACAGAAGATACTAAAAGGGCAATCTGAACATTACAGAAACTAAAAATTTATTTCACTCTCCAAAGGAATGAGCAGCTTGTTATGTTTCAAAAAAGAAGAGATTCTAGGAGATGTAAGCCTTTTTTAAATATACAGAATACTGACAGGAGTATAAAAGAAAAAATACATCCAGAGTGGAAAAACTGTAGTGAGTTGAAGAGAGCTGGGAAAATTTTTGCCTCAATAAATGTACTTGAAGATTGCATGCAGCAAAGAGAGAGAACATGCAGGCATGACAACAACCAGCATCATCCGAATGGCTATCTCAAGCAATGGTCCATATCTCTGGATGTCACAGAGCCATCCTGTACCAAAAGGAATTTCACATATTACTACCTAGCAGATGATGATGAGCACCTGTTATCCAGAGGAAAAACTAATACAATCAACAGATCAGAATCACTAATACATCGAGTCCTACTGTCCTAGCTCATGTTAACCACGCCAATACTGCACTAAAATAACCCCAATAATGAGTTATACATTCAATATTCCACAAAGACTATTCAAAATGGCAGTCCAACATTGGTTCCCTTAGCACGTTAACTTCCTTCCCAGAACATTCTCAGTTCCTCTCACCCAGGTCTGATTCTTCTTTAAATCAGTAGAAAAATTCTTACCATTTTGAAAACAGCCTGACCATGCAACCATGGTCATGAACAGATGCAACATTTTCAGAATTACTGTGTAGCATGACAATGTAAGGTCAGATTTATAAATCACTGAACGGCTTTTGTTGCGATGCTGTTAACAATTTATTTTAAAAAACCTGTTATTTTCCTAGACTGAGTGGTCTTTTCACACTAACCCTAATAAGAAATAGCTTAATATCATTAAACTGTTAAAAATTTTCATTACACTTAATTTAGGAAACTGATATGAGAATTTTAAATCCATTTCTACCAAAATTAAAACCACACTGCAAAGCAAATCCTAGAAGTGTCCACTGTAATGCAATTTCAGTTCTTCTGAAGTGACAGATTGGAATCTCAACAACAGAAAACCTGCAGTAAAATGATTTTAAATACCATACTAGCTACCAAACATATCAAGTCAATTGGCAGAGATGAGTTCACTTGACTTGTTAGACACCTGCAAAATACAGAGATTGTGTTCCTGTCATCTGCACTAATTATCCAAACATGAATGGCTCCCACTAGCTCTAATACAGATTCAAAGGAATTCAAGCAGCAGTACTTCAGGTTGTAGGGAGAGAGGAAAGGAAGAAAAATGAAAGAGGAAGCATAACTGTGCTTGTGCTATAGTTATCAGTGTACACTGCAACACATACAGAAACTTCTACAATTATGAAGGCTGCTCTGAAAGTAATGCCTCCTTTTTTATCACATTGGCCCATGACATCAGAGATGGATGGATGTTAGTGGTATAGGAGTAGAGCTTGAACTCTAATGTTCAACCAACAGAAGTCCATTACATTTTGTTACTGTGTGATAGATGGCAGCAGAGAGGCAGTCTAGGGTAACAGTATCTGACATTGTAGTATGGATGAAGCAAAGGTGTGCCACTGAATTCCTCCATGCTGACTCATATTCATCAGTACTTGATGAATGTTTATGGAAACCAAACAGTGGATGTGAGCACAGTGAGGAAGCAGGTGGTACATTTCAGAAAAGATGCTGCCATAGCAGCTGTGAAATAATGGGTCACCTCCACTAGTACAGATTTCACAGGGACAGTATACAGGCTTTTGTTCCTTGCTGGCAAAAATATATAACTAATTGTGGTGATTATGTTCAAAAATAGTACTTTGTAGCTGAGAATTTGCTCTATCAAATAGTGTTATTGTGCTCTTTGCATCCACTGTAGTTTCCATAGCAATAAATAAGAGAGATTACATTCTGAGCAACCGACGTAGTTGACCAAACATAGTTGTCAATGAAAAATTGAACAAGTTTTCAGTCTACATGTGTTTGACACCTGCTCAGATAGCATGATCCTTATTGGAACAGGATTGTCACCTTTAAATCATTATTAAAAAAACCCTCAAATCAATGCCTTTGCTATATATGATTATCTGGAAATACGCAAAAAGCAAACAGCAAAGGTAAGCTGAACTTTCAGAATGATATAGCTCACTTTAGAGGACAATAACATCCCCTTAAGTAAGCAATTTATTCATAATCAGAAAATAAATATTTTGCAACTATTTACTCTCATATTGCAGTTTTTCTGATAAAAAGAAGCAAGTGATAAAATACTGCTTAATTTCTATATTTAAGTTATCTTATTTATGGCAGTACTATTTCAGGGTTCTAGTTAGCAGAAGAGATGTCTTTCTTCTAAAGAATGTATTCCCTGTGTATTTATGATTATCATCATGACTGTTACAGCAGTACACACACACACCAAAATCAGCAATTGAAATAATACTTGCTTAGAGGCCAGAGTGATTTCATTCACTGTACTGGGAAAAGTGACTTCACTGCAAAGCACTGGAGATTTGGTATTTTAGTGGGTTTTGTCTACACATAAACATAAGAATGTTGCCTACTGTATCTGCAGAGAGAAAGTATCACTATTCATCATGAATAATTTTATACAGATGTTTGCTTCCAGGCAAGTAAGCCTAAGAGACTAGAATGAAAAAGTGATACAGATCTGACTTGTCAAAATCTAATTTAACAGTTTTTGATCAGAAAGAAGATGACAGCAGATGACTTTATGCAAGCTGTCCTGAAATTCATCGTGAGACACTAAATAAAAGACAAAAGAAATGTTTCCAAAAAATAAAGTGCATGCCCTCAAAAGCTTCAGTTTTAACAAAGGTGGGTTTTGTTTGTTAGTATTTCCAGTCTTCCTTACTTATAATTTCTACAAATTAGCAAAAAAAAAAAAAAAAAGTCTTCTAATTCTCTTGGAACAGATCCTCAATTGAATAAGTCTTATCCCTGGCTCCCAGCCTCTACACATCATCATAGATTTTAAATGCCAATCCATCACTGATACCATAATATTCAAAGTATTCATTATAATTTTCATTACATTAGAAATGAATCATAACTTCACATGCCTAAAAAAAGAAGAAAAAGAAAGCTGCCTTTAGCTGCTCTTATTTTTCCTAAGTAACAGTAAGCTTTCAATAACTCATATACCTTTTTCTGGTTCCACACACACATTAGAGAGGTGGAGAAAGTGGAACAGAAATTCATGTTATATCCAGAATACACTATTAAAGAATCTATCCACTGAACGTTGATTTGTGTTACAAATATGGTCCACAATGCTATAGAACTAATAGGCTTATCCCCAAAAAAGACAATATTGACAACACTGGCTGAAAGTGGCTCAGGAGGAAAACAAACAGCATTTCAGAAGTGAGAAAACAAAAGAATACAAACATTTGTTTTCTATGTTGTACCATTTCCAAAGATAACCCTGATGTCAGAGTTGACTAGTCAACTAGCTATTAGCAAGCTGAAAGCAATTTTAGCTATATTCAGTATATGATAAACTAATGACTCAATATGCCAGTTTGAGAGTAATCAGAGAATCATAGAATACCCTGAGCTGGAAGTGATGAATTTCAGCGGTTTCAGAATGAATCCTACAGTACATTATAGATGTCATAACAATCCCACTCTCTCCAGAAGTTAGTAGTCATGGAATATATCACACACTTTGACAAGCAAATCTCTCAGAAAGATCAACGTTTATTTCCTATGACCTACAAAGCAACTCTTATCACAACAAATGGAGCAAGCCCAGCACATCTCAACGTAAAGACAGATTGAGACAAATCTATCTACATTACAGAACCTCAGAGGACTATCAAAGTAAGCTAAAGATATATGTGCTCTCTCAACACAAGATTTTAAAATCCATCTTAACTCAAACTAGTGTATTCACTGCTAGGCAAGAAAAAAGCCTCAAATGTGCCAGAAATTAATTAGGAAACATAAGATCCAAGGTCTTACATTCCATGCATTGTACTAAATAGCATCCTAATAGCAAGATACGGTCAACTGTAATTTTTGCCAGAAGTAACCAAGGAAACCACTTAGCTGAGTGCATACACAGGGGGAGGTAGCAAAGGAAATGGACTCACATCCAAATTCAGAAAAAACTTGGAGAGCTAGCTGCAGCAAGCCTCCAAAAGATGCAGCTGTTTGGAGAAAGCTTATACATATTTATTGAAACTTTTTTGGTCTAAAAATCACAGTGAAGACTGAGTAGATTCTCATACAGTACAGATAATAGAACGGCAGCCATGGGTCATGAGACAGTGGTGTTGCAGTAATTCATACTGCCAACACTCATGTAGTAACTTGAATCTTCAGTAAGTCTTGTTTACAAGGACTGAAAGTCTTGACAACACTTAATCAAGTCGTCTGAAATAGTTGGCAATTATGTCTATGTTACTGTGCAGGATCAGCTTTGCGAGAGGTTGCAAGCATCCACTTATGCCCTGACCCAAAGAATGCTCAGAACCAGCCCACTGGTTCATGCCAGGTGGCACGGTGGCATGTCGAGTTGCATGATCTCATAGATCATGTCTCTGACAGGAGGCTCCAGTTGCCATCATACAAGATTTCTGCCTCAGATGGATGCAATCTTGAGGACAGCCTCAGAAAGGTTGTAAGAAGAGCTGCTAAACTGACACTGGTCAGAAAGCCTTTAAGCAGTGACAATTACAGGAGGGCCATCTTTTTTCAGCAGTGCTCTACAAGCTTTCTTGGAAGTGCAGCACGTTCTTAACCTCATGAACTAAAGCTGTAGATGCCTATTGAAAGTAGTCATGAGAACTGTCCAGAAAGTTTGCTGTTGCAGGGTATATGTATTGTTACAATACAATCCAACTTCTTTAAAATCAAGACATGCAAAGCTCCCTTTAGAATTTTGTCTGTGTTTTACAGAGCGTTAACTACTAGCAGTTCATTTACAAGATATAAATTACTAGTTGTATTTCAGAGAATTGCAGATTGTGCCTATATCCATCCATGCTCCAGTACCACTACTGACAATTGAGAATATTCTGATTATTTTCCATAGGAATTTAAGTACAGCTAAATAAAAGAATCACTTAAAAAGCAGGCACGCATTCAATTCTTATTAAAATCAATGAGCATTTAGAATTATCTGCCTTTTTTGTCACTGAAATATAAAATGCATTAATATGTGGCTTAGGACAGAACTAGCACATAGTGTTGCAAGACTTTCTTAGTGTTAACTATAATGCTTCTTTAGGGCTTTTTTTTTTCTTACTTCACCATTGTCATTTAACTATTTATTCGCTCTATAAAATTATTTAAAACATTAAGCTTACTGAGTTCATCCATTCCCATGTATAAATAATAAATATACTAGTGGCAGAACATTGACTGTGACACTCTTTAAATGTTATTGTGTGTTTTGGATAATGAGTAATTAAAATGAGCCACTGTATGATTGGCTGTATCATAATTAGGTTTTGGTTGATTGTGAGATTTTTTTTTAACTTAAAAAAATAAAACTAGATTAGAGTACTGCAGCTGTATTGGAATAGAGAGGGAAAGAGAAATGTCTCCATGAAAATTCACAAGCAGAGGGAACACTTTTCTACAACTTAAAACCCAGCTGCACAGCTAATTTGCCAAAACATTGGAGGATATTTCCTTGTACAAAATAAATAAATAACACTTCATTTTACAGCCATATGTGAAAATGTCCCATCTTCTATCTGCTTGATAGTCTGGAGTTGGATGCTACCTTCTCTCTGCATTTATCTATTTAAATGAACTAGAAAAAAAAGACATCACAACAAAGATGCAGTGGAAATCAACGTGGATCTGTGTAATCCAAGAGACAGTGCCACAGTCAGGAAGAGAGAAAGTGATGCAGCAGAAGAAAAATGAAGATGGCTGCAAATATATTTCTAGAGAGTAAGGGGAAAGACATTGAGATTGCTCATTTTTTGGCTTAATGAATAAATCATTTTTGCTTCCTCCCCCCTTATGCACCTGCTGCTTTGAAAAGCCCCTTCCACAACCAACAACTGAACAGCAAATGCTGCACAATGACTTGAATGTTGCTGGAGCTCTGCCAGCAAAAATTACCACTCTTCAACCAAGATAAACATCATATTACTTCATTACCCTTTTAAAGCATATGCAAATTAAATCCATTATTCTTTTTTCTTACAGAAATGAAGTTCCTTTGGCTGGAATTCAACGGCTCCCTTTGTCATCGTTGACCATGAATGGATGAACTTCATGTAGATGATGCCCATTTCCCATCTTTGAATCAAACATTAATACCATTTGACAGTAATAAATAACATTTATCACAATAGGGATCTACTAATGATTTTCCCACTAAGCTGGCTCATCAGAACCTATCAGCTGACAACTGCATAAATGAGATTAGCATAACAGCTGCCTATGACAAATGTATCTAAATCATTTTAATGCCAGCTAGCTCTTTGATCTCCCTATCACATTGTTGCCAAAACTAAATCCATTTCTTCAAGATACATGTTGTTTATTACAGATACATGTGTATATTCCACACCATTATGTACTCTAGAGATTTCAGTAATAAAAAGAATTAAAAATACTGATTGGGTACTGCCACTATAAAGTAAACTTGCAACTCTGCACTTCAGAATGGCATTCCACTGCCTACTTAATCCCCTCCTCTCTCTCCAGATTGTAGAATTCAGTGTTTAATAGCTACATGCTTCTGTGACACAAAATACATGTTTTAATGTGAATACACGTATTAACTTCTTGTTGTGAGTATTCCTTACAGTGCCATCATTTTCATACAATTTAAACTAATTCCCAGTAATGTAAGAGTTGGCTCCAGGCACATGTGGAAGCAACGAGTCATTGTGTGTGTTTGCATGAATGCAAAACTGACAAAGAAAATCTCATTGATAGTGCAGTGAATTCATGTTGTGACTGTTATTAAAGGGTTGCCAATGAGATTGTCATACAAACTTATGACAGCAGACTTCAGACTAAAACCAATGACAATAGCTATTTTTGCACTTCCATAACAATTTTAAAAGCATCTCACTAACTTCCACATACTGCTCAGCAAAAAGCCAATGGGCTCCTCATTATCTAAATTCAGATTATCAAAGTTTTTCAGGGCCTTAAGGACACAGATGGCTTCTCTGACGTTGAAAGCACACAAGAAAAGATGTGCTTAGGTACTGTAGGGAATCCCTGTCAGATTCACAGCCCTTAGATTAACTCATGATATTTCAGAAGCCAAGAAGAATATAACACAGCTTAGGATGAAAAAAATAAATAACCTAGAAAAAATTCAAAAACTAAGTATTCCCCAGTACATTTTTGGAATATTAATCTGTAATTTTCAAAAATATTTACCATCATAACTACTTCACATAAAGATATAAAAAGTCTATTTTTAATCTGTTGGCATGTAATTTCTTTTTTTTTTTTTTTTTTTTTAAGTTATACTTACTCCTCATTTTTGAACCATCTGGGAGCCACCAATATGCTGAAACATACAGAAGAATCTCAAATGTTTGGATTAAGCTTTTGATGACTTCCCACATGAAGTAACTCCAGGAGTGCCTACACTTGAATGCCCCTTACATAAAGCTCAGCCCCCTGTGCACCTCTACTGGACTGTGCATCTTCACATGCAGTATGTTTATCATAGAGATCATAGGAGAGATTTGTATGCGTTTTCCCACCTGCATATTTAGGCAACTTCTAAACAGAAGTAATCGTAGCTATTTATACATAAACAATCTTCATGGTTACCCTGTGAATAAAAAGAATGCAAACCAGGTATCTGTGCTGCACTTAATGTTAAAATGCATAGGCATTTACACAACAGCAAAGTAAAAGACACACGTTGCAGAGTTTAACTTCAACTGAAAACCAAGCTAGAAATATTGAGTGACACCAGAGCTCAGTTTTTATAGAAGCAGCACCAATTCACAGTGGAAAAGGTTTCTTTTAGAAACATTGATTTTGAAAAGTTTGAAGTATTTTGCATAAGCATGGAAAACATGCAAGTATGAGAACTAATGAGATTGCAGACTGAGAACTGTTAACAGTATTCCAGTTACAGAGCTCTGTAGTAAATGTCTTTTTTTTTAATGCTGTTAAATTCACAAGCACTTTGTTCTTTCTTGCATTTCAATTAAAATTCATGGGATGTTTTCTCCACATATTTTTCACGTCTGTCTGCATTTTCCATATCAGACAAATTTCTGGCCATTTATTTTTCATGTAAAATGAACAGAATGCATGGTCTTTTGTCCAAGCCTTTTGTTTTCTGAAGCAGGCCATTTTTCATGGATGAAACTGAGGTACACACTTGCAGTTTTGACAGCATTTCTTATCATTCCCTCCAGTTAGCATTGTCACCTTTCATTATTTAATTTTGAAGCACAAGGAAGGCTGATTTATATCCATGAAGTATAATTACAGGCAGATGGAGGGCTTGGAAAGTAGAAATACTGAATTAGGACTGTAAGTGCCAGTAAGATTCCTGTGAGGAGTCCTCTCTGTGCCATCAGCTAAAAACAAAAACCCTAGCAATTTAAACTATATAAATCCATGCTGTTGTAGGTGTTGAGTTAATGAAAGTGAATACAAAACTAATAAAGTGCATTGGTTGTGGTTGCAATGTAATTTAAGATGCTTTCAAGAAAAAATGATGAAATGTGTTTGTATTAATCAAAATAATCTATGAATGTGCCCACGGTCAAAAAGGCTTTTTTCTTGCTTCAAACCTCCACTTGAAATCATTTTAACACAAGTCCACTATGTGTTTTGACGGGAGAAGCACTTTCTGCAGTTCTTTCATATGATAATGTACAGTATATTTTCAGCTGCCTTTTTAAAGTTTAAATAAATGGAAGGCTTATTAAGAAGATATCATAATCACATGCAGTTATTTTACTACCTCATCTGAAGCAAAAGCAAGCAATTAGTTGAGAACAAATTCATTCAAGACACTTACTGAACTTCAGGGACAAGCAGGAGAAAATGGGTCCATTTAACTGCCTCGTCTTTACTGTAGAGAGCAAGCTGATTCTAGTAAGTTTAGCACCACCTATAGAAGAGCTCTTCCACTTGAAAAATTAACTAGAAAATCAGAAGACTTTAAGACTCTTCAGCAAAATAGCTACAAAAAAAAAAAGTATCTCAATAGTCCAGAATGAAAAACAGCTACTCTGACAAACAACAAAAAGTTACTATATTAATAGGAACGCAAAACATCAGGCCCATGGGGCCAGTGGTTCAGTGCTTGTCAGCAGAAACCAAATCATAGAAACACAGAAATGTAGGGGTTGGAAGTTACATATGGAGGTCATCTAGTCCAACCTCACCATCAATGCAAGTTCCCTACAGTAGGCTACAAGTGTCCAGATGGATTTTGAATATCTCTAGAGAAGGAGGCTCCACAACATCTCTGGACAGCCTGTCCCGTTACTTTGTTATCTTCAAAGTAAAATTTGTCCTCATTTCCATTTTATGCCCATTGCCCTAATCCTGCCACTGGGCACCATCAAAAAAAAACAAGCCCCGTCCATTTGACTCTCACCCATTAGATGTTAATAAGCGTTGGTCAAATCTCCCCTTAGTCTTCTTTTCTCCAGGCTGAACAGGCCCAGATCCCTCATCCTTTCCTCTTAAGGGAGATGCTCCAGGCCCCTACCCATCTCTGCAGCACTACTCTGGACTCTCTCCAGCAGTTTCCCACCTTCCTTGAACTGAGGAGCCCAGCACTGGATCCAGCGCTCCAAATGTGGCCTCACCAGAGGCAGAGTAGAGAAGGATCACCTCCCTCTACCAGCTGGCCATGTTATTGTATTTAACGTGCCTACTTGGCCACAAGGGCACACTGAAGGCCTCCTGTCCACCAGGACATCCAGTTCCTTCTCTTCAGAGACCCTTCCCAGCAGGTAGCCTGCTGCTTCCTTGAAATACCATTTTACTTCCTACACTAAAAAAGTAGTCACTAATAAACCAAAACAGTGAGATTTATTCTCCATTCTAAATGCAGACACCAAATGGAAAATATTATGACCAGTAATGGAGCTTATTCTATTTCCTCTGCTCTAAGCATTCAACTCTCTTGAGAGCTGATCACCACATCCCCCCATCCCTAAGCAAGGAAAATATTTTACGTATGTTTAACATTAAGGACAAGTAGTTATACAGGAGACCATGGAGCCCTTCATGAGCTTTAAGATTAGACATCTGCTAAAAGTGTGAGCATATAAGTGGAGGTGTCAGACTAAGAGCTGGCACTTCAGCTGTCACAACAACAGTGGTGACATGCACCAGGACAGGAGCCCCAGATGCAATGATTACTCCTGCACATCACAAAGCTCTGTCCAGAGGGAGTTCCTCTCAGTAGGCAGCTGACCAGGTTTGAGATCACACAGATTTGGTGAAGGTGCTGTCCTCACAGGGGATGGAGCTAGGGAGAGCAGGAGGAGGAGGAATGGGCAATAAGCAGGCTCTTCAAACACTGCTCCACTGCCCAGTTCTAACACGATGCTTAGGGCACTGGCATTTCTGTTAAAGGAACAACTTGGAGACTCAGGGGGACAGAGCAGGAGTAGAGTCCAAGCTCTTAAGCAGTTGCTACATTACTCATTCCAGAATGAATGGAGTACCTCTGAGATCATAGGGTTCAGTATATAGAGATCTTAATGTGTTTAGTTTTTAAAATCCCAGTAAACTTACCTAGAGATGATACAAAATGGGTTACCTCCTATCCTAGCTTTGTTATGTTCCTTTCTGATGAATCATAATCAATTAAAAATACTAAGAAACACAAAAAATTAACTTCTCCCTTTTTGTTAAGGGAGTAAACAAGAAAAAAAATGGAAGAACACTGAAAACAGTCCAAGATTTTTTCATTTACTCAGAACATTGCATAGAAGATTGTCACATATTTAAGACAAAAAGTGCAAATCCTCTTTCTCTAGAATGAAGGATAGTATTTTTGTTCTGGATTTTTTTAATGTTTTCCAAACTACTAAAGAAACAACTGTTTTTCAAGCAGGAGAATTTGGCAAGCATAAAGGCAGAGTAATACTTCATCTTTCTGTGGCTGCCTCTCGCTTGCAAGTCTCAGTAGTATTAATTCATTTTGGAGAAACACTAATGATATTTTTTTCCCTCTTGTCATCGATTGGGCTTGGAATATTTCTTTTAATGAATGTGACATAATTCATGCACAGTCACTACTGAACCTAGCAAATTCTTAATTAGTGACAATTTTGCACCTGCTGTTATGGGTAGATGCAGTTCTCTTTAATTTAACTCGATACCTTGATTATTCATTGGAAACCGCAGGAGATGCAGATTATCTTACGTGTTTCCTTAAAAGAGCATAGCAGTTTCGGCTGGATAAATACAGAAAAATCATTTTCAAGAATGTTCCAGCAATCCAAACCCCAAGCCAGTGATGTACACGTTGTGCCACTGCATTCATGAACATCACCTTCAGGGCAATAATGGTATTTCATATGCCAAAACGAAAACATGATTGTGAGTTTAACCATGCTTTTAAGCTAAACTACTAAATGAAGTTGGAAGAATTATGTGTTTTCTACAAGAGATAACCCTGCTGGAACCATTATTAAAGCCTACTACAAAGATACCTGAACCATGAAACACAGCTATCATGCAGTAGCTTAGAAAGATCTTTATTTTTGGAGGAAGGGACGTGGATAGAAGAAGTGAGCACAGTGCTGGTTTGCTGAATATACATGTACTCACAGCTGCGCACAAATTTCTTCTTCCCTCTATATTCTACAGTGGTAAAAGTATTAAATATGTAGATCACTCTGAAAAGTATTGCCACCTATGTATTTCCTATAGTCGCCATCATTAGCTGTCTAAAATGACTGTCACCAGCATTTAACAAGACCTTACATGCCACAATAGTAAAAATATGCACTAGAGGAGGTGAACCAGTCATTCTCATCACCAGATAAATGCATTACCCACCATCACACCCTGCTCACATCCACTGTTTAGTCTCCAAAAGCATTCTGTTAAGCATCAATGCCATTATTTTTTTTTCGCATGGAGGAATTAAGTGACACACCTTTGCTTTATCCACACTTCCATGTCAGACACCATTCTGTCAGACTGCCCCTCTGCTGCCATCTGTTGCACAGCAACATAATAAAATGAAATATTGGTGGGAAGATCCAAACTATACTGCCATACCACCAACATCCACCTCTGATGTTGTAGGCAGTATAATAAACTAGAAGCATAATAAACATTTGCAACAGCCCTTATATATCTGACTTCTGAAACATTTTCATTCACTAAATGCATCTCCCAATAGGCCTACTAGCTTTTCCCCACAGAAGCCTAAAATGAGTGCTTCCAAAAAAGAAGAGGGAAGATGAATGTTGCAAATAAAGCTTAATGTACCAAAACAAATCCTCTGCTACCCATCAGTATTTCAGAGATCTAGAAAGTCAGCAACCTAGCGAAGTTCCTACACTGATACTACAATAAATAAAGAGGACATTTGAATCAGCACTGGTGGGCCAGCTCTGCTTTATCCTCAAGGACTCTGATCACAAGAAAGGCTGGAATGTGATGCTTTTAGAGTCAGACCTGGATTACCTATTAAAAACACAGAATATAATGCGACTCTGAAAGTAATTTCAGTTATGCCTTACACTTCTGCATTCAAGGCACCAAAAACCATATATGGTTAACTATTAGCTGTGGATTCAATAACAGGGCTCAAGAAAGCCATGTTAATTCTTTCTGTTTTAAAATCAGTTCCTTCCTTCTTCTTCTTGAGGTGAAAAGAATCACATGGTATTATTAAAGAATTGTTTCATTTCCATCTGTTTTTTTCATGGGTGTTTGTGAACTGGGGGGTGAGGAGAAAGAGGGAAAATCAGCAAGGATGGGGGGATAAGGTAGTGGGAGAATTTAGAACTACTCTTGAGCTCATTCAGCAAACTAGCAGCCTGGCTAATAATCATCAGAAATTATTTTTCCATTAGCTAAAGAAAAACAAACAAAAAAAACAGCTACACAGATACGTTTGCACCTTGAGCTTCTCACACTGAGACCCCCACATTTCCCTAGAAAATAGTCAAAATAATCTTCACCATCAACTTGAACAGTATCTTGCTGCAAACAAAGGAAGTTGCCCCATGATGATCAGGTCTAGATTCTGCAACCAGAAATACTGCCATATGATCCACACAGGCTAGAAAGAGGTTCTGGATCACTTTCATACAAACTAACCACAGGTTCATTTTTATTTTATTTTTTTTCCCTGAAGTCTAGGATCCCCAGGCAGAATACATCAATCATCTACAATTTAGGTGGTTTAACACGTCACTTTAGTTACTTTCACAGAAAATATAGTCTAAATATTTCAAATCATGACCCTTTCTCAATTATAATCAGCAGAAGGAAACAAAATTTAAAAGCATTTTCAGCTTATTTGATATGGCTGATAGACACAATAAAAAAAATGCAAGGAATAAGGTGCTACTTGGAAAACAGTATGCTCTGAGTACTATTTACATTCAAGATTATTCTAGTTGTTACTGAATAGATTTGGTGTTGGTTGTTTATTTTGTTGTTGTTTTTTGTTGTTGTTGTTACTGTTGTTTATTTGCTTTTTTTTTTTTCCTTGTAATTAAAATTAATGCATTAGATCTCAGTTACTCCTCATCTACCCCCAACTAAAGCAAAGATCAACCTGGTACTGCTAGTATTCTTTTCCCATACATAAATACTGAAATGGTTTCAGCTGCACTGTTTTGCCTCTCCCTCTCTTTGCAGGGCTATAAACATATCTTTCAGTAAAAATAGGTAAAATCTCTACAAAAGCAGAGCCAAAAATACAAGAACAAGTAGGTGTTTAAATGTAAATCTGATTATTTTCCTGACTTGGTCTATATACTCACTATGCAGTTAATTACTCTCTAGATAAAATGATGTTGCGATTAAAGAAACTGAATTTGCTATTGGAATAATTGTAGAAAATATTTTCACATCAATTATTCAGATAGAGTGGGAATTAGACAATGACGAGTTACATATCCAAGAATTCCTTTTATTGCAAAGTAAATCTATTTAGTTAGATTCAGAACTAACTGCATACACAAGCATTGCATGATCTTTCTTACACGTTATCAATTCTGTAATAAATAAGTTGGGAAGATTGTGTACTTCTTGAACAGTTCATAGTATCAGTGTCAGAAAGTGACATTGCTGAAGGATAGTAAGCTATTGTGGGGAACTGAACCTAGGCCATTGTAATCCTCTGCTACGTTCATCAGAATTTAATCTCTCATATGATGGGTACAGTCATATAACAACAAACTGAATATACCCTGAACAACTGCTTATCTTGGAAGTAGCCAATGAAACCTTCAAGGGCCACCAAGGTACACACAGTGTACACTAGAGAGCTATGGAGGAGTTTATTTACATTGAGTGTGTTTGTATAAAGGGGCATCTGTCCTATGTTTATTTCACAGCCAAAGTAATGTCAACTTGGATGTGCAGAATAAGACCCTGTCAGCTACTCTTGACAGCTCATGTTCTTCAGCAACCTTTGCATCAACCAAATCCTCCTGCTGATAGAGGAGCAAAGCCACAGCATGAGATTTCCTCTTGAACATTTTCAAAGTTCAAGCTAGATCAAGAATCTCAGCAATCCCCACATACACACCTCTGTCTGAAGATAGTAATTTCATCTACAAGAAAGCCATTTCTTTGACAAGAAAACACACAGGTACTACAATCAGGCTTTTTCAGATAGTCACAATACCTGCTACAGTAACTGTGCTTGAAGATTTTTATGTTTCCTCAGAACAGTATTTTGGAACTTAACATAGAACAGTATGAAAAAGGAACTATGTATACATAACATCAGTTTAATAACTGCCCTTGATAGCAGGTTGCGCCTGCGTGCTGGCTCAGCATTAGGAATTGAAGTGTCACATGGAAAATAAATTTGCATCCTTGAGTATTCAGTTTCAGTGGATGACTGTAATGAACACAGACACAGTGAATACAAAAGAAAACACTGGAAAATGGAGCACTTGCTCTTCAAGCTTCTAATAAATCTACTTAAAAATGTTTTCTGCTGACTGAAGGATTTCTGACGCGGATTAGAATTCAGTTATAGTATACACCAAAAGAGCAATGAGCATCAACATGCCAGAGTCTAATCTCACTATTTTTGATCTAGGCCATGAAAGTTTGGAAAGGATTAAGAGACTCCTCAAGACACGCAGAAAACACTACCTTTGCTGCTATAATGTAGCTTTGAATATGTCCTCACAAGAAATGTATCTAGCCCTTTTCAATCATGTAAACTTGTGTCAATTGTTCAAACCTGTGGGAGAAAAACAAGCTGCTTCTCCCCTTCATCTGTTGTTCAGAAAGTTGCTGCTTTGTCTTTAGAGCTCTGCTGATACTGCATTCAGCAAGCCAGTACTCCATTGTTATAGCGTCTCTTTTCATATGCCTCTGGGGACTGAAAGTATGGTGCAGATGGTAAACAAACATGCTTTATAGTTTTTGAGCTTAGAGTGAGAAATTCAGACTTGTTTTTCATTTCTGGAGTGCTACTAAGTAAAGAGATTACTCAAATTTATAATAATCTTGTTCTCTGCTCTCTGCAGCTCTTCTGCATTTGCAGTGCCTAGCACACACTTGTCTCAGTCTCAGAAAGTTGACTGGTGAGTTTTAAAAAATTCATTATGTACCTAAATCTCATCAAGCTATTTCATCCTGCGCAACAATGTATCTAAAGTCAAAGCTCTAATGAAATTAATTCATACAACTTGACGCTTGACTTCCTTGATTTCCTCCTTATATATGGTACATGATATATGCATATACCTGAATTAGCATGCACCATTCCAGTTCATAACTTGAACAAAGACAAAATAGACATATGCTTCCTTTGTTTCACCCTGTGGCTAGATCTCCATCTGCTGATTCCTGACAAGATGCTATTCTCAGTCTAGATCATCTTCAGAAGCAACAAAAAACAACTGGTTTCAATTCTAAGAACAACTATACACATATCTGTCCAACATAGATCTAAATAGTGGCACATAATTAGAAAGGAACAGGTTTTGTTGAAGTACATTTTACAGAAAGATATTTCAATGAAATACCAAAGTTCTGAAATTGTTAAAACAAATGCCTAAGTTATTTCTAAAACATGCTACATATTTGATTTTTGCTATGCAATGTAGCAAGAACCACCAAACTCCAAGTCCACAGTGGTGCAACTGAAGATGCCAAGTCAGAAATATTAAAAACCACAGTAGCTACGCATTTATTTACTTGAGCTGCAAGTCAAAAGTTAACTCTGAAGTGTAAGACTATTTCCTGCAGATATCACCACTTACTTAAGCTAGGATGTTAGGTCGCATATATATCAGACACACAACTAATGACTGAATAGTATTCTCTACTATTATGAGTTAGTGGAACATGACATTTGAGCAAAACTATCTTCACTGATTCTTATTGTACTGATCATTGGTGGAAGACTCCGTATTTTGGAGCAGCGAGGAAACTTGAAAGATCCAATTTCTGCTTGGAGAATAACTAGCAAGGGTGAAGTCTCAAATTATGGATTTATACCATACTTAAAGAAAGAACCTGGATCTCTTTTTCACATTATTAAGAATAATAACATTAAACCTGTGCAATAGCTCACGCTGCAACATTAAATATTAATTTCATAACTCATTGCTACAGTAGCTTGAACCACAGAGGGATCTGTACTAGATCTGCTACCACCATGAAAGTTTTCAGTTTCACCCCCTTCATCTTCCTTTCTCACAAATCTGTCATCATGATGCAAGGAAAACAACATGGCATTTCATATTACTTTAAAATATGTCTTAGAGCAACAAATTACTACAAAGATTTCAGCTAACTTTTTTTGATCTGGAAGAGTAGTTTAATAAGAGATCCACTATTGGGAAACATTCACAGACATAACATGCAGCAAGTTAATAGCCCTAGATTTACTATTTTAGACTGTAAAGAGAACAAATCTGTAGCATTTATCGACCCTGCAGAAATAAGGGGCGTTTGCTGAAAAGAATTAGAAGAAATTAGAAGTGTATTCTAGACATAATATTCATACCCCTGTACAGTGAAATAGCTGGGACTGGAGTTCAGATTCCCAGGAGCCTACCTACCACCGCTGAAGGTAATCTCTCTAACATTTCTGGTTTGCAACAGAATGTTGCCTATTTTTCATTGTACAGAGTTACTTCATATGCCACTGGAGACTACAGTTTTATACACAGTTGCTCACCATCCAAAGTTGATCATATCATTTAATCTACACAACTTTTTGCTTGTAAGGACTTTCTTACCCGATACTCAGGTATGTGAGAAGTGTTTTCAGATTTCTAAACGTTCAGAACAAACTCCTTTTATTCAGTCTGGGCACTGGAGCACTCTTATGTGAAAAAAATGGTAAGGTTTTCACTGTATTATTGTTAGCTTTCATCTTATATTTATCACCATGTCTTCAATTTCATCTCTAAATTACAGAGCTAGGACTTTCTGATAGGTACAATTGCTGCGGCTCAGTTTACTACCTCCCATCAGTCCTTGATTGCTTCATGACTTTTATTCATCACAGCTTCAATTCATTCCTTGTGCAGAGTGACCAGAGCCCAGGAAAAAAAAAAAAAAAAGGATGGGTGGGGGGAAAGCAGCGAGAGATTACTGAAGTTAACTCTTAAAAGAAATAAAAGAATGGAAATGTATACATAAATATGTTTAAATCTTCTTTTAGAGATAATAACATCTGAATAAGTAGTAAATGAATATTGACTGAGTTACTTTTCTCTGACGTATTATTTTACAAACATTCATCTTCCATTTTGACCTTTTAATAAAACTTACTTTAAGACTGCAGGGAAATACATTTCTGCCCATTTATTTACACAATTGTTATACCTGTATCAACATTTATACAGGCTGAAACCACTCCTCCAACTTCACAAAACTCTGCTGAAAGGCAAACCACTATCTTAGTACTACTTGTACAGAAGATCCAGGAGAATCCAAGAACGGGGCAGCATTTATACCTCCTCACTTCCTTTCCTTGCGTAGTTGTCATGAGTGGAAGCAGACTTTTTTTTCCAGAACTCTTTGGTAGCATGCACAAGTTGATCAAGTGCATAATTTCACAATGTTGCCACCATAACTGATTGCTCTGAGATGTCTATATACCAGAGTTATCCCCTGTGCAGATACCCATCTCCTCATTCCACTTTCACATACCATAGAAGAAAGATTTTCCAACTGGTTCTGCAGAACCAGATAAAGCAGAAACAGTGGATTCTCTGGAAGGCAGAAGGATGAAAGCTGTCTAAAAATCTTCATACCAGACACAGCAGAACAACCTAACATAAGTCAACATTTTCAAAGATGGAACCATCTTTGACAACGGAGTCGTGGCCTTTATATTTGTCCAAAATAACTCTGTTTCCGGTCTGGACCTCTTAAGTTCTTCTCTTCAAATCATGTGAAGTATTGCTTGCTAAAGTACAGCTCATAACTGGCATGCACAACTAAAAAATCTGAGTTATACCTTAACGTAGCAGTACTAAGTACAACATACTACGCCACTTCATGCATCTCAAAAGTGGTATTTATATCTGCCACGGCAACTATGCATTAAAAATACTAAACATGGAAGTAAGCTTGCAACAAGTTGGTCAGCTGATTAAAATGTGTAGTGTATATGCAGTGCAACTTATCAACTAATAAAAACTCCAAATCAATGTATTTCATTACCTTAACTAACATCAGTGATGTAGCAGAAATTGCCCTTAATTACACTATTTCCTACAAAAGATGAATCCTCTAGTGGCCGAGTAAAAAGCTCACAGGCCATGAAAATTACAATGCCAAGCAGACATCACCCGCATAAATATCATAATGAAGAAAATAAATAAAAAGGAAATTGAAACAAGTCCACAATTCTACAAACAGTACTGAAATAAGAGGCAACACACTTGGACACTTTACTTACTCCCAAGAAACAGATATTTTTGTGCCTTTAAATTGTTTAAAAACTCCAATATTACATCATCAGCAAAATGTTTTAGAGGCAGAGGGAAAACCCTTCCTAAGGTTTTGAACTCCCTGCTACTACAAGGTTAGAACAATCATGTTAATGTAAACTTAATCTTACTAAAATTACTACCAAACACTGTATTTTGGGTATCTAAACTTCACTAGGATGTAGCTTTGTCAGAGGGATACTGAGCAACACTAACTGTAGGTCTTCTGCACTTTACACAATTGGGCAATGAGAAGAGTCCATGAAAAGTGTTCACTTCAAAATAACTGATTTCCAAGTGCTGACAGATTTTCAACTGACTGTCCTCAGGTAAATTATAATTTCTAATATGCAATTTGAGAGTTTACACACTAAAGGCCTTTATCCCTGCTCAATTCACTTTGAAAAGGACAATCTTGCAGGGATCATGCCCAGGGTGTAGGAGGGTACCAAGGGATCAAATACTGCAGGCCTTGTCCTTCTGGGTAAATCACACGATCGCTGAACACTTGCTCAGTACTGACTGAACACAAAGTAGCAGCTACTTCCATTAGTTCAGCTCATACAGACTACTGCTGCCAGAAGAACAAAACACTACACACTACAAAGGTGTACGCAAATTAAGCAGGTATGAATCCAACTGCATTCAGAAACAGTAAAGAGTAAAGTTCTGGTTTGCAGATGCAGCAAAGCCCTTCTCACCTATCTTAACAGAGAACTTGCAGACCAGATATACACAAATGTCATTCAAAAGCTTTCTTTCTTTAAGGATGCAGCAAGTCAGAACATGAGACATGAAAACTTAGAGGGGGACAGTCACCACCCTCATCCTGCTGATCACTCCTCTATTATGCAGCCCACAGTAACACTGACCTTCTGGACTGCAAGTACACAGTGTTGACTCACGTTAAGTTCATCGTCTACTAGGACCCTTAAATCCTTATCAGCAGGGCTGCTCTCAATGAGTTCTTCTTAGTCCGTATACATATCTGTGATTGCCCTGGCCCAAGTGCAGTACCTTGCACATTTGGCCTTGCTGAACCTCATTAGATTCACGTGGGTCCACTTTTCAAGCCTGTCTAGGTCCCTCTGGATAGCATAACTTCCTTCTGTGGTATCAACTGCACCACACAGCTTTTTGTCATTGGAAAGCCTGCTGAGGGTCCACTCTATCCCATCATTTATGTCAGTTATAAAGATGTTGAGGGCCTAAGATGGACCCCTGGGCGTGACCACTTGAAAACAGCCTCTACCTGTCTGTTGAGTCATTGCCAACAACCCTTTGGCTGTGGCAATGAAGATCATCCAATCTTGTACACAGACTTATTAATTGCTTGATAGAAATGGAATGATCAAGTAGTTATTTAGCTTACATTTGAATACCTCAGTAAGACTAGATATATTAGACTATCTTCACTACCCAAACCATGAATCCTATATATACTAACTGTTTTGTTGTTTTTTTTCCAGTTCTACTTGTGCTGAAACATTCCCAGTGCTTGCACACATTTGACTGATTTCATGAAGAATCTGCATGACACATTTACAAAACATATTTTTAAGTATTTTACACTTATTATTTGGACTTCTAGTAAAAGCAATATTTAAAAGTTCACTGGTGCTGCTCCTATAAAAGAATTGGTAGGAATCATTTTGTGTCCAGCTTACCTTTAGTTCTAATCAGATGTGAGAAAAAGGGACAAAGGTAACTAACAGAGGTTATTTTAATAACAGAAAAATGATTTCATGATTGATCATTATACATATCACATTGCAGCATGAGATCATACTTAATACCAGCATGAGAGAACCTGTAATAGCAATATGAGGGCACTGCTCAGGGTTTTAGTGTGTGGAGGGAATAACTGTAATGAAAAAGGTTAAAAAAAATGATGGAAAAAGGAGCCACAATTAGAGATACCTTTTGAAATGGAAGAATAAAGGCTCAGAAAGTGGTATATTTAAGTATTTTTAAATGTGTTTGAAACTTTTATATCCTGATCAAGTCTCAGTTTTTAATGAGACACCACAGATGAAAAGGGGACAGAAATAATTTTGAACGAACAATCAGGGGAGTACTTGAAAATCAGGAACATTTGAGGGGGTTTAGGGAAAAGCATTTAACAGAACTCTGCTACAAAGGTTGAAAATGGCTCTCACATTTAATATCACTGTTGAAATAGCTGTAATTTCATCTATATCTTTTATACAAAACCTGTGCAAAGAAAGCAGTATTGATCTAAAATCACAATTTAGCTAAAATACGTACATCTCACTAGAAATACTTGCACAATATTTGCTTTAAATTCACTTAATATCATATCAAAATTACTCGAAGCAATTATACAACAGATACTACAATTTCAAATTATTGTGAAATAACAGTACTGTACCTATTAATCAATTCATCTTCAAATGTTGTCCTACTTATTCAGTGCATGGCAATTGCAGTTTAGATAAAGTACGTGTCCATATTTTTCTGTAGGTATTTCATTTGAAGCATGCCTTCCTTTTATCAGAATACAACAGAAGCATGAATTGCATAATCTACAATTCATATAAGGCAAAGGGTATCTCAAGAAGATATTTTAATAACAAACTGAGCTGGAAGAAAATGTTTGAGTCCAATTTACAAAACTGAAGAGATATCACTTCAACCTACATATTTCAGCTTTCCATGAGCAAGATTGGATGGGACAATTTTACAGATATAACAATTAACCCACCAGTAAAAAAAAATTCGCAAACACTAAGAGTTGCAAACCACATCTTTTGCATTATTTAACCCCAAATTTTGAAAGACTTGTGCTCTTTGCTATGTTGCTCTAATGTAAAATATGGCATCTTCAAGAAAATTCTCCACAATATCTTAAAGAACTTTATAACAGAGCTGAAAACTTTACTAGAGCATAAGGAGGAATTGCAAGTGGTCATATCCAGTACTGTTTATGGTGCCATGAACAATTGAAAAAAATAAAGAAAAAACATTGTCAAATTTAAAACCATAAATAAAGCTCCTTTTCCATAAAGAACTAATCTTGCAAATTCTGTACCAAAACCAGTCAAGTATGAGTGAAATTGGGTAATAAATTTGAAAATAATTCTGTGGGGAAATGATTGATTTCTCTCATGTATTTTCTGTATGTTGATTTGTAGATTTCACATGTAAAAGTCTGTCTGGTAAAGGAAAGGTCCTTCTTAAAATTATCTCATTGCAGGAAAACTTGATGCACATATGACAACTACTGCAAAACAGGATCTTCTGCCTCTGACAACACAAATCTACTTTAACTTGTCACAGAGATCAAATCTGGTTTGTTTGCAAGATCAATATCTTTGGAACACTTGCTCCTCTCTGAGGTTTAGAGATGAATGCCTAGAGCTGTAGTTTGTTAGAGAAAAAATTCTCTACTTTTCAGCAGATGATTTAGTAATATGGTTTCAAAGCATAAAAGAAAATGGATCAATAGTAACTATCTTCTGACTTTATCTTCTTGAAAACTGATTTACTATATGAATTCTTCAAGTATTCTATATTTGTACCATATTTAAATTAGACATTATTTCCATTGCCAGTAGACTGTCATATAGCCCTATCTTGAAAAATGCACTCAACACCTGTTAGATGCACGGACTGTGACGTTCAGCCTGTATTAACTGCTCTGTTGTCCTCTTATGGATCCTTTCATAAGCTAGCAGTTGCCACTTTTCACTGAATGAAGTGTTAGTTTAATGCATCTCTGGTTTGATCAGTTACAAGACACCGAGATAGAATTCTCACTCCCTACCATAGCTATGCTGCCAAAGGTGCTACAGGTTCATCAACACAGAATTTAACTACCAATTTATCATGCAAAACTTCAGCTCACTACAAATTTAATGCAGAATCCAAAGGGACTCGGAGGGAAGATGCTATCAAATTTGATAAGAATTTTATTTGGTCCCTGAAAGGAAAACTATTTTCAGTACCACAATTGGCACATAGCAATACTGCCAATGGAGTACAGTATAAAAACATTTAAACATGCAAAAGATGAAAAGATAGTCCTTCTATGAGCAGGTTTTACAGACTTTCCACCCATACTTCAACAGAGAGATACAATGCAGGGCCACAGCATCAGATCACTGATGTAAAAGGAGTCAAAGCTCAGAAACAGAAGTGGGGTGGGATGTGTATTTCCAGTAATAAGAGAAAAAATCACCAAAACCACAATGAAGTTTTAGTTACAGTATCTTGGCGCAAAACATCTCACAGTAGCAGTAACACTAAGCACATTCTTTTGCTGGGTAGTAGCAGTAGATGTATTTTTCCCAAACCTGTAGTTTTTGCCATACTTCATTCAAAATTATATACTTAAGTCCACAGTCATTTCTCATAGCTCACCTCTTAAAATTAAATGCAATAATTATATTGTAAATCTTATTAGAACTACGTGCAACTTAATTTGGAAGGGGAAAAAATCTTTTGAAAATTGTTTTTTATTTAAAGTTCTTTGTGAAATATATTCTTAAAACAAAATCCTACTTGTTCTCACAAAATAGAACTGTGCCAGTTCAGAAGTTTAGAATTATAGCCCACAGTTCCATCCTGCTTGTAGTACAGAATTTCTGGCACATTCAATTTTTATTTTAATTATTTTATCCTTGGGAAAAGAGTAGTCAGATTTATTATCAAGGAGGACTCCAAAGGCAATATTATTATAGTTATAACAGGTAAATAAACTAATACATTTCTTCAAGCCGTAAAGCAACTTACTACTCTTGGAGAAAATAGATCTGGAAAACTGAAACAGAAGAGTACAGAGGGGAGTTACAACCTCAGTCTTCAGAGCACAAGGGCTATTTGCTGCTGAAAGAAAACAGCTAACTACTTCTTATTGTAGGTTCAGGTTCTGCAACACACCAGTAATCTGGATTGGATAAAATTATATTCTAGTCTTCAAATAATCAAAATTATGAATGACATGGAATGGTTCCTTGATCAAGAAATTGAATATTTCAGTAGAAGCTTAGGTGAGGGACAGGGAGCAAATAGATTTATAGCTAAAATTTCTGTAGTTTTGTCATCCACACAAGATTTATCAGAAATAAGTAAAGGTCGTCAAATCACTGAAGACAATGCGAAAACGAAGTTTCATGTTTTGAAATCTTAACATTTTTACATCAAATTCTAAATACACTCAATCACAAAAGAGGTAGATAGGATGCAATTCTACACATCAGTGAAATGGAGCCCTTTCTGGATTGCCACAGAGCAGCAATTCAACAGCACATCAGGTTTTAGAACAGGACATTAAAAATTACTGTTATTCATTTCAAATTGCAGTAGACAATTATGGAACTTAATTGCAGAGTTGGAAATACTCCAGCTATGAAAGGTGCTAATACCTTTCATCTTACAAAGAAGTGACAGGTGCTCTTTAATGCTTTTAGCATACTACCTTATAGCACTATGACAAGACTCAAATTTATGACCAATTTGAAAAGCGAAGTATCTTATGAAAATATCTTTATCAACAGTGAGAATTTTTTCTTCAAGGTGTCCAACCTAACTAAACACGTGTGGTTAACAAGACTGTTAACACTAGAAAAGCTTCTCAACTTATATATGAAAGGAGGAAAGGCAACTCAAATACACTTTACATCCTCTGGCCACTGATGAAGAGCATCAACATGTATTCGACTGCAGCCTTCTAGTACTTAAAAGGATCTCATACACAGGAAGGGGACTGACTGTTTGCACAGTCTGATATAGGACAAGAGAGAATAGCTTTAAACTGAGAGAGAGGAGATTTAGATAAGATATTAGGAAGACATTTTTTGCTCAGAGGTTAGTGAGGCACCGGCACAAACTCAGAGAAGAGGTGATGCTCCATCCCGGTAGATGTTCAAGGCCAGATTGGACGGGGCCTGATTTAGTGGCTGCCAACTCTACCCGTGACACAGGGTTGAAAAGGGTGAGCTTTAAGCTCCCTTCCAACCTAAGCTATTATATGATATCATCCAAATAATAATATGCTGATGTTATGCATCCTTTTATTATGCTCTTACAATCTGTAGTGACAGTAAATCACTAAAGAGATTCTGATAACTATAAAAAAAACAAAATGTAAAATACCAACACAGTGAAACCAAACAACAAAATTATTCTGCATATAAAGAGTTCTGGGAATCTCAACTATTTTATGATCAAGAAAAAATAGTGTTTTGTACTTATGAAAGGTTAGCCCCCCCACTGAGCTTTTTAGGTAGCTATCAGGTATATAAAACTCTAATCAAGTTTCTCCTTCAATAACAGAACTTCTTTCAATACAATCAAGAAACTTTAGGAAGAGCATCCTAATATTTAGAATATCAGAAATACAGACTAAAAATGCAAGAAAAAAGTATGCAAAGACAAGCCTCTAAATAAGGAAACAACCAAGTCAATGAATGTCCTGCTTCATTCAGTCTAGAGAATGGCAGTTTCCTCAATGAACAGCTCTTCAGTACTTTGTTTCTTTGTCATTAGACCCAAATGACTCCAATTTATTGCTCACTGTTAAAAATAGTACTTTGGAGACAGATAATTTTCCCACACTTATCTTTTCTTCAGTATTTATCAGTATTCTCTCCTACAATTTCCCAAGCATGGAACAGTACTGAATTCTCATATTTCCTTGAAGATCATTATTCCCATGATCTGGTCTTTGACATGAGAATACTGTTTGTTGCCACCTGAACAATTCATTATCATTTTTTAGGTAAGATTTTAAAGACAAGTATTTCTAACTACACAGCCTCAAAGGAGATATACACTGAAGAGTTGTAGATCTCATGGCTAACAGAAAAATCAGAATTATAATTGGAATAGTCTATGATATAGAGTCACATAAACACTCACCAGTGCTATCAATACAGCTGGAGTTCTGACTGTAGCTTGACAACCTAAAAAACAGCAAAAGCAGAGACATCACAACAGAGTTCAAACACCCTTCAGAGGATAGCATGAATTTAACTTATTTCTAAATTCTTTCACCATTTTTCTACTACTAACCAC
This sequence comes from Cyrtonyx montezumae, assembly GCF_038088225.1. NCBI lineage: Eukaryota > Metazoa > Chordata > Aves > Galliformes > Odontophoridae > Cyrtonyx > Cyrtonyx montezumae. Next base: position 11,909,613 of record NW_027071903.1, read on the forward strand.
CTCAGAATTTGTATTTATATCCCAATTCCTGTATAATCCCTTTATCTAACCCAATTATTTCTATCTCCCATTCTACTGCTTATTCATATCTGCCTCACAATTCAGATCAGCACTGGATTTTTCATCTAAGTCCTCAGGCTTTCTAAGCGTGCTTCTGTTCTCCTTCTCATGTCTTTCTCTATTCTTCCTCATAATAGTTACCTCTGTCATTCCTACAACCCTGCACCTATTTTTCTTATGGTTCTAATTACTAGTTTGTCTTTAACCTTCTATTTTTAATCTCATTTGATCATCATAATAACAAATAGAGCTGAGAACACCAAATACAATTTTTTTACTAATAGAAAATCCACAGGCAATGATGGCTATAGTTCCTATAGCCTCTCTCAAACTTTATTAAGATTGAATTATGTTTTCATACAGAAGTAAATTCATTTTATAAATCACTGTGCAAATAGATTGTTACAACAGTAGAATGTGCTTTAATGTTTTCATACTCCTCCCAAATGGTGAGGAGCCAAGTTAACTGAACAGAGAAACAAACTGTTCTCTACTGTTGGAATCCTGCAAATCGCCAAACACTGAACTACACAAGCTGTAGACTAAAACAGCAATTAAAAGGTACACATTGCTCTAAGTACAAGAGGGAGATTGGAAAAGAAGAAACTCTAAAAAGACAAAACAAAAGCAATTAGGAGTTTTGGCTTTCAGGTACTAATTGTCAAATATTACTAGTACTTTTGCACTTTAGACACGTATTTTTTCTCTTGAAGTCAATGAAAATTACATATGTCAACCGAAAGGCAAAGCTAATTTCTTTATAGTACTGATAAAAGGGTATGCAACTGGATGCCAAATTAAATTGCTACTGGTATCTAGATTATACCCTATTGAACTGGTACTGGAACAAGATATTCAACACTTCAAAAGTGACCAGTTCTTTAGTATTCTCTCACAGACAGCAAATTCACAATAGATAATTATATTCTTATTAATTGCATAACTTTTTCTAAATAAAAAGTGACTGGAATAAAACATTCTTAATGTTCATTCACCATAAAACTTAAAAACAGACTTATGCAAGACATCAAGTAGCAGCTGAAGATGAACGTAAGGATCCCAGCTTCATATTCTCATCTCTGGCAGAACAAAATCTAGCTGGGAGAGTAATTTTTTCAAATGCTTAGCTATAAAAATAGAATGATCTCCCATATTTCAAATTCATCCATTAGTAATAGTCTTAGAATTATTCTGTTCCAAAAAAATTAAAAAAAGACCATCTTTCAAGTTTTATTGAACTATTTTAGATTTCACAATGGAATCGCTAGCATAGTTATATCACATGTAGTATGTTTGCTTCCCAGCTTGGTATGTAATTCACATAATATTACATATTTCTACAGAGAAGCTAAGTTTACTGCTACATCAAAAGCTTTTTCAATATTTTCTTGTACACCATTCTTGCCATTCACTATTTATATATTTAAAACACAGTCATCATTACACCTCAATAAATAGATAAATGTGGGTTTATAGAAACATTCTATGAAATGTGGAGCACAATTTTGGCTTCGTAGAAGGAAAGAATAACAATAAACAGCTCTACCATAGATCACTAATTATCTGAAGCTGTTGTTACCAGCTCTTACACATGAAAGCGCAAAGAATTGTTCATAGAAGTTCTTGGCAAAGCTAAGAAGAGATATTCTGTAAATCTGTAAAATAGATGTAATTTCGCTTAGTTCTTTGCCAAGTCTTCTCAAGATGACTCAAGCCAATCTGTTGGATCACATACACTATATTTGCAGGTCCAGCCATGTTCTTCCTGTAAAGCTTCAGAAAAAGATTTTGCACTGTGAAAAGGAGTTGTGTCCTTACTGGATAGTAGAGAAGGAATTATACTGAACAGGTAGAATTTATTTTCAAAAGATATAACAAATAAAACAATATAAATTCCCATATGTTTCTAACCAATACGGAACAGCAACGGTGATTTCCAAATCATCAAAGTAGGGAAGTATTGCTCTGGGATTGATTCTGCTGCCCCTTTAGGTTGAAATAACTGCTCAATATTCTAACTTCACTAACATCAGAAGAAGAGTACCTACTGACCTACGCAGAGCATGGATTTTACTGAATGAGTCAAATAGTGCATTAGGCCCAATCTGTCTAGAAGAATTTTATTGAAAGTATTATCAAAAACAATTAAAATTGCCTGGCTAAAGATGCAGCGTGGATGTATCTGACAACTGCAAAAAGCTAGATCACGCCTGGCATTCTGGGGACCAAACCCAGCAGAATTAAGTAAAAATATCACAGAGATAAGAGCATAATTTGAGTATCAACATTTCCAGGAAAGGAGCAATTAAAAGAAATATCGAGGTACATAAACACTTTTGTCAATCTTTATGTCAGACTTCTAAATAAGTGAAAAAGTGGCTTTTACAGAGCACAGGAAAGATCAGCTTAGATAAGAAATCAGCTACTGGGAAGGAAAAAAGCGTAGTGATATTATCTCAGACATTTGAATACTGTGCTGGATAACGTTTCAGAGAATTAAGCCATGCTATGCAGTTGAGCATAGAAAACAAAATTCTCTGAAACTGAAACATATCCCACTCCTTTTAACTGTCATTATATTTTTGTTTGAATGAGAATGTGTCAGTTACTTACAGGAAATTATACACTCTTCTCAAACTGTTTCTCATTAAAATATGCCTGGCTGAGTACTGGGAAAAAAGGATAAAAATTAAGTCAACTGAATTAAAGACTGCAATTTATTCAAAACAATACACTTCACATCTTCCTAAGATTCTTTCCTGACCAAAAAGAAAAGAAAAAAAAGAAAAGCAACCTTAAAAACTGCTGTTTGGTAACTTGCTGGATTTATGTTTTACTTTAAATAAATAAGGCATCTTCAAAACCCCAAAAAGAGAATGACAGTCTTTTCACTACTTAAAATAATTTTTACATATAATAATGCATTATTGTGAGATTTTGTGTAAGATGCAAAAGATTGTCATTGATTCAATAAATTGTGAAGTTATTCAATAAATTGTGAAGTCATTTGTACCATCTTAGTGAAAAACATTGAGATTTTAACAACTAAAGACAAAATCAATATTGAACTTCCAACAGAGCTTACTAGCATACTGTAGCTAACTATCAAATTGTACATAAAACTTAGAGAATTCATCACAATACTGTCACATCAAACTAGCATCAAGTAAGGTAGTTTCTACCAATGACAGGAAGCACTCGCTAAGAAAAAAATGTAGAGCAAAGAAGTTGAATGTTGGCAACAGTTTACCAGAATATACCAAAAGAAATTAAATGTTATGTGTTACAAACACAAGAAGAAAAGGGTTTCATTATGTCATTACGGAACTTCTTTAAATATTTCTATCACTGCTGGTATTCCTTTTGATGACTGGTTTTGCTCCCAGCTAGTGTTACTACAGAAGCTAGATTTATCACTGGCAAACTTCTTTTCTCGGTCCCTAAAGAAGCTTTTATATATTCAGATGAGTGTTACCTGGTTAAAAAAGTAAAGAGAATAATCTTATAAACTGTAGCTGCTTATTTAAGTACTCTCCTACTTTTTGTCTTCAAGTGTGCTCACATGAAGATATTATACTAACGCCTGCAACTATATAATTTACCTATAGCAATTGATTCAAGGTTTCATCATCACACTGCTTTGACTTTATACTTAGTGAAGACCATCTGAAGTGTCCCCATCACAGCTGCAGGCTCTGTAGAAATTGTAGTGCAAGAGGCAATATGGTGCATTGTGATGCAGATTTGCTTAAGAGTGCATCTGCAGCAACAAGATCATTTCCCATGGTCTTCACTGTATTTCTTCTATTATTCATGGAACACAATGTAAATGAAGCTATAAATTTTACCACATACTAAATGTAGAAAGATAATGGAAATTGTGAATTATGAATGAATCACTGTTATTGTGATTCCTCAAGGATTCTGATGTAGATGATTATACACACGCAAAGACACTGTAGCTAAACCTCTTTATACTGAACTTGAAAAATGAACCTTAGAATATTATAATTAATATACAGAATTCATAGATTTGTTTTTCATGACAATGCTTAATACAGTTAACCATCAAAGGCAATTACATATCAATGCATGCTACCTAGGGGCAGGCAAGCATACTTTTATTTAGGATTACTGAATTGGGAAGAGAAAGATAATAGCTTGCAAAAATGTGTTTCCCAGCTACCCACATGTGTTCTTCCACATTTAAATAAGCCACAGGCAACGTTTGAGGAGTATTTTGTAGTGAACACATTCATATAGCAAGTAATAAGCAGAAAGATAGGGGTGTTGTTTTTTTTTGTGTAGAATGACTGGAAATAGAGGTTTTGAATGGAAGAAGTATTCTTCTCCAAATTACACAGTCAAAGAAACCTACAAGCATCAATCTCTTTGCCAGATTTCACATGATATCTAGTGGTGTTAATTATTACTTTCCCTTTAAGGCTACTTCCATTTGAGATATGGCCAAAGTCAGGAACAGTTCTGGTTTAACTACGTTCAGAAACCAGTAAAATTATACACTAATACTGCTCTAGCTATAATCAACATCAAAGCATTTATTAAACCCTGGGGCAAGCCTGGAACCCTCCCAGTTAGGAACAGAAGGAGATGTATTTTAAAGTGGCTTAAATCCTGACTTTCTCATCCTCTGTGGAATCTTGGGAGCGTGTTTCATTTCTCAGCAGCCTTGGTTCTGTTTGTAACTGCAAAGCAATTGACTGACTCTCTTTTAAGTAAACTTGATCTAAACACAGTAACTTGTCTAAAGGAGTAAATCAGACATCTCTTAACAACTTACTGCAGCATGTGCTTATGACCAACCCCATCTACACTTTCTCATGTGTTTATGGGTCACAGATTTAGTACCAGACAATGTGGGCATTTCACATATTCCTGAATTACTTTTGTGGGCATTAGAGGCCTTTGAGTTGTTTCACATTTGAATCTGCACAGTCAGTTCTGAAGAAAAGTGAGGATTAATCGTTGAATCCTCCTCACACTCAGTTCAGCCTCTCTAAATTCAGGCTAAGGCACATAGGGCCAGCCTGTAAAAAGGCTTTAACATATTCTCTCTCCTAAAAGGAAAAAAAAAATTAGGATAAGAAATAATAAAAGGCTCTTAACCTAGATCTGTTTCTAATGACCATGACCATGTAACAAAGGAGAAACAACAAAAACAAAATCAGAGTAAACAACAGTACTCTATTATCCACAAGCTCCAAAATTTTGTAATGGAGGAAAGAAAGCAACTTTCTTTCATTCAACCTCATGAATACTGCCAGTGTCTTCACCAAAATATTCTTAATTCTCATTCAGGAAGTCAACTACCTACCATAATCAATCTTTTGTGGATAAAAGAGGACTTTACTTAGATCTCCAACTTATAACCAGGATTGTTTTTTTTCTCCCACTAGAATACCATGCTACTCAAGTTTGTGATCCTGTCAGGATATTCTTCCATTTTTAACCATTACAGGTAGGCTCCTATGCTGCTGATGTTCTTTATCATAACACCTTTAAAAAACACATTAGCACACTTACAACAGCACAACTTAGAACAAATTTTGGGAAAAATTTCAGGATTCCTGTTGTAACAAAGACTACAGCCTGCACAAATAGAAACTTTGTATGATAAAGAAAATCAAAAGACAAGCATCTTTATCTTGTTATCAACGGGAGAAGAGTTAATAGTAAAATAAAATAAAAGTAAAATAAAAAGTAAAATAAAAAAATAACCTTTCACTATTTTCTCCCCATTAATTACAGTTACAGAAGAAATGACTACACAGGAAACAGATCACGTACCTCTGCATAAACATGTCTTTTGATTTGTCAAACACATCTTCACATACCTTATATACATTTGCTTTCACAAGTAACATTTAAACTGTTTACTTGCAAAATCTCTTCTGAAGTTAAACTAAGATGAACAGGCAAATTAAGTTCAGAAACATCACATATTAATTAAAAAACACAAGAATTCTGCCCATGGTTAAGTCATTTTCACCATATGAACTTCATACCTGCTGTAAAGTAAAGAAAATAATTCTGAAAGAAGCACTCAGTTTCTTGTCTCTATCAGCCAGAGTCAACGCATACTTGAAATCTGACTATCCTCATGGAACAGGCTTTTTTGTTTCTATACCCACTGTTAGATATGACATGATTTAAAGAAACATTTAATCACATTTGAAACTACTACTCTTCTGGAACTTTTCCCTCCCAAGTCCAGTATATGACAGGAGAGAAAAAAATCAGAAGGATTAAATCAGGGATATTTATTTTAAGTTGAAGCACTGCTGTCAGAAAAACATTCGCTGAATGAAGATTGATGATGATTACACACCATTCGTGTTTAAGTCAGATAAATGAAATGCCAAAAAAGAAATCCAATGAAAATTTATGCAGTACTGCTCAGCTCAGCAGTCACAATGAACTAACACATCAGGTAAAGTTCTGGTCATCCTTTATTGGATCTACCAGAGTGCAGCTACTTAAGGAGTCTGACACCATTGGATTATTCCATATTTCTGCATAGATGTCCTGAAGATGTTCTAAAAAAGATAATGCTCTGCAGAGGTATGTTAGGTGCTACCATTTGTGGTGATGGTGTCTGAGGAAATCAAATGACATAAAAATTTGATATGTCAGAGAAATGACACACTAATAATTACACTGGGAGCAGAGCATGGGAGTCCTAACTGCCTCCTGATTAAACTTCACTTTCCAGCTGTAAAGTTCAAGAGTGAAATGAAATCAAATAGTGTGTGCTTCAAAAACAAACCTCTTCTCCAGCAATAGCCCACATTTGACAAACATAACTATATTTATTTGCAAAGAATGATTTGCAAACTATGAGTTTTGTTTTGCCAGGGCAAATGCCCTCTCCTGAAATTAGATGTATTTTGACTAGAATTAAAAGACACCTAAAAATACAAGGGAAACAAACAAACAAAAGCTGCATTTACTACAACTCCACTTTATAATTCTCTCAAAATAAAACATACTACTCTAAAGATGCAATACCATTACAGCCATTTTCAGTGTTGCTTTATATTTTTTCTATTTGTCCATAAGTGTCTGTTTTATAAAACATATTGGCAGTTCTTCTAAAATGTGATTTATAGTAACATTGAAACACTTATCACTTGTAACTCATTCTTCCAGCTACGTGATTCTTTTTCAGATACAGAACACTGAGCATCTCAGCAAAGCAAGATTTTAAAACGTATGTCAGTTTCTTACTTTTCAGACAGCATTTTTCACTGCTGTTTCTTAGTAAAAGGAAGTAAAGTCACTAATTATCTAATTCATGGGCTGCATGGGTGACATTGAGTGAGCAGAACTACCCTGAACAACAAATTAAGTATATAACATAGTTAACGGCTGTAAGCAAAAAAATACTTATAAAATTTTTTATTAAAACATAAAACAAAATTAGTGGGATGTTTAACCTTGTTTTTGTGAAACTAATGCATCAGGCTGCTTTGATGGCAGTGTGTGCCATTCCTAGTGAGTTCTCAAGGTGTTAGTCAGATTTTCAATAATACTCTTCTGTGCTTCATCCTTGGCAATAATTGTTCGCAAGTGTGCATACTGTCAATAAGTGGTGACACAATGAAGGCATGACTATGAAGCGAGGGACAGCCTATTAAGATAGGTCTTAAAGTCTAGTAAAAAGAGGTAATCAAGTTTTTTAGTTGAATGCCTGATTGCCACTCTACACATTTCAGGTATTTATGTTGACAGAAAATAGTCACAAATACACCAAAAATATGATGTTTTTTTTTTAATCTTGAAATATATTTCCAAATTCCTTTATCAAAACAGAAAACTTGAACACATTTTTCACTGTACACAGGACTGTGTTTAGCCACCAATGCATGAGATTATTTGCCACAACTCAAGCTTGCCATAATTTAAGTTTCAATTCAAATGCTGCTATTGTCTGAAACATCACACAGGTAAGTTGATTTTTACCTTGAAGACATTTGTTTAACTCATGTAAACAAATGGTCAAACCCACAGAAAATGCTAAATTTGTGAGCCGTTTTTAATCTTCATATTCTGGCACAAATTTCCTTTTGGATTCCATAAAGCTGTACCAAGCTGCATGTTGGACATACCTGATTCTTTGTAAATCAACAGCAGGGCAGAATCTTATGCTCTAATCTTGAAAAAAAAATACAGCTACTTAACTTGCAGCATGATAGCAAACTCAAGTTCCCTTTAAAATCTTACGGAACTGCATAATAATTAGTAATTATAATAATAATTTAATTTTTTTTCTCTTTCACAATGAGAAGCGATAGTTGTTCTCATCAAGTTGTGCAGTTAGCAACGGCAGATAAGTTTCCTGAACAAAAAGCTTTCCTGAGGCCTCAGAGAAAGCTCTGGATACCAGAAAGCAGTTTTTCTACCCATACTAGATAGCTCAATTAATAACATTTCATGACTTTTCGAACTTATCTTCATTCTTACACATGAACTATTGTAGGTAAAAGAAGACAAAATACCTTTCTATCAGATCAAGCAGATTAATTCTATGGGCTAACAATGCTAACAAGCAAAGTGTCCAGAAGATGGCTCACCCCCACTACAACAACCTAAGATCCAATCAAGTTACTCAAAAGTAATTATTACACATAATAATAAATATCTGAATTCAATAATAAATGCTGACCAAGTTCAAAATGTAAATTTTTCAAGTAATTCTAGAACTACTAACAAAAAAGTCACCATATATATTAAAAGCTTGTCTTCTGTTCAACCACATGTTGTAGACAACCCTCTGAAAATACAAACTGTGACCTGCTCTCCCAGGCAGAAGAAAAAAAGGTAGAAAAGTGCTAAAAAAATTTAAAAAAATTAAAAAGCTTCCTTATGAAGAACCTGCACAATAGTATTAGAGATGACATGAGGTTTCCTTTGGAATTGCGGAAGTTAATTCAACTAATTGAGCATAATGGTCTGCTATCATTTCAAACAAACATCAGTGAGACGCTAGAAAACAACTGCATTTGCAAGAAAAACAGTTTGGCTCATGGGAAAATAAACTGTTTACTTATGAAAAAGTAATCAGATTCCTAACATCTTTCACTCCCTAGCAAGTCACTGTGCACATGTCATGCAGACAAAATTCTAGAAGGATTTCAAGTGTTACCCTTCCAAGTATAAATAAACATATGTCACAAGAGCGTTTACAAAGGGAATTTATTTCCTTGAAAATATTGCTTTTGACTTAAATAGCTAACTAAAATATTGAAGTACTAATAATGGTCACTGGCCAATAGTTATTTTTAATAATTTTAACCTGTGACAGTAACTGAGATCCACTGTCAATCAAGCACATGCATTTCATAGCAGCAGACACTAATTTCTTTTTTCTGGGCATAAAATACAAGACAACTGTACTTACAAATACCTTAAATCGAAATAACTTTTCATTAAAAAAAAATGTATTTCCAAAGATACCAAAGGTTAGAACATTTGGATGAGAAGTAGCAAGATATTTCTGAAAAAATAATAAAGGAACAAAAAGGCAACAGGAGAAAAATGCTGAGATCCAGTTTTTCTAATAGCATGCAGAAGAAAACAATTTTAAGGTCTTCTCTTATTTGAGTAGTTGCTACTACTACCAAGATCTGCAACTGGAGCAGCTTCCTCTGTGGTAGACTTCAAAAGCTTGTTATTTTTAAGTCAAATTAAACTAACTCAGCACTAAATTGGAATAAATACAATGGTTGGAAGGACAACAATCTAAATGCATAAGAATAGGTTGTGTTGGGATTTTTTGTTTTTCAAAAAGATAGTTTTGTTAAAAAGGATGAGAAAACATCTAATTAATTACTCATGATGGGCAGAAGTAGAGCAGGGCAAAGACAAACATATGTAGCTATTTTAGCAGATGAGAAAGTGCAACTGTGTAGATGTTTCAGAGGTCTGTTATGACAAAAAGACACGAAGGAACAACTCCTGTATTCCCATACATTTCAAACTTCACCTAAAAACATCAAACACTAGAAGTTATCATGTACAATTCTAGTAACTCAGACTTTACATTTCTGTTTTCAGACACAATAATTCCTTCTGAGAAGAAATTATGAATCACTGTTCAGAAGCCTATATCAGAGAATGAGGATTTAAATATTTATTCCAAAAGGCCTTTCTGTTTTAACAATGGTTTTAAATGCAAAAACAAAGTACATCAAGTCAATAAGCTAGATCACTGTTTTCTTGATAATTATTCTGGAATCTTTTACTAACTTAACATACCTCTGCAGATGCATTCACAGGCTAATGTAGAACTACATTATCCTAATAATTCGATCAGTTTTGCTTTTTAAAGCAATACAACATTTTATTTCAACTTGAAATATTTATTAATTGATTTTCAGTGATATTAACTTCACTTCTGCAGTTCATGTGATTTTCCTATTTTAATAGAGATCTTGCTACTGCTTGGAGTCAGATACTTTTTCATTAAGCAGTCAGGCCTCTGCAAGGCCATCTTTCTTTGAGAAGGATGCACCTCCATACAGACCCTTCTCTCCCCTCTCTCTTCTATATGTTTCACTTCTTTAAGGAACCTTGTTCCTCTGATTTTCATCAATGGGAAGTTTGTGTAAAGCCTAATCCCATATCATGTGGCTTTGACAGTGATGTAATTTAGGTCACATCCTGCACAATGAGCATTAATACTTGAAGAATTCATATGCTGTTCTGTAGTAATGCACCAAACCTTTTTCCTTCTCCCCCACCACAGCTGACATATTAACTTCTTGTTTAACAGTTACTGTCTCTGGATTGTTAATTCCTATTTGACTTACCTCTGATCTTAACTCTACTGCTGGCTCTTCTACAGTAGCTCCAATCTGTTCTTATGAGTAACACAGCAGAGAATCTGCCTGAGATTTGGAAACTGCAATCTCCAAAGAACACACAAGCAATATTTACACACCTTTCCTCTCTTTTGTAATGTAACAGTGTCTTGCAGGATTCTCGAGCTTGTCAACAGTTGCAGAATGACTGAATGACTGCTAGAGAGCCTCAGGAAGACCTCAATGCCTTGTTACAAACTACCAATTTGCTGCCTTGGAAACAACTAGCTTCCTTTATAAAGGTTTACAGCTTTATCCTTCTGCATGCTATATGAAGTGGCTACAAGTCTATACTATCATAACATCCAGTGTATAATTTGTGAAAAAGATTTCCTACCTCAGCTGGTTTTGAATTAAGTCTCAAAGATATTCTAATAGATCTGACACAAAGTACATTCTTTTGCCACATTATTCACTGCTAACAAATTACTTACCTGGGAAGATGAGAAAAACACTTCATCTCCATTCTCTAGTCTTCCCATTCTTGAGAAGGGTTGTCAGGCTAAGAAATAACTATGGACAGCCCCCTGTTAAAATGCTAGCAGTGATAATACACATTAATTTTCACCACTGTCTCATGAGTGTCTCCATGCTGAGCAGTGAATCATAGTTTACATATTGATGAGAGCAGCATAAAGATACTTCACACAGGCAGTATACAAGAATAGGACTGCAGGGTTCCCAAACTCTCACCTGAAGTTTCTGTACAAAAAGCAACACATTTATAACCCCCTACTGCTACAAAGAAGAAGAAATAATCTGTTCTCCATGCCCATCGTGAGCAGGACTAGTAATGGGTTTAAATTACAATGGGAAAGCTTCAGCTTAAATGTGAACAAAAACCCTTCTATTAGTGAAGGCTAGAAGAGAGTGCCCGGGGAGATGGCAGAGGCTCTATCATTCCTAATCTCTATGAGTAGCTTAGACAAACATCTGTCCTAAATCTTGAGCTTTGAACTGTCCAACACATTAAGCATGGCAAGGTTCCAAATAAGCTCTCGAAGTGGATGAGCTCTCCTACAATTTACATATGCAATGCATTTCAAGCTACATTAAGAATTACTTAGCAGCAGGTATGATATTAAAATCTGCATTTTATTTTCATCTCATTCCTAAAGGAATGAGAAATACAGTAAAATGGTGTCATGCGTTAGATTAAAACCAACCCAAGACCCATCTAACTTCCAAAATTCTAACTATGAGTTCAGCACCTATGAATCACACCTACAAATTTGATACTTTGAAGAATATTTTGCTATCAGTTTAAGGATCTGAGGTTGACCTACAGTTTTTATAATTGACCATAATTGTTATCTGTACATTGTATTGACTACTCGACAAATAAATGTTTTAGGTAAGAGAACAAAGCAAGGTAAATTCACTGACCTTTATTTTCAGGTAATGTTGAGATACTGACTAAAGTAAGTACTAAGAAACTAAGAAATGTACTTTGTATATAAACAAGAAAGTGAAGGAATAATATTTAGTAATGTAACTTAATGACTTGAACATTTAGATGCTATTGTTTCTCTCTATAATCTATAGCAGTAGCAAAAATCAGTAGCTACATATCTGAAGTAGAACACAGGCCTTTTCCAGTGGACTTCACCCCCACCGAATCTCAGCATGAAGGCTTTTTGGAGTCAGATATTTAGCCATTTATTTATAAATATTACTAGAAGACAGTTTCAGGGCACAGTGACAAATAACACTGAATTTTTATTTGAAATCTTATTATGTTTAATACATTAATGATTCATCTTTTTCTAGTAGAGGCAAAAGAGCTAAAAGTTTTCAGTCTGATTACATGGGTACAACCCTCTGCATGAAAACCAGGACAGTGCTTTTGACAAGTTGTTTTCTACTTTATGCTCTGGAGCTAAATGCAGCTGTTGTACCAAAATATACACCCACAACCAAAATTCAGGAGGGCACAAAGTAAATGCTTGCATTCAGGTAGATTTGATGCAAGACTTGCTAACATTAGGCTGCTGTATGGTATTTGATCACTACATTTTCCTCAGGAGTGGTTTAATTTGAGAGGAAAAAAAAGATACAGGACATCTTGTAACATCATCATGTGCTTGGTACCAGAGAAATGTAAGGAACTGGAGTGGAACTAAGAAAGTCAACCATCTTTCAAGAGATTTTTCATTCACCTGTCTATTGACTATAGAAGCAATATGCAAGGATAAAACCTACGTATGAGATTCTTAACAGGTCTTTTATTTTCCTTTTTGTCACCTCTGAGATTGTTGCATTATCCTGAAACAGCATCCAGAAGCCCTACTGTTCTTCAACTTGACATTTACAGAAGGGCTATATATAAGTTAATGTTATCAACATTCCATCAGCTCATTACATAAATATTTTGATGTGCATGCACTACCAACTGAAAATGACTTAAAGGCCTGGAATTTAAGCTACTTCAGTATTCTCACGGTAACATTCAAATAAAAACACAAGGAAAATTGGTAAAGACAGTAAATTCTTCAGCAAATGCTTCTCTTAAAATAATTCATCATAAATATAACACCATACAAAACTGCAGTCAACAGATCACAAAGATCTACAAAAAGTACCATCCTGTCTATGTATGGATGAGTCTTTTAGGATTTAAGAAGTCAACAAGATTAGTCAAAAAACACCAATACTTTTTATCAGAATCAATACATCATTTCTGAGCTTCTAGAGAAATAGGACAGTGTTCTCCATCTTTCTGTTGAAATTATGTTTTGTCATCAATTTAAAATTGAAAACAAATCCCACTCAGTCACCACTGCAGATTCCAACACCTCAAATAAATTGCAGCCTATCACTGCATCACATCCTTTCAGGAAAGCTGCCATCATCCATAGCATGTAAAACTCAACATGTAAAAATATTTCCATGTTAGTTGTTACACAATACTTGAAAAGTTGTCCTTCCTAAAATGGTCTTTATCCACAGCTCTGTTCTAGATGCAGCTCTCACTTGGCATTTAAGCATAGTTTCAGGTGAATTAAAAAGGACAGATATGGCAGCCCTAAAGTAATATATGAAAGTCTTATTGTATTAGTAATTTTTCCTGTCATTTTGTATTAATGTCATATTAGTCTAATGCAATACTAACATGATACTGAAATGTTAGCATATTACAGATTACTCAGTGTGTCAGGTTTGAGTCTGATCACATTACTTTGCTGTGTGTATTTCAGTGATGAAAGCCTTCCCTCCCAACCCCTGAAACTCTGCAGGACTAACAGAAAACATAAGGCACAGGCTGTGCAGCAATGTAAGATAGCATAATAGGCTTTAACATCTCTTGTGCCAAAAGAAAGGACACAAGTGTACGAGAAAAGACAATGCAGATGCAGTTTAGGCATTTGTTATTACAAATAAGGTATCTCTTTTCACTTTAAAAAGATTTAAAGTCTCTCCGTACAAACTGAAAAATTGCCAGCAAAGTAGCAGCATTTAGAAGTGTTCCCATGATAGGGAGAACCCAATAAAGGAAAACAAAAGCATTACATAGGTATTAGATAGTCTTCTTTACATTTAGGTAGGAGCTATTAGATTTTGGTAATAAAATAAAAAGTGAAGATTTCTCTGAATATATTTTTATTCTAGCAACCTTGCATCTAGCAAGAAGTCAAACACAGAGTACTATAAGGTGCAAGTGCATGTTCCTGATCATGCCCTAGAAAACCCAAACTGCAAAAAAAAAAAAAAAAAAAAAGAACAAAACCACAACAATATTTGGCCTGGCTTGTGATCACCCCTCATAGTGATTAACAAGAGCTGATGATGATAACCATTACATATGACATTTCCCCTCCACATCAAGTTAAACCTGTGTTTCTGCTTCAGAGGTTCCATTCATTCCCCATCCCACTGAAATATTTAAACACTCAAAAATTTAAGGAACCTTAAAAAAAAAGTTATTTAAATAAAGTGGAAAGAAACACGGAATACTTAAAAAGAGATTTGGAACGTAAAGGCCTTAGTTAATTGGGCTTGATGAACATTTACTGCTTTAAAAATACTGTAAGTTATTCTAAAACCACTGTTCTGTAAGGAAGCTTTACCAGAAAAGAAAAAGAAGTTTCTTTCCTGCATTTGGCAGTGAAAAGATTTTTCATATGTAGGAAGTCTAACACACGTATTTCACCTCTGCGCAGCTATAGAATGATAAAAAGAGATTTCAGAATATATTAGAGATAAAAGTAATGAACTAACCATTGTCCCTATAAATAGTATCATTCGTATCTCTTTATATGTACAAACCTGTTGGTATATGAGGGTTGCTCTGAAAGTAATGCCCCCTATTGTCTTATGTTGGCCCACAATAAGAGAGGTGGATGTTGGTGGAATGGCAGTAAAGGTTGAACCTTCCCACCAAAGTTCCATTCATTTTGTTACCATGCAACAGATGGCAGCAGAGGGACAGTCTGACAGAATGGTTTCTGACATAGGTGTGTGCATGAAGCAAAGATGTGCCATTTAATACCTTCATGCAGAAAAATCATAGAATCATAGAAAAACGGCACCCACCAACATTCATCAACACTTCCTGAACGTTTATGGAGACCAAACAATGACCACGAGCGCAGTGAGATGCTGGGCAGAGCATTTCAGCAGTGGTAACAACTGGCACAGCATGCATACTCTTGTTCACCACTGACAACAAAGCACAGTGATAATGGTGGAGATTGTATTGAAAAATAGTGTTTCCTAGCTAAGAATTTGCTCTATCAAATAGTGTTACTGTGTTCTTTGTATTGGTTGTTTCCATGGAAATAAATAGGAGGCATTACTTACAGTGCAACCTACAATACAAGCAAGAATTAACACCTCATTTACACATATAGCTTCTTAGCTATCCCAGTCTTAGATGGGTTTCTGTACAAAAAAGTACTGTTCATAAATACAGCATATGAGGAGTGTAACGCAATAGGAAGCACAGCAATGATAGCAGAACAGCAAAGCCCTAGGTTGCAGCAAGTGAGGATATGCTCAGTGCAGCAACCATAGATGTAGAAGTAAAAGAAAATTTGGCTTACCCTTGCAAGGCCTCAAGTATGCAGGGAT
The DNA here is from genome assembly GCF_038088225.1 of Cyrtonyx montezumae. Taxonomy (NCBI): domain Eukaryota; kingdom Metazoa; phylum Chordata; class Aves; order Galliformes; family Odontophoridae; genus Cyrtonyx; species Cyrtonyx montezumae. Next base: position 11,925,626 of record NW_027071903.1, read on the forward strand.
GTCCAGCAAGACATCCTTGCCTCCACTGCCAACCCCTAAATGAGGTCTGGGAGGGAGTGGCTCCACTCCTTCCAGTCACACAGGTGTACTGCATGCACCTGAGCTCAGCTGGGTTGGCCCTGCTTTCCCACCAGGTGTTCCATCACTGCTTCAAGCTGTGACTTAGCACTTCCACTACAGAGGAGACATAACAGAACCACGCTATTTGGGCTTAGAACTAAATGATTTTATCCTCAATTTCCTGCAAGGAGTGAAAAAGGAAGTTTCAGCTTGCCTATGGCTTTAAGCCAAAATTCAAAATATTCACTTTCATATACAAAAACACTGCAAGAATCTAGACTACCAGTTTATTGTTGTTTCAAAAAATTGAAAGAATTGTAAGTATATGATTTGATAAGCAGAGTTTCATTGAATTTGGATAAATATTTAAAGAGTCTCATGTAAAATCCAATAACTACATATTTGATCAAACTGCCATCTGCTGGGTATTCTTGGGATTTAAGTAGTATAGTTGAACACAAGCACACAGTACTGGGTCTTAGAATATTCCAACAAGAGGTTTGAATTTTTTTTCCATTTTCATTATATGTTTGTTGCAACTGAGTTGGCAATAAACAAAACTGCACTGGTTCCAGCAGCAGCAGTCTCAGGACATCTTGCAGAGATTCTGCAACCCTATATCACCTGCTCTTCCTGCTCATAGCAGCACTCAGTCCACTTCTGTCACCTGTGCAGCAATTAAACAGAGGGGGATGTGACACAATTCACACTGCCTGAAGCAAGCATGTCTGATAAGATCAGAATTTACTAGAGGTGCTGACTGCCAGGTCAGGAGGACAGGAGAAAAGAAATGAAAATAAACAAATGCAGTGGCAAGAGAAACATGAATAACTAATAAAGGGATAACATTTGAACTATCCGCATTAAAAATAAAAAATAGCAACCTGCAACACAGGAGCAAGTTTCTGAGAACGCTGTTTTAGGACTTCAGGGAAAGAATTCTCCTTGAAAGCAACCAAGTTTGCAGCCATCAAGAAGCAAGGCTAGGCTGACAGTGTGCTGGACAATTTAACAACGAGGGTCAAACAAGTGCAAACAGAGCACTCCCAGAAAACTGAAACAAGGACTAGTGGTGGCATCAACTGTTATGTGAAGTTGGAAATTAGTTAAGCTGCCCTTGAAGGCAGAAAAAAAAATGACTAAAAATAAGTCTTCCAAAAAAAATTACAAAGTAAGCACACAGTACAGAAGTAACACCTACTGTATTAAATTTCCAACACCTCCCATAAGGAGACAGCAGAGTAAAACTATTAAATACATACAGAGCCATCATCAATTGAGCTGATCTGACAGGCTGCTCCAAAGGGGCTCATTGAGAGGTTTTCTTGCAACTACTCCAAAGCATTTCATTGTAGGCACTGAGGCTTATCTGTTTTGCAACCCCATTATTTCACCAGCTGTTTCCCTTCTTGAGTCTCTGATCACATTTTAAATGTCCTAAATCGTCTTTCTGAACACCTGTTTCCAGCACACTCAGAGGTAGAACCCCAGGTACCACAGTTCTTCTGAAAAGGAAAAAAAAAATGCCTCTGGAAGATTGGAAGATGACAGTACACAGCAACATAAAAATAGGAGCTGCTTGGGGATTTGGTTTAGAAGTATTGATAAGAAGAAACAGACCAGTGTTTCAGACCACACTGTGTAGTCCAATGTTCTATGCAAAGGAGGACTGCTAGGTTAGGAGACTCCATCTAGCTGACAGACAGAGGATAAAGAGGTGTATGTGCAATTAAACATCCTTCATGGAGAAATGTACAGCTAGCTGTGATAACTGATGCCTGGGGATCTTCTAAAGGCAGGGCATCTGCTAAGATGGAGTACCAGAGATGAAGTGCTTACAGTGGAACAATGCTGAAAAACAACAGCCTATAAGAGTTTTCTAACAATACTCTGTATATAAACATATTTCAATTTCCTGTTTGGATCCTACTTGGGTCCACATGAATTATCATGCAAGTTTCCTCACTTGAACACTTCAGGAAAACAAGTATTACTTGTGCACTCTCTGGGATACCAGGGTAGGTGAGCAGACCTGAAACTTCAGGTTTGGGTCTTCACAAGGTAACCTTCCACATAACAAAAAAAGGAAGTCAGAAGGGGGAAAATGAGGCTGCACAAACAAATTCAGTCAAGTGTCATCATTTCTCTTTTGATCACAGGCAAATTTTAAGGAAACTCGAGGGATGCTGCAAAAAACTCTGCCTCCAGCAAATGGCCCGTGTTTCCAAAGCAGAGGGATGCTGCCCTTCCTTAGCTAGGTTGGGAAACTATGCTACTTTAACAGAATTTGGAGAATGTCAGGCCCAAATAAAGATGAATTTTTTTTTTTTACTTAAGCAAAAACTTGTATTTGGATTTCCTTTGTAGGAAAAGATAGATGAAAATACATACCAACTTATCACCCTCTCATGCTGACAAAACTGTTTTCCTGAGAGCCTATACTAATAGAAGTACACAATAAAAACACTCATCACCACAAGCAAAGGTAATAGTCATGGCATTACTACAGTACAAAAACCAAATGTAAATCAAACCAAACCAATTCAGCAGAATTCATAACACTAGATCAGGTTTTGGCTTTGTGGAATTAAGGTTTACAGGTTTCCTTATCACTCAGAGAGGTAACTGATGGTGAGACCAGTAAAAGACCAGTTTGTGAAAACCGGATATTATAGACCTGTAACATCAGGTACGTGAATAGGGTCTGCATATTAACTACAACTCCTCACTAAGATCTTAAATTCACCTGAATGAGACTACAGTAGCTATCCCGTTTGATTTTGACCGTCCAGTTGAAGCACTGACCAGACCTCTAAAAGTTTCCTGAACATTTACAGGCAGCAAGCAATCTGACTCCCATCAAGTAACCCGAGAGAAGCAGCTCCATTACCTAAACAATCTTGCACAGATTTCCTAGATAAGGGCATAGTTAAGGAGAAGGGAAAGAGCAAGAGGTATTTTATTTTTGTTTAAATTCTCCATATTAGAAAATGATGGGGAAAAAATTGAATGGTTGCTATGGATACTACAAGTTTCTCATTAGTGAACACACAAATTAGCTGGAAGTACTAGAGAGGACAGATGCTGAATATTTTCTTCCAGAACTTGTATTCCTCTCATATATTTTCTTGCTTGTATTCCTTTCTAACTTACATATGCAAATCCCTTCAACATGTACCAGAATCTCAGATCTAACATAGACCATACAGGACTTTTTGGATGGTCTTGGTGGGCTTTGTTGATTTTTTAAATGAAAACTACATTTTAAAAATCCCAATTTATTAAAATACATGGGAGCTACACCTTCCAAGCACAAAGCTAATCATTTTATTTGAAAGATAAGTAAGAGGCAACACAGACTTTCCAACAAAGACTGGAAACCACATAGGTGAAATAATACATTGTTCTCTCTATTAATCTTTCACGTGTTCACAAATTGGTGGTAATCCTGAAATATTGCTCTGAGTGTTACTCACTACTACAAATCAACGACGTATCACAGAAAACTCGGTCAAAATTTGACCTGTAGAACCTTTAGGAGCTCCTGCATGAAGGGCCAATAGAAATCCAAATATGCTAATTTTGTGTAACCAAGTAGGGTCTGAACTAACACTATCAACATCAGAATTCATATTACCTAAAACTAACCTAAAGGCAATGAGATAGCACAACAAAAACACGTCTTTTTCCTCAGTAAATCCAACTGATTTAATTTTGATTCATTTCTTTTCAAATATACAGGAAGCTTAATGATCAACACAGGATGCGTAACAAAGGGACCATGCTGCAGCTTGCAATTTTCTGTTGTCTCCAGGCAATTATATGAAAATACACTTTGTCAAGAACCAAGAAAAAAGATACTGTAGTGCAAAATTCCTTACATAAGCATATATAATACAGCATATATTGAAAATTAAGAAATAGCTCTACAGGACACATTTGAAAAATAGGCAGCTTAAGTATTCCTGAGAAGCATACTCTTCCTGAAGAAGAAAGCAATCACACGCAACTCAACTTCTTAAACATTTAATTTGTATTCTTAATCAAAAATAAACAGTTAAATATTGCAGGAAGTTGTGGAGTTATCTGTTGCAATTTCTGCTGAAATGCTTTTCTTAGGATAAATACTTGGACAGACAGAAAAAGACAGAATTTAGCATCGTCTTCACCAGCAAACTAAAGACAGAGGTTATGCTATCTCTGTAACTCTGCTTTCACCTTGTGGTTAGAGTTCTACTACAAAAGAAAATATATAGCAAAGATTTGAATAAGAAATTAGATGTTTAAGTCCTATTTAGAACATTAACATGAAAACTTAATAAAAAACTTTTCCAACGCTTAGCTTAATAAAAAGTCCTACAAATAATTAAAAAAAATATTCAATGGTATTTAAACTGCTCAGAGCTACCTCCTAAGCTAATTCTTTCCACTCAGCCGCATTTTATTCTTCCACGCATGGACACAAATAGCAACCACGGGCAACTAAACCATTTTACTTGCTAAAAATTAAAACTACAAACAACTTTTTTTCCAAGAAATGATTCTGAATACCTACATACCCAATTATGACTCTTTTGCAAGATAAGTTACAAAGACAAAAAAAGAGCCAGTTTCTCTGAATAATAGTTATTAATGGCTACATGGCTTCACATTTGTCATTCTGCACTGAGGATATTTTACAGAGAATGCTCTATTGATGTTCATATTAGAAGCAGAGAAAACTTAAACTCAAGTGATAAGAACCATCTTTCCAAAATGGCCTATTCACTTATACAAAAAAGATTATAACCTAACAGCACATGGCATTAAGTATTAATTGTACGTGCAACTAAAGATGTTGAAAATGAGTAACCCAATAGTGACTTAAAAATATGGAATGCAAAACTTGAAGCACACTTTAGCATCATCATCATATTTGATCTTGCATGAGTGACCTCAAAAATTCATTGTATCTGCTATAAGATACCTTATATCAATAAGATGATTCCTCATAGCATGAAATATGGTATATAGTTGGACAGATTTATCCCATATGAGTCCAATGGAAAAAGGAGCACAAAACATTTAAATTGCTATACTTAAAAATAAAAGTAACGAATTCAGGGCAAAGTAATATTTCAGCTAACTTTGGGTACCTTAAATAAAGGTATCCATCCACTATACTGCTCCCTCAAGGAAACAGAGTCCTTAACTCAAGAGATTTTTCCACCACAGCTTCCTTATGAGCAGTACACAGGGATTAAACACACAAAAATCACCAATGTGAAAATCCAAGGCTGCACAGAATGTATGATTACATCTGGCCTCAGTTCTGGGGATGAAGTTCTTGCACAAATACTACTTCTACTGCTAAGTAAAAAAAAAACAAACTGTTCCTCAAGCTTCACTAACACTTAGCATATTCACATAGCTTTTTATCCTTGTCAAACTGTTGCATTCCCAGAACACTTTTTCTTCTGTGTGTTATAGTTTTCTGTAACTACAGTTTTGGTTTGTTTATGGGTTATTTTTTGTTTGGTTGGTTTTTTGCCTTTCTTCTTTTTGCTATTGTTTTAAAAAAATTTCAAGAGCATTACCTACACAAATTATCCTCTAAATGTTGTTAAAAAAAATCAGTATTTCTCTGTGTTATATTTATATAAAATAAAAGAAGTATTCTCTATTTACAGCATTCGTGTCTGCCAGAGGAGGGTAAAACTATTTTATTTACTTTGATAATTCAGTTCTTAGTATTTACTATTACATTTATTTACTATTATGTTCACACATTAGATGGGATTGAATGACAAGACTGATTTGTTCTCCTCTCCATTTCTGCCACAGAATCCAATATGACAGTGAACAAGCAATTTCATCTTGTTTAATGCATCTGTCATATCTACACTCTACTATTCTAGGAAAAAAAGCCCACAATCTGTGGAGTTAAGAAGGTAAGGATAGTCTTTTTTTTTTTTTCCTGATTATCTTTATTATTTGGAGGGAGAAAGAACTCAGGGAAAAACTGTTCAAAAAATCTTGTCTCAATTTCTCTTTCAACCAGGTCTTCCTAGATCAAAATTTTGCCTTTAAGTATTTCAGCTCAACTTTCTGCGGATGCTCTAAAGCAAAACATCTGAAGAAGAATTTGTGAAAAAGGACAACAGATAGCTTGGATGAGAAGCAAACACTAGCCAATTTGGGGTATGCAAGATCCATGGGGAATCTGTTCCAGAATGAAACATTTACTGATACAGATGTTTCACCATCGATCAGCTAATGTCATGGTGCACAATAATGAATTTATGCTGCACTGTAAAATACTAACTTGGTCATGATCTAATTCTGGAGCATTACAGAAGCTCTATAGTTGCAGAAATGTTACTGCAATTTTCCCCATCTCAGTTTCGAAAAGGTGTAGAAAAAGTAGCACTAAAGCTACAGGATAGAAACAGATTGACAGTAGAAAAATGTGAATCACAGTAACGTTAGTGGTGCTACATGTATAAGAAAAAAATTCTGTGCCCTAAAGATAACAGCAACTAGAGGTCATCCAGAAGTCTGGCCTTGATTATTCAAATGGAAACACTTCAGGTCTTTTATTCAAACATTTTGACTCATTCAATTTTTGCTTTTAGTTAGATTGCTAATAATAAGTCTAATAAACTGCAGTAATCTCCACAATAAACATTTACAATTAAAAGCTTAATAATGGCCATATACATTTACTCAAACATAACATTCTTTTCATGATAACGAGGCAGAATGACAACCAGAAATGAGAACTATTTCTCACCTCGACAACAAATGTGCTTGAAGAGTACAAAGACAGCAAAAATTAATTTTGGATTAAAGAACTCCTGAATTTAAATGAGTATTTTGTAATCATTAAATTACTTAATGGACTTTGTTAGGCTTATTTCTGGTTTTAATGTCAGTTTTCCTTCCAATTAACTCAGCTGTTAAGATTAATTTCATATAACTAGCAAAAGCGAAGATCAGAGCCAAGATTCACACCACACCATCCAGCACTGAAAATGATGACTTTCACAGCATGGACACTGCTGTGTCCACACAACAGTAACAGTCCTATAAGAAATAGTGTTTCCAAATTGTTGTGGAATCAAATACGAAGCCACTCATCTAGACTTGCCTAACGGTTTCACTTACATCATTTTACTGTCTTGCTTTCAGGTATAAAAATAATAGTTGGATGCCTTACATAGTTGACAAATCTGTAAAACATTCATTCTGTAGTATTTCATTAGCATTGTCTGTGATGAAACTCTAAAAAATACTAGGTTTTCTCAACTCATGCCCTCTGTGTTACTTAATATTAGAATGAGACTTAGCTAAGAGGTGTAAACTAAGGCAAGGTTTAAAAAAAATGTGAGATGCCTTGCTCCTTAAAAAAAATAAACAAAAAGTGGCCGTAACCATTAATTATGAGCCTCTGAAAGTATTATGTACTTAAACAATTTCTACTACCACATCAACTGTCATACAAGTGAGAGGGAGTAAAAAAACGAACATCAACAATATTCAAGACAGAAGGAAAACAATTTTTTCACCTGCATTCTACGTATGAACTTGAAGACAACTTGAAATCTGTTCTTAAATACATAAGATCTATTAACATGTCGATTTCTCTAAATCAAATACTCCTTTTAAGTAGAACAAAGACATTGCTATAACATATCTCAGATAAAATTCACTACTACAGACAGACTGTAATGCACTTACTTTGCCTCTTGCTTGCTAAGACAAATGTGACTCCTTTTACCTGAGACAACTGTGAATAGCAGTATGTTACCAGAGAAGAAGTTTCTCTTCCAAAGCAAGCCACGTACCAACTTAATCACAATAATCAGGATTAAACTTGTCAATAACTATTTTGTTCTACAACAGCATGATTCTGTGCGGTTATGAGCACTTTCAACTTAAACACAAATGAAGAAAGATCAATGCCAAAGCGTTCAGTTGAAGGTTTAGATGTGGGCTGGTCCAATTGCTTAACAATGGTTGTTTTACCTACTTGGTAAACAAACAACCAGATTCAAGCACTTTCACCAAACATAACACAAATCATTTTTTTTTGCAGTCTGAAGATACTGCCTTCTCACAATTTGTGCCTTATGAGTGACAGCTATCTGTACAATACAGAGCAATTCAATAAGATTATATCCTGTTTTCACAGGAATTTAAAGTAATATATGCCACTAAGATTTCATTTGAAATAGCAATAGTGTATGGTTTGCCTTGAAGTGTAAAAGCATTACATTAACACAGCCAAAATCAGGGACAAATAAATTCTATTCTAGAAATATTTTAGCTCTCCAGGATTTAAAAATTATTTTCTTTTGAATTTGTGAGACATTAGAAAGATATGGATAATTTTATAGACCATGAGAGGTGAAGGGAATACTATTATCAAACAATATCAAAATCTACCCCAATCTTCAGGTACAGACTTTGCATCCATTGTTTTGATATCAATGCTGTTCTCTTACTAGCATCTAAAATCATTAATTTCGAGTTGTATGAACGTACACATTTTAAAAGTACCAGGTCATACAAATCTTGTTAAAAATCTGAATAATCTAGGAGGCTTGTGTTTACTGTTTCTAATACAAGTTGAGGTTGTTTTTTGTTTGGTTTCAGTGAGTTGGTGATTCCTTGTTTAAAAGGAAACAACAATGATAAACAAAACAAACGTTTCTTCATGGTGCTTAATTGAACAAATATAACCCAGAATGACAGCCTAGATTAATAGTGCCATAACCCACCTACAGGCTACATGACGAAGTCTGTTCAGATTCAGGAGTTATGCTCACGATAACCCCATAACCAAAAAAACCAAATCAAACAGGATTTTCTTTCCACAAAAGAAAAAAAACACCAAATCAATAGAAACAGTGGTGGCACAATAACTGATTTTATACAGCTCATGTTCCTATGTTATCATCGGGGCTCCTGTATGGTTGGGTAACACAGGCATGTTTCTTAAGAAATAACAGTCCAATTAGATATTATTGGATAGGAAGGAGCAATTTCACATGCCTTATGTTCAAATACATTCCAAATCCAACGCCTAACAGCAAAATCAATACAACAAACCTTGTTTAGGATCCCTGTCATATCCTAGTGTCAAATACAACAGCAGACAGCTGATCGGTTTTTCTTTGTTGCTGTAGATACAGATATCACTATATAATCAGAGGATAAAAGTTGCTTCCTATTCTGTCAGTTTATTCCTTGTCAGTTGGCAAGATTTACCAGCTGTTCTTTTCAAGTAGGGCATAAATATGGAATTTGGGTTATACTTTAAAACAAACATGTATGCAAAAGTGTGCATGAGCACCAAAAACCACTGGGTTAGTTAGATTTGTTTTCATCATATAGTAGCACAAACAGCAATTTTGTTGAACTGTAACGTTCAGATAACCACCACATCTTTCCACTAGAGTTTTCATGAAATCAAAAGTAACAATACAAGATTCGCTATATTTCATAATTTTTACATTACTTGAGTTAGAAAAGTGCTTATATAAGGATGTTTCCATACATATACTCTTAAGAGTAAAAAATAAAAAGCATTTTAAACAGAAATGGTCTCCAGTGAGTTATCAACTAACAGAACAACACCTGCAGTTTGTTCCTTCATTTTTATTTATTTTTAAGTGAAATTGCATTTTGATCTATACTGCTTTAAAAAAAAAAAAAAGAACAGAGGCCTGATCCTGTCAGAAACCTGAATGGAACTACTAGGAGAATAACCTGTAAGTTTTCACCTGTGTAAAAGCAAGCTGTTAGCAGACAATAACCTCAGACAGTTAAGTTTAAAATATCTACTTCCTAATTACTAATCAGAAGTCATGCATAGGACAGTCATACATCTTCAATATCAAAACCACTGAGTAGGAAGAAAAAGCAAGGGAACAGAAAATTAACTCTTGAGCATTTTGTTTTTAGCTCACAGGAACATATTCAGCTACTTCACGCTGGCTTTGTGGAAGTAGAAAAACAAGATACATCTACAGATTACATAAGCATAGAGAAAATAAAGATAAGAAGAATAAACTGCCACTCCCTGGCGTAGCTCCCAACTCTATTTTTTCCTAAAGGCAAAATAGCAACTACTTGGTTGTTCCTTGCCTGAGAGCTCAACACAAGGATGTGGATGGTCAGAACACATTTTCACACAAAATAGCAGCTGAAGGAATATCAGAAACTGAGAAAATGGAACAAAAAGGAGAAAGAGAACAAAGAACATAAGTCATGTATAGGAAATATTTATATTGAATAGGTAAACAACTTTTATCTTAAGAAAAGTACATGCTGACTGTAACAAATGTGATTTTGAAAGTACAGCAATAAAAGCAGGGTAACTTTCGGCTTCAGCAAATGAAAGTTAGCTCAAGTACAACAGCCATGGATGCAGAAACAAAGAAAAGAAACTGCTTACCTTCAGAGCCTCAAGTACACAGTGACCTCCAGCAAGATCCCTCACTTCGACTGCAAACTCTTAAATGAGGTCTGGTGGAGCCAGGATCCACCCCAGTCACTCAGGTACATTGCATGCACCTGAGCTCACCTGGGTTGGCCCTGCCTTCCCATCAGATGCTCAATCACCACTTCAAGCTGTGACTTAGCATTTCTGCTACATTATCACAGCTTGTAGTGATCATCTGTTGAAGGTTCTGTCCAAATTAGCCTTTCAGTTCTCACCTGTTGAGTAGTAGATCTTGTCTTTCTTCTCTTCTGAGGTCTTCATAGTTCAGCACTTAATGTTGGTCCACCTGAAACATTAAGACAACACAAAGCTCAAGTACTGGGAAAAAAAAAAAAGCACTTATTTATATATTATTCTCCTTTATGAAGATCACCATCAGGTCCTAGAGATCTGTTAACTGCTGTTAATACAGTTAAATACAAGTCAGGTCTTAGCTAATGCAAATACTTTTGTCATCACTGTTCCCATACTTACAGCTAACCCCTGTATTAATTCTTTATTTTAATTGAGGTGGACTTAAATAAAAATTAAAAAATAACAATAATAAAGAAATCACGGCCCATAGCACTCTGAAGAAAGAGTGGGATGAGAGAAAACTGAAGAATAGAGACATTGCGTTTGGTAGTCTGTCTTCCTCTTTTTCCTATTTGAAAGTATCAATATATGGTATATAAACATGTATACGTTTATAAATAATCTGCCTATCTGTCATGGTTTTATGATTTTTGGTACTGGTATTCCACATCATAACATCATGTAGTGTCTTAACTATCTATCTTAACTATCAACTGCAAGAGATTTTTTGCTATCACTTAAAAGTACACTGACATTTTAACCAATTTGTCTGGAGTGGGAAAATCTTGGAGTTACAATGAGTCAGCAGTTGTCTGCAGTGTTCACTAGGGTCTGATTCTACAGTATATTTTACACCTGATCTGATTCTGAAACACTTCACATACGCATCATTAAATGCAATGCTCAGAATATGTAGAGGGGTTTTCTCCAAAAGTTGCTTACAGAACACTGGTTAGAAGCAAGAAAGAATGTATTTCATAACATAGACATCTCTTTTCTGCTTAGCTTTTGTGTTGCCTCTTGTCATAAGTTACTTAACACGTACATATTGTGGTTCAGTACACAATATAGCACGATAGCCCCAATACACATCACAACAACTATCTGCCAGTATACCTGAAAAAGTACTTCAGATTTTGTCTCAAAATCAGCAGGAACCAGAGGGATCAGAAGAGAATAGGAGGAAGTAAAGTATTTACTAGCCTTTCAAGTTACATGTTTGCACCTTTAATCTACATAAGACTAATTAGATCAAAGGTGTTTCTGATCACACTAATGAAAGAGGCACCCAGTGGCTGACCAGATCACAGCTTGGTATAGAGGGCACAGATAAATACTGAACTAGATGCACGTTGCACTGATCCTTTCACTGGATGCAGTGATCTGTGAGTATGGCTGCCTGCAATTCCTACTCAGGGTAGCTGCTCAGCATTTCAAGTTGTACAACGTTTGAAAATTGGTAAATACTCTTTCACAGAAGATTCAGTTCTTCCTGATGAATATTTAGCAGAGTTAAAGAGTGTGGGCAACTTAAGATCAATAACCAGATTAGCTATAGCAAGCTAAAATAGTTAAAACAAACCAGGAAAAATTGTCTGCAATAATAGAATTCCTAAGTAGATGTCTGCAGCAGATTGTCTAGAAAGGACTCCCACTCTATCCTATCCATAGGAGTAGGCTTCTAACAACTGTTTGGTCCTCCTGCAACTGTTAGTGTCTTATGGCTCACTAGGTTAGACAAATGGATAATTGAAAATCACGGGGAAAAGCTTGCTAATGATTAAAGCAGACATTGAATCCAGCTTTCAATGCATTTGTCTTCCATACAGTTCAATTCTACCTGATTTACATCTGCAGTTGTGTGTTTGTGGCTTATCATATATCAAAGAGCAATTTACCTTCTTTTCAGTTTCTACATTTTTCATACATGAGAAATGGAAGTAATGCCAGTATATACTTCTTGACAGATACCAGGTATCTGCTCCAATAATGGACAGTAAAACCAATGTTTCAGCACAAGATTGCATTTCTCAAAGATGAAAGCACTCTAGAGAAGCAAACAGGTAGTCATACTGACACACAGTCCTATAAATTGTGAAGTCTCAAGTGTATCATCCATAAAACCATACTGCCCTTAAGACAGTAAGGTGCTGATATGATGGCAAGAGTCTTCTTGCGAATTCCTTTTTGGTTTTTTTCTGTAACTGACAGTACAGATGAGTTTCTTGTAGACGAAATTGAAAACCATGAGATTTAAGCATATCATCAAGATGCTTCTTCCTCTGGAAAGAATGTATGAAGCTGGGGGACAACAGTAATAACTGAATCAGTACAGACTTTCCAAATCATCAATCACATGAGAGTAACGAACTAGAAAAGGTTTAAGAAGTTAATATCAACATCACATTAGATTCCCTTCTGATTATACATTATGACAATCACCACAGAAATGCTTAAGATAAAATAATTCTAATTGCATCTGGGGCAGGGAAGGCATTCTTTAGAAATTTTGTTACTGTGAGGACAGTATAGGTTCATCATCCAAGTATTAAAACAGAGAAGTGAGGAAGAAAATAACACTATAAACATTTAATTTATGGAAGATACACTTTTGAAATTAAAGGTTTACAGTGATTCTAGATTTTGGAATGGAATAGAAATATTCGATGTATCAGGATAAATTGTTGTCCCAGAACCAATGAAATTCAAAGTGACCCCAACCCCACATACACTCTGTGTCTGGTATCCCTGAATCACCATAACTTACAAAAGAAAATGCATGATCAAGAACTGACTGCTGCAGATTTCAACTTCAACTGATTTCTAATAGCCCCTTCTGTGCAGTTAATTCTATTTTAAAGCTTTACACTGTCTGCTCTTTACCACTTTCTTGTGTGCAGAAAGAGGATCTTACCTTTTCCTTCAAGCCAATTCAAAGCTTCATGTCCAAACCCAGAAAGAAAACTGCGTTACAGGGACATACAAAAACTTTAATTGAATGAGATATCTGTAATTAGCTGACTTTGTCTTTTTATACTCTAAGGCTGTTCAATGGGTAACTGAAACAGGCTTATTATGGCCTTCAGTTAAGAATTAAGCAGAAGGTTTTCCCCTACAGCAGAAGGAAAGATTATCATTCCCACTCTCCCTTTTTTCCCTTTTCAAAAGTCTCTATAACTATTCCAGAATACTGCTAGCAAGGCATTTTGAAAGAGGTAACGACACTGTCCAAGATGAATGCCAGTGATTCGAGTGTGCTCAGTGTATAGGTAGTGCACTTTTCTGTACACAAATCAATTATCCCCATTTTTTAAAAAGCATTTGTGCACTTCTGTACCAGAAGGCCTAGATGTGGAGGCTTCCCAACACAAGCACTAACACCATCTCTAATGAAACCGCAGTGTGACCAAAATGGATGCTCGCTTCAAGAAAGTGTCCATTTAAGATTTCAGAAGCACTGAAAATATGTTTAAATCACTAGCAGAATTACTCATTTTTATTTTCGTCCTCAGCTGCCCTCATTTAGCATAGTGGAAGCCTGCTTTTCCTGGTCTATTAAGACTTCAATAAAATCATTCATTTACAGTTAACTGCAACTGTATTCACATTTGGACGTGAATATTAATTGACTGATAATGAGATGATAAAGCTGCTTCTCTGCAGGTGTACCAATCAATTTCAATGAAATCAGAGTATTTTACCTTACTGCATCTGAAATTAAAAATTTATATTTTCTAATAAAGTGATTTTCATTGATCTCCTTCTCAAAAAAGTATCTTTTCATTTGTACCTTTTTTAAATTGTAAGTTTTCATTTTCACAAAAATGATTTTCCAATATTTTTTTTTACTCTCATTATGATTTGCTATAACATGCCTTAAAAGAATTTAAAAACATTCCTACAAATTTCTAACTTGTGATAAACTTTAAATTTTCCAGTCTGAATTAATGTTTTAAAGAGTGTCAGAATCATTTAAGTACTTCTTAGACTTATCCATTTGTACAAACTGTTTACTATTATTATGTTGTGCCGTTCCAAGCTAATAAATAAAAGACTTTTGCCAGCCATCACGAACAAACTCCAGCTTGCAACAATTTAAAGTACCATTATCTGCTGAAATCTTCTAACAGATGTTTGAATTAACAGAGCAATTAGATTTCACTTCAAAATTATTGTCTTTCAAGTGACAATAATTAAGGAACAATGAAAATAATGCTGTATTCTGAACATGTGTTCAAATATCAGCATCAGCACCGGGACCAGGAACCATGACTGCAAAGCACAGTCTTGGTGAAGGCCAAAAGAGCAGCTGAGACGCAGCACTCTAAATCTCTTATAGGCTTCTCTTGAAGCATCTGTGTAGAATAATATTTTCCCATTACAGAAGGGTCTAGGAATTTAACAAAGTAATTCCTAGAAATACTTGTTATTCTATTAAAATCACAGATAAATAAATTCATTGGAAAGAATAAATTTTGGTTTGATAGAGGCTACGGATGTTGGTGGATCAATGAACCAAGGAAAGTATTAAAAAAGAAGTTTTTATTATGACTGCCTTTAAGTAGCACTTTTTTCATTATAGATGATTTTTTAAATCTGAAATCATTTTTACTTAACAGGTAAGAAAATGGCTGTCAGAAAGTCTGCTCACAAGGAACCATGACTTTGCCAGTTTTCTAGAGCTGCATGCATAAATGCATGAATAAAAACGTCAGTGTTTTTGCTCTGGTATAAGTATTTCATTCAAAGAATTTAGTTTCTTAATAGCATCCCCTAACTATACCATATAACAGTGCTTTGCAAAGTAATGTTCTTACTCCACTGTAAGAATGGAGTGCATTTAAATTAAAATTGATTTTAAATCTACTTTTTCAATAGAAGCTCTAAAGTTGTTAATGATCATCACCTGCTGGAGTAAGACAGCAAGTCAAATGCATCATTCTTAGCCATCCTTTAGAAATATTTTGTTCTCACATTTGAAGAGGAGTGTACTCACTAAAAAATATTTAATTTCCAATGTTATTCTGAATTGACATCATATTTCTGTTAGGAAAACTACAAGTAAGTTTTTCAGGAAAAAATAAAAATTAAATCTTAAAGTGTGAAGCAACCAGAGTCTAGAGGCTGCAAGGATTTCCTGAAAGGTCTCCAGAAAGTAGTTTGCTTCTAAATAGAGCCTCCATTGCTTAGTGTTACAAATGTGACCAAGTATGGGTCACAGTACAGTAAAGACTACAGAAAAAAGATACTTCATAAAGAAAGCACTAGTTAAAAACGTATTTGAAACATTCAATTTATATTATTTTATAAAAAAAAAGTAATAATTAAAGCCTCGATAGTTTGAAATATATAGTCTCTCCAATTACAAGACTCAGGAAGCCAAGGAAGACTAGCTTCTTGTATTCTTCCTTACTTGTCATCAGCAAAAAACAAGTACTCGCAGTCCTTAGCGTGGCATCGACCTCACAATTCCTTTTACAACATTGCCCTCCAGTGGTCTTTACCTTCAGATCTTTTTTCAAAAATAGTTCAGCAGCCTCACTTCAGAAACTGGAAACTTCTGAAGAAAATGTCGTGTCCTACAAGTATTTTGGTATGCATTAAAAGTTCTACAGCTGGAAGAGGAGCTGAAAGACATGCAGATAAGGTACCACTTCATTGAACTCAACCTGCTGGCAACTTCATTTAACTATAAACAGTTTTGTTCACACATGGGAAAGACTGCCAATTCCAAACAATAAAATGCCTTTACTAGAGCTTCACCTCACTCTGACTTAGCTACCAGACACTGAGATCAGATTAATAAGCTACCCAAATAACTTTAAAAGCTACCTTATTTAGGGAAAAAAGAGTTCCAAAATATGTTGTTCTTCAGTTACTGTATATAGCAAACAAACAAAGTTCAGTGCTGTTACAGAGCAATCATTCAGATCTGTAAACGTATCAGTTACTTAGTGTTACAAACCTTGCTTATGGGTGTGAGCTTTTATCCTTAAAGATGCATCACATACAAGACTGTTAGTGGGCATACAATTCATATTCTCAGAACGGATATACAGAAGCGGCCCTCACAATATTTAATTGATGAGTAAGCTTTTAGAAATGCCAGACTTCGAATAAATAACAGTCAAAAGTTAAGTATAGAAAATGTACACATGGGAATGCTTGCACCCCTAAGCATGTGCTCCTCTACCACAGATGATAAGAACTAAAGGAACTAAATAAGCTACCACATTTATTTATTTGGGTTAGGTCTTAAAGCACAGAAATCGTTGCACATTTTTGCATCAGTAAGAATTAAGGTGGATTATAATCAGGAATTTAAACTGCTAGGTCATTATGATGTGAGGCGTTGTAATTGTAGTAAAACACAAATGTAAAATGTTCAGCAAACTTTTGTATTTTTGATACCATAACTCGATATGTAGTTCAGTTTATACATACTGAAGTAGATTTGTGTTTAGCGGACAAGACTTCTGGATTATTTAAGATATATAATTGCTATTTATGATCGTCATTACAAGAGAAATTGTGCCAGAAGTATTAATAGATATGCATTT
The DNA here is from genome assembly GCF_038088225.1 of Cyrtonyx montezumae. Taxonomy (NCBI): domain Eukaryota; kingdom Metazoa; phylum Chordata; class Aves; order Galliformes; family Odontophoridae; genus Cyrtonyx; species Cyrtonyx montezumae. The sequence continues at coordinate 11,942,810 of NW_027071903.1, forward strand.
TTTTTTTGCATATGCATATTTATTTTTTAATTAGTTAATTCCTTAGATTTAGGGCTTTACAGATACTGATGAGTTATTCCAGAATCAGTTCAAGTTTCCAAGAAGCAGTGCTGATTGCTTGCTTCTTGTGTAACACAGGTATTTTTCTCTGTGTATTCACACAGGAAATTAATCAACTTGGATGGCAATTGAACACCAGCAGCTGTAAATGCAGATTAGGTTGAGATCCTATATGAAACTTGCCTTCATCTCCAGTCTCTGTCAGTAACACAAAGATCAATCTCATCAAGAGCAGAACACCAATAATTAAGTTGCTTACTTCATAGTTGCAGTCTGTATGTGTAGTGCATCAATACCCAATTTCAACTTGTTCTCTTACAAGCACTGTCCATTATAGCTGAATTCTGGGCAGCTTCAGCAGTTGTGTCTGTGCAAAGGTCTTCATTCTTATTTTCATCCTCAAGCTGTTCTCCAGGTTTTTTGATAGATTCCACAACTGTTGTGCTCTTATTGGTACCACAGCCCATTTTGGACTCAATCAGCCCATGAAGGTTGTGTGGATTTTTCTTATAGAAGTCTATAGAAAGCTCATTGCATTGCAGGGTTGAAGAACAAGGAAAGGAAATAAAGCTAAATAGCTTTCCCTATTGTGTTGTTAAGGTATGACTGGTATCTGTGACAACACACTAATCCTGATAATCAAGCACTGGCCAGTGAAGAGCTACAGTTTACTGCAACTAGCAAAAGGCAACTTTTCAGACTATGAAACTGTTCTTTATTAGTATTTTTTCTAGTTTAGTAATTCATAATTGATTTGTCAAAGAAGGTCTGTTTGATTTTAACTTTTAAACATCATCCCACAGCTCAGTCACTAGGAAATATTGCCTTGCTACAGTAAATATTGTGTTGTCATAGCAGCCTACTTGATATAGTTTTAATCTTTTCCCGTATTTTAACCTCTATTGCTATGTTATTTTTATATCACCAGTTATTAATATCTTAATATTATCAGTTTTTTTTTTTTTAACATTAACATCTCCATAGATCATATAAAATGCTCCTATTGGTTGAATAGCATTCAGAGTCTGAAATTTCAGGTACCTGGAAAATGACAAACATCACGACAACAGCTGCAAGATTACCACTGTGGGACTAAGTAGGCCCTTATTTTCTAGATTTATTAAAAACTGAAGCCTGAAGATTAATTACTGGATGTTAAACTGCATTTACTTCAAAACTGTAATGAAAGTACCTTAAGGTGATTTACCTTTGTATGAAAGATGTTCATACCGGAGAACAAAGTCACAAGCACCTCAAGCATATTCAATGTCAATAGAGGGGAACACAGTTCTTTTGAAGCAGACTACTAAAACTGATGTGCAATATTTAAAATTCTGTCAAGAAAGCAAACTTCTCACCCCAGATTAGGGAGAATCACCAATTTGTGCATGTGAAACAACTCCAAGCAGCACCGCGCAGCTCACCTCCATGACTCAGAATGTTTTTGGGTTACTACCACTGTGCAGTTATCACCAGAGACACTACCTTGCTTTTAGGCTCATGTTTTGTTTGCTCTGTTTCAGAAATGGCTGCTAAGCAGGTAGGGCTTGTTTGTTTTTGTTTACATCATGTACAACTCTCTATTTTATTCAAATAATATTAGAAACACCCACTTAACTCTACAAGCAGTGATAAGACATGTCACAGAGTAGGAGAAAGCTCATTTAAAGAATACCTGTGGAACACTGGGTATAACTGATTTGGAACTTCAAACCAATCTGCTACTTTTGCATTCAATTGTGTGTACAGCTTAGATGTCAAAGGCACTGTACACTACTTCAGAATTTGTATCTGCCAGACAGACTTAACCCAGAACGTCTGATAAAATACAAGGAGGATGGAGCCATTTTACTGAAGACACAAAGTGCTGTGTGAGTTTGTGAGCAAAATGCACCAGTTCTGTTCTATGTGTCCACATTTATCCACAGTTGCATACTTCCTCCTTTTAATCCAGGTATGTGTGAAAGACAGAATTGTTTTCCGTGTAAAGACTTGAAAGGATCAGGCAAAAAATTCAGCAGTCCCCAACAGATCTTAAGAGTACTATTTAAGACCCTGCAACTCCGGTGTTCCCCCACTAGATGGCAGCCGAACCCTATATGCATTGTGCAATTATACTATCCCCTTAAGCCACAGGAGCTACATTTAGCTGTAGTAAAGACTACAATTTTTATAGGATTAATCACGGTATCTTTTAAGAAAAATAAAACATTATCAGAGACGATGACGTCTTAAATACTGACTGAATTACGTTTCACCTATATTTTGAACCAAGAAGTGAAAGCTAATAGTGTAACATCTTTGGCACAAGCAAGTCTCCTTATACAAAGTAAGGCTTCATCAGAATAGTGGACTCAATAGTACTTGCACTGAAACATAAAACACGCCAAAGATTATAGAACAAGTTTGTCTGTAGCCCAGTCATAGAGAGACATCTCCATCCTTTAAAGTACTGACATTCCTCTCCATCCCTGGTTACACCATACCAATGTGACAGCTACATTTGCACACTCACTGTGACGCACTGATGTACTTTACTCCTTACTGCACAGAATCACATTCAACTTAGCAGGTCACACTCATTTTCCCTGGAAAACAGTTTTACAACTGTTAAAGAGGACTCAACTTGTCACCCAGCACGTGGTATCTGGTTTTGATGCCAGTTATCTAGGCAACATTTAAGACAAACTTGCTTCCAAACCACACTGTAACATCACTGCAACTCAGTCTTAAGTGACAAAAATCAACAATTGTCACTATCTCTAGTATTGAGTTCTCAATGTTCTAAAAAAGTTTCCCTTCTTGATATTTCCATCAGAGCACTGAAGAAAACACAGACTACTATTCTTCAGTTGAAACCTGTTCTTGAGATTCTAAATTTATTTTTTAAATCTTAGTTGTCAGAAGGCTTTCCTCAGTCTACTGAGACTCTACACTTGTTCTGCTTTCCATTTTGCACTATAAACATATGGTGTATTTGGTTTTCTAAAGGGAATAAAAATATATACAGAACAGTTTTTCTCAGCAGATTTTTATGACACCCTAAGTTATTCACATAATTTGTCTTCAAACATGCCTCACCTAGTCCGTGATACACACTTCTCCATAATGCAGAGTTCATGAGTTTCTGTATTAATCAACGGGGAGAAATGTCAGACAAAGTCATTATGGGAAATTGTAAAACCAGCAAACCAGCTTGTTATAAGGAATCTCTTCAGCAGGCAGGCCCTAAAAACCCAGCCATTTGTGGGCTGCCAGGCTAACAGCTCCACTGAGAAAAATCATTCTAGAATAAAAGTTTGAAGTTTCTTTAAATCCAACAAATGCATGAGCTAAAGGTAACCAGTACATAAATAAATAAAAGCCTCCGCTTTAGAGTTCAGACACTATTTTAAAAGTTATAAATAGATAACATCAGTATCAGATCCTATACCTTCCCTTTGTTTTAAAGGACAGGATTAAATACATTCAACAACAACAACAACAACAACAGAAAAAAGGTTTGCAGAATTAGGAACAAGTCACCCACAACAGCTAATTATTCTTTCAGGAGTCAGACCTCAAGGCAAGAGAATGCTATCAAGTGTAAAGACAAACACGTTCCTCCAGCTGTTTGTCATACTCATTGGACATAATAAACTGGATACCCTGGAGGCTATAATTAATCTTTACTAAGTGAACACTCCTTTTATGATGACTTGTCTACTGAGCTGTCTAATGACACTTAAGGCTTTGATAAGTAACTAAACTAGTTCATTAGTCTTCCTTTTTTTTTTTAATGGGATTATATATTTTATTATGTCATTCACTTTACTCAGCCATCACCAGCCACAAAACACTGAAGAAAAAGCAAACACTGATGAAGTTCTACACTCAACTTTCTTCATTACCTCAAATAAGTTAAAATTCAGTTTGTGCAAAAAAAAAAAGTTGGCAATCTTGAGTGGCACAAGCTTGGTTTAAAAATGAAAGGGGTTAGACAGTGGCAATATTGTTTGCCTCCTCCTGCTAGGCCTCATTACCACGTGCATAGCTCACAAAAGTAGAGTTGCAGTGCCCTCTTGTGTGCAGACCAGGGCCACTCTTAGTTGTAGCAGCAATCTTGAGAGGTGAGGGCGGTGAAGCATTACTGCTACCAATGTAGCTTTTCAAAAAGAAGCAAGACATTTGCTAAGAAGTTGCATCCATATGTTTATACGTATATAAACAGACGCTAACATATACACAGCCTTCTCTAACCAATAGCGATGCTCATATAAAGGGAAACATCTAAATTTCATTGAACTTCTAAATACGAGAAACCAGCTTCAACTTCTTGGAGCCATTGTCCCTGACAATTGTTTTATTAAATACTACTGAGGGAAAATAAATTAAAAAGCACAGTTTTTCCCTACAGTTAAGCACTAGATAACTGATGTTGTACTAGAGGGAACAGCAACTATTGAACAAAGGGCTTTTTTTCATTTGTTTTTTTTAAATGGAAGAATTTTTAATCCTAATGACTTGATGGCTATGGAGAACACATTAAAAAATGGGTATTAAAAGTCTGTGCCAGCAAGGTGAGGTCAGATAAAATAAATACTTAAGACCTCATCTTTAGTAAACAACAATTACCTGAAGTGAGCCCTTTGTCAGCACAAGATCAACCTGCTACTACTCACTTTATGAACTACAAGACAGGTACAAATATCTGAAGTCATTTCTGTTCTATGGCACCAATAGCAAAACAGATAAACGACAGATGGATCAGAAACTCCCTAGGCAGAACACACTGGAATTAACTTTCTGAAAAGCAAGCCTGTCCTTTGGCCAATCAATCAGTGTTTTGCTAGAAAATTAAGACTACTTTTTTTCCTTTGCATAGACCTGGTCTACATATACAGTAATAGCCAACAGTGCAATAAAGATAATTCCTAGCCTGTACTTTATTGTCTCGGTAGTTTCCATAGGTAATATTTTAAAACGCATTTAAGCTTAATTTTTGCCATATTCTTGCACATCATGACTAGTAAAGAAGCTTCACAGAAATGAAGCTTAACTTGAGAAATGAAATCACAAGTTCTTAAAAGTTCATTTTAGCACATTAACTTATCACTTCAAAGCTGATGTTAAATATTTGACTTCAGCTCAGAGAGTCAAGGTCCAAAGGAGCTTCATTTGTTTAGGCACAGATCCAAAGAATTATTTCAACTGAATTTAGGTGCACGGGTCCAAATTGCTATAAAATCCCAATTAAGCAAAGCCTCTGCAAGTGACATCTCCTTTCTACCTGTATCTCCTTCTTGGAGAGTTTTGGTACTGCAGACCAGGAGAGCTGCTACTTGCTACTGCTCTTACAGTACTCTGGGTTCACTAGGGATTCCCTAAATCACTTTGGCCACATGGTTGCTGAATCTCACACAGCTCAGCCTACATCAGACCATGAGGAAAGAGGTGCAAAATGTTTAGTCTAAAAGACAGACAGCCTGTCACTTGTTTCATACTGAAAACTGCAAACACACAAAGCCACCACTGATATGTACTATACAAAGTAGTATGATTTCTGCTCTAGACTAGATAACCCAAATTGATTTCTGCAGTGCATATATTTCAAGTGCTCAGCTACATAGCTTACACTCATATTTAGAACTTGAAAGATGATTCGCACATGAAACGTACATAGTACTAGATATATTTCAAATGTCTTGAACTGAAGATCTTGCTTCTACTCACACCAAGATGAGCTCACTGTAAAGATGTGATCCATGCACACAGACACACACATGCACAAAAAAAGAAAAAAAAGTAAAGACCAGGTAAATCTCACCCTGAGTTTAGCAATACAGAATTACAAACAAAACATTCTTACTCTTTCATGAATACTGAAGTCACCTCAGTGCACATTTGAAGGTGAATTACTCAAAGACAACACTGACAAGCTGAAGATTGCATAGATTTCTGAGCACGTTCTAGGGTTACAGTGACAGAAGGCAAGCTTTAGGAAAGCAAGCCCCTGGTAGTCCTTCAGCCTGCCAACCATGAATGGCAGCCCTGTTACTGATTACACATCACGGCTCCTTCTCTGACTTGGTGTCTTCCAGTAACAGTGTTTAACAGAACTAGCCCTAGCATGCATCCCTGTGGTGTCCTATTTGTTATCAGCATTTGTGTAGAGCATTAGGCACTGCTCCTGATCACACAGACTGACTTTCTTTTGTTGGCTTGCATTGTGGGATTTGTTTATTTTTTAAACTTATCTAGCTGTCTGCCCATGCAGAGCATAAAGTCCTCAGGCATACAGATATTGCAAGAGATAGTACAAAACATCTTGCTAAAATTAAGATATTAAGATTCTGCCCTCCTATTATCCACAAAGGCAGAGATTTTACCACACAAATTATCCTACAACATCAGAAGCTCTCGCCTATCTGGAGGGAAAAAAAAAATTAAGTTCATAGCCAGCTAAAGCAGCTTTAAAGGAGCGTTGCTACTGTAATAGCAATACGACTATCTACAAACACACCACAAGAGGGCAGCAGCAGATCTCTACATCACGTTTGGTCCCGTAGGGCCGCTCGGAGCTCCCTCCCATCCGCACCGCTCCGCTCCGCCGCGTCGCAGCAGACAGATGAGTATCTCATGCAAAACTGAGCAGGTTCTGACTCTTCAGACAGTTCTGACTGTAGAGCTTTCCTGAGGCAACACATGCACTGGACGATACAATTCAAAGCATTTCCAGAGTTTATTTAACTGCTTTGGTATTACAGAAAAAGGAATTTTTTTTGTTACAATAGCATTCATATACAGTCAAGAAATAAACAGCATTTTACACCAGGGAACTGCATTAGAACTTCACATTTTACTTTATTTCCTGCATCACTCACAGCTGATGAGACTAACATGAATATCTCTTACGTACGAAATACATGGGGCACAGCTTTCAGAGGTGCCTGAGTACACAGGTCATACCCTTCCTCACATGTTACTAAGTTTCATGGCAAGGTTTCAAGAGGCCACATTACTACAATCGTTTTTACAGCTCAGTTCAGACAAGAACAGCACTCCTGAAGCTACAACCCTAAAAAGTTTAGTGGAGCTACACAGGTCAGTGCCACAAGCCTATCAGCTGAGAGTAATAACCCTATTCATGGGGTAACAGGCTACAGCTGTATTATTCCTTCAGGAAAGTTACTTCCCTACTATAGTCCCAGTCTGGCTGACAAGCTAGTTAATCTTACACTTAATTTTGTACACTCAAGCTACATGAAGTTTTTTCTAAATCATTTTTTTAAAGTAGCCTAAAATGTTCCCCTATCCAATATTCACAAACAGATAAAGATCCATACCAGCACTGATCTCTCTTCCCATTCCTCTCCAAGATTCTATCAGAGGCTTCAAGTCTGTATTTCATTGTGGATCAGTCAAATGATATATTTCATTTTCCCCTCCTATACACTTACCACTCTCCCATTAGTAAAAACACAAAAAGCTCCTCAACAGGGAGGGGTCCCAATAGCTGTAGTTACTCAAATAATTCACCCCAGACTTTTTCTTCTCTTGTAACAACTGAAAAACTGAAAACAACTCTTTGTTTGTTTTACTACAGAGCAAGAAGCCAGAAAAAAAGAAGCAAAGGATAAAACCATTTCAGCAGGAGACCCACTGTCATCTCATAGTCAGAAAATGACCCAGAAAAGTGTTTCCTTCAAAATAAAAACCCCACAACAAAACAACCCCCCATCTCTAAATCTACCTACCCATTCCACCCGCCATATGCTATTCTTCTCCTTTTTCCTCCATCATTTAAGAAAGCCCATGAACAAAAAACATTAGTAATTAGTCTTACTGTTAGCAAATCTTAGCAAGGGTACAAGATTTGAAACAGCAATACTACACTTACTTTAAGCTCTCCATTCAAAATGCTTCAGGAAGAAGCACAAAAGGCTTGAAAACAAAACCAGAAAGATACAGTAAAAGCAGCATTAACTGCCTCAATTCATTCTCAACATCTAGTCTACTAGAAGGACCCTAAGTACTTCTGCTTTCAGAAGATTCAAGTCACTTCCAGGCTTCCTCTAGATTTCACCGTGTATCTACAACTTATTTCTACTTCAGTAAAACTTCTCAACTGCTATTTCCACCACTATCTTCACTCACTTACAAGAATATTTCCCATTCAACTCACTTACAGAAAGAGAATGAAACCTTCAATGCTGTCCATAAAGGGTCAGGTGACCTTCAGTCCTGTGCTCCACATGCCCATCAGAACTTCCAGCTCTGCTCTTATAGAGGTCACTTTCTTGCTAACATAAATGCTTAGAGGAGGTCCTGTGTCACCCTTCCTCTTTAAGACATGATCTTTGGAGATTACATTTTAAAACCTGACTCAAGATTCTCACATCAGTACAGAGATTCGTAAGTTATTCTCAGACTATCAAAAGAGAAACTTCTGCTCTCTTAAAAGACAACTCTGCAAGCCTTTGACAAAAAAAAAATAAAAATAAAAAAATAAACAAAGAAGTCTACTGTAACTAATCCCCTAAAGAAAAATTGTGGTTTTTTATTATTATTATTTCTTAATGAAAACAGGATTTAGTCAGAAATCCTATTCCAGAAAGTTCAGATTTTAAAATGTTTCCCTCTCTTACTGCCTTCCTTGCAGCAGACTTCACTGTACTACTATCATGGCTTTATCAGCTACATGCATTTCTAGCTGTCACTGTGGCAAGCAGACAACCAAACTACAGATGTAGGAGTCTGAGGAAGCAGCGGTGGAAGCAGCACTCTGATACCCTAACTGCAGCTTTACTCAGTTTACAGTAGTCTCCAACTGGCAGCCAAACTTCCAGGGTATACTATTCAGAACAAAGCACTTTGGCTGCCAAGAGAATTTCATGTTCCAAATCGGTTGCTTGCAAATATAATTGGCAATCAGATTTTGATTTGCAATTATTTATCAGAATATTTCATCTCTTCTTTACAATCTAGACCCTTGGATGCAATTGTTCCCCCCACACCCACACTCAAAAGAAGTAAAGCTTCTCCTCATCTAAATAAGACTCATAACCATACCCTATTTTACATCTGCATTTTCAAGCCCATGAGAGAAACCATCTGCTTCCATGTACTTTGCATCTGCAGTGTTTCACATCTGCAGGTGTAGAGTGTAGCTGCTGTTTGCAGGAGTTCCCGTGCACATCTCAGATCAAATGTTTATACAAACTGCCAGCCAGCAGCACAACAAAACAAAGTAGACCTCCCCAGTTTGAAGTGCAAAAGAGCCTATGGGTGTAAATCTGTGCAGAGGTAAAATGACAGAAGCTTACTCTCACCTTGCAGATTTTTTAATGGCTCCAGAAGTAACCTAAAAGTGTTTTGTTCCATATTCACACTGCAGGTCGTGAAGGCAGTGCACCAAGCAGCCAAAACACATCAACAAAGGCTCAGTTTGCATGGTGCTGCAAGCCTTCACCTGTATCACAGATTCCTGCCAGGCTTCTACACTGATGACAAAGACCTACATAGAGTTGCTCTAGTAGCTGCAGTCTGTACAGGCAGTCACTCTTTGCTTCCCAAGTCACACAAAGTGGCTACTGAGAAGGATCAAAGCAGTCACTGTGGCAACAGCAGAATCCCAGCAGCTGATTCAGTGCATGTGAACTTCATTCCAGTCCTGACCTCAATACCCCTACAGCAACTTTCACGCTCAATCAAAGCACAGGAAACCAGGCAAGTGCACCAATCAATTTCCTCTTTAGTTTTGTGTTTTTTTTTTTTCCTTGGAAAATTTTATCCCACACCCAGAGCAGGATAAAAGAGTATCCTTGTTGTGTAGAGTACAGGTCTTCTTCCTCTACAGACCACATGGCACACAGGCAGTAAGTCCTAAGACAGAACAAATTGCTATAGCACCGTGGAATTAAGAACATAAAAACACACGTGTTCTAACTGCTGTATATGGGACATCTGAAGAAAATAAAGGAGGAGACATGGTAATCTTCCACCTTCACCAAACCCAGCATTTAAGTACCATCATCTGTACATTTTGAGCAATCTAGACATTACAATTACCTTGCGAAATAACACTGGTACTGAAAAAATTAGGCTCTCATAAAATGTACAAAACACTAAAATTATGATTGTTTGAAACAACAGTATCACTTCTGGATGGCGATACAAAGAGACAGAAGTTTAAACCAAAAGAAAATTCAGCACTGCATAAAAGCTTTGTAACAGTGACCTCCAAACCTGTGTAGATATATGCTCAAGAAAATAAAGCCCAAAACATCAGTCTGCATGTAATTCTGTACAACCAGGCTTTTCTTTTTTTTTCCTAAATTCTAAGGGCTTCATAGGAGTCAGTGTCCTTTTCAGTAGCAGAATAATTGGGGTCCCATGATCCCCTTTTCAGCTATTCATGAGCTTTATCATTCTAAACCTGTGCTTTCAACTTACACATTACCATTGAAACTACCTACAGCTGAAAGCCCTTCACATTTACAAGTGCATTGACGTATTTGCTAAGGAAGTACTACTTTTTGCTGCTAATTATACTAAAAGGTTAAAGGTTGTCTTTCTTCTGTTGAAGTACCGGACTCTGTGTGGAGGATAGAGAAGTATATGTGTTGACTTTTAGAAATGGCTAATAATAAAAAAGCATGTTCAATTTCTGGGGATTGTTTTCTACTGTTTGTGAGAGGGAAAAAAAAAAGTTGCAGCAGAAGAAATAATCTACAAGGATAAGTAAAAGAAAGCTTGGGTGAGCAATTCAGCATAACTTACAAGGAGTATCAGTGAATGGTGTGGGAGAGAATTATGGCTTTAGCCATGAATAAGGGGGAGGGGGCTGGGAAAAAATAGGGTGTTAGGAGGCTAAACCATCAGCTTGTTTTCTGAACAAATGGAATACAAAACCCCACCTTACGTTTCTATCTATGTAAGCTTAGGCAAGCTGTTTAGAGACCCTAAAATCAACTGACTAAAGACAACACGCAGTGTCTTATACACATAGGGAATCCCATATCAGCTATGGTGAGAAACGCTAAAATATATCCTGAACGTGTAAGCAACAGGTTGCAGAGAACTGAAGCGCATCCTTCATTGTCTTACGGCAGTCTGCAGGAAAAGCCCGAGGGTGAGATTTCTCTTATCCCCGCGTACACCGCACACAGCCCCAACAGGCTCAGCGCTCAAACACTCGCATTGCTACAAGACTCAATTAAGCCCTCTGCCGAACCTGTCCTTTTTTCGCCGTCCTTCTGCGCCAGCACAGGGAGCAGCGAGCAGCCGCTCGGCGCTTCCGACACAGGGAGGTTCCCGCGCAGCTCTGCGCCGCAGGGAACGGCTCAGTCAGAGTCGGCTCCGACGTGAGGCGGCTCCCGGCGGCGGCGCTGTGCTACGGCGCGGGACCGCCCCGCGCTGCCCGGGAATCCCCCGCCGCCCGCGGTGGCGCTGCGTGCGGGCGCCGCTCGACTCTCAGCGCTCGGGCGGCCGCTCACCGCGGAGCGCGCCCCGCAGCCCGGGGCCGGGCCTCCACCGGCGCCTCCAGAGTAAACGCGCCCAGGATTGGCTTCTACCGGCAAAGGGGGCCATATTGGATGAGCTCGCCCCGCCGCTCGCGCACCATTTTATCGGCTCCGCTGCCGCGCACCCCCACACCACACCCCACTCCCTCGGGGGGCCGCCCCCTCCCACGGGGGCCGCGAGGCGAAGGTGTCCGGGGAGGAAATCCGCCCGCCCCGTCTCCGCTCGCGTGCTCCCTCCTCTTCCTCTCCCCGCCCGCGGCCCCTCGGCCCCGCGCCGCCGCTCACGCCCCTCTCCGTCCCTCCCTCCTCCTGCAGCGCCGTGTCAGCGCGCGGCGGCCCCCGCGCCGGGCGCCCAATCAGCGCGGGGCTGAGAAATATGCAAATGCGCCCCCCGGCCCGTCCCCGCGGCTTCGCTGGGGCCGGTGGGGTCGCGGCGTGGAGCGAGTGAAACTTCGCCCCCGGCCCGGCCGCCCCTCCCGGCGTCGCTGCGCTGCAGCCGCTCTACGCGGCGGGCGGGCGGCGGGGGGAGGAGAGCCGCGCCGAGCCAGTCACGCCGCGCCGCCCTCGCCCGCTCCGCCGCCGCCCGCCTCTCCCGGCCTGCGCCGGCCGCCCGGTAAGTGCCGCCCTCGGCCGGCGGGAATCCCCCCCCCTCCAGGGGGGGTGGGGGAAGCCGCCGCCGCCGCCCCCGGGCCGCCCTGGCGGGGAGCTGTCAGGCGCGGGGCATCGCCTCCGCCTCCTCCCCGCGCGCGTGCCTCCTGCCGGGCAGCGCCGCCGCGTAATGGCGAACCCGGCGGTGAGTACGTGCGAGCGGCCGGGCTGCTCCCCGCCGCCTCCGAGCAGGCCGCGTTCCCGGTGCTCGTACCCCTGCCCGGCCCCTCCTCCCGCCGGGGCACGGCGCGGCGCGGCCTGCTCTCCTCGCGGCCCCGCCGCGACCCGTTTCCGCCCCTCGCACCTCGGCGGCGGCGGCGGCCGGGAGGGGGTGCGGGCCTCGGGCTGCGCGCCCTGCCGCGGGGAGAGGGGCGGCCCCGCGGCGACGGGGAACGAGTGCGGAGGGGAGGGAGCGGGCCCGGCCCGGGTAGCGGGGCCGCGGGATGCCGGCCCTGCGCTGAGCCGGGTGGGGAAGTGGGAGGGGGCGGCCAGCTCCCGAGAGGGGGTCCCCGCGGGGAAGGGGCGGCCGGCGAGGGGGAGGCGGGCGAGGATGTGCCCGAGGCTGCGTGGCAGGAGGGATGTGGCAGCCGCCCGGGCGGGCCGGCGGAAGGTCGGGCCTGGCCGCTGCACCGCGAGGTGACAGAGGCGGGCAGGAACTGGAATCGTTTCCTAAGGCGAAGCGAAGCGATGGGGAAGGAGAAAGGAGCCGCGTGTGGCAGCCCGCCGGCTTGGAGCCGTGACAGCGGGAGCTGCGGGAGCCGGGGAGGCAGGGCCGGCACTGGGTGAGGCGGCTGGGAAGGCCGGGGCTGGGCGGGCTGCGGGTCTGCGAGGGTGAGAAGCGGGGGCACGTGGCCGCACGGCCCCCTGAGCGGGTGGGGGCTTGGAAGGGCGCTCAGCTGTGGGAGCACGAGGCCGGGACTCGCAGCTGGCGAGTTCAGGGTGGGGGCTCCTTGCCGGCCTGGGGTGACGGGGCTGGGGGTGGCTCTGTGCAGTGTGAGCTTGGCATAGCGCAGACACGGGGCGTCTTGATTTTAGCGAAGTGGAGAGATTATCCCGTTTCCCTTTGAGGCATAAAGCAGTGAAATGTGGAAACCTCATAATTCCCTCTTTGCACACATTTTTGTGGGCAGGGTTAAAAAGTAGGTGAAGAGAGTTGGATTCTCGCACTTGGCTGCGTGGCTTTGACGTGAAGAGTAATGCGTGCAATTTCAGGTTTTAAGAAATGCTTTGCACTCCTCACTTTCTGCAAGTGCCATGAATCCTCAATAACTTCAAAATAACTCAAACTTCAGTTCCTGAAAGTTGTTTAACTTCAGCAGCATGAGGAAATGCAGCTAGTCTACGTCTATAGAAGAAATCTGAGCCCTTTAGCAGTATTACACGTACTTAGGGGGGACAAAATAACAGTTGGCATGAAGAGAGGGCTTTTCGAGTCTTTTTTGAGACTGAGATGAGTAGCCATAGAAAGTTATCTTCCTCTCAGGAAAGTTAGGCCCATGAGGCATAAGATCTTTTAGCATCTGTCTTTACACCTGTGTCATTTGACACCATCAAGTTCCTATTTATAATCACTGTGTTTATAATCGTTTGTATGCAGATATAAACGTGCTTAGGATTCAAGGCAGGATGTTAGCAGTTGGTCTTCTTTGATGATTTTCGCTTGGCTCTGAGTTTTGATGTATTGGTACATAGATGAACTTTTTGCTGGTGTCTTTCACTGGATGAGTATTTCAAAACTAATAGTCATTCCCATCTTATAATTTAACAGTTAACAGATGAGTAGCAATCTTTGGGTTTTATCTAGTCACGTAGTTTCTTTTCCCTCCCATGTATATTTTTTCTTTCAGGCTAAATACTGTCTTGTTCATTGCTCCTGCGTGTGACCGATGGACTTCCAAAGCACCATAGACTTAATTATGCAGTTTTTATCAACCAAAGAGAAAAATTATTATACTTACTCTTCAAAGTTCACCAATGCAGGGAGCTGTGTGCCAGGCCCTATGCATCAGTCAAGGCACATGAGGAGGTTAGAGGGAAACAGGTATCAGCTGCTCTGCGTTTACAGTGCGTTGTGAGCCATGTCAATTTGCTTTGCATTTACAGTATGATAAGGACTGGCACATAAAGTTACAATGTGTCTGCTGGTTTACTTCATGCTTCAACCACATAGTTGGGTTTATAAGAATTTATGCTGCTCTTCGTGTGATGATCAAGCTCTGTTAACTCATCCCTCAGATGAAAGCTGTTCTTTTTACGGGGAGAAGAGCTGCGATTTTTAGCCTTATACATTTTCAAGAATTTTGAGGAATCTCAGCACCTACTCATTTCACATGAGCTGCAGGTGCTAAATGCTCCTGAAGATTATTCCAGGAGTTCAGTATGTAGAAACGTTGTTGAAAGTACAGTGTGTTAAGAACTATTGTCAGTGCTGTTATCTAAAAGATGCAACTTGAACTCCTTTTAAGGGGCTACACAAGCCTTAAGACTGTAGGGAAGCCCTACTGTAGAGAACCTGCTTTAGCAGGGGGCTTGGATTTGTTCCCAGAGGTCATTTCCAACCCTTATGTTTCTGTGATACTGTGTGAAACAAATGTAGTTGGTTTGTTTCCTTTTTCAAGAGAGACTCTTTAGCGATGTGGGTGGATTAAAACAGAAATGTTGGCGTGATGCTTTAGAATTACCTTGTTTGTGCAACCCGTATAATAGCAAGATGGACTTTCATTCTAAGATCTTTTTGTCTCTTAGAACTTCACAATATAAAGTTTCCCAAAAATGTAAGTATTTGCATCCTTTGAACACTTTGAAAGTAAAACTGAGCTGGACCATTCTGCATGTATATTATGGGTTAGGATTCCACACAGTGTGGGATTTTTCCCTTTATATCACTCTTGAAGAAGTAGTTGTCCAAACGTTGGACCATTGTCTTCCTTGTGAACTTTTTGTGTGACTTATGATGAGGAAAAAGTTGCATCTGGAGGAGTCAAGTAGCATGAGGTTATTAACCTCTGGATTGCAGCATTCCACTTCTTTCCATCACTGCATGTAAACTAAGTTCTCAGTAAATTTTGGTACTTACGTTCCTAAGTTCTTCATGTGACTAATTTTTCTTGGTTTAACTGGAATCCAGAAACTTTTCCCATTCACTTTCTTTCCTATCCAAACTAGTTCAATGGATACTTCTGTATTCTTCCAGTGACCTGTTTGTATTTCTCCCTTTTATGGTCTCCATTCTGTCAAACTTAGGGGCAGTGTGATTAATGAACATTTAGAAATCTCACGGTCTGTCTCATGTAATGTGCTTTAATTCCATCTTTTAATGCTCTTCCTGTAGTTAGAAATAGTCTCAGGAATGTAGCAGATCTGCAGATGTATAAATGGGCAATGGAGAAAGCAGTAGCCTAATAGGCCCAACTTTCAAGAATTGATAGTTAAAGCTTTTGGAAATTTTTTAGGGTATTATTAAAGTAATAGTATCCTCTTTCCCATTTAGCAAAGGAAACTGTTACACTTGGATGTATTTCTGTTGCTCATTCACCACCCCCTGGAAATGGTTTGCAGCTCTTACAGTTTGCAGTTCTTTCAGTGCTGCCTTTGCTCTGTCTTCAGTCGTTAAGCTGTAAGAATAAGCTACAAGAAGGACTGCTTTTTTAAACTAGGAAGTCAGCAGAGATATATGGGTATACTGTGGCATCCCTCAATAAGGCAAAGCACTGATATTCAGCTTCATTCATCCAAGTTACCAGAGAGACATCAAGTATCAATGTCTTCAGGCCTTCAGTGTATGAGCATTTTACTTTTTCTTTTAAAGAAATAGTTGTGTTTTTGTTTTTTTTAATGATACTTACGTTTCTTGTTGTCCTAGAACATCAGATAGTTTGCAGCCAGATGGAAAAACATTTGCTTTGCTTTCCTGAAGACAATAATTTTGACTTTGTTTTTAATCTGAGTCGTATTAGCAAACATAATAACTGATTGCCAAAAGGTTTCCTTCTGCTTTGTGTTCTTGGGACTTTTTCCTTGTGTTGCATGAGCAATATTAGAAAGCTCTGTCTTCTTTTTGTTGCTGAAACTGAGAAAGGCTCCCACAATTTATTCTGCAAACGGCATTTGTAGAGCTCATTATTTTACTGCATTTTATGCTTAACACCTCAATAAATAAAGTTCTGAGTTTCTTAGAGGTGATGTCTGTATAGTGGCATGAAAAGGTGTTGCAAATCCTCAAGGGGATCTGAGGATTAAATTGGACAGCTGTTTTGTTTTCTCCTATGTTGTAGTGAAGCCCTTGTAGTTTGTGGCTCAAACTCAGAGAATCTTTCTTAGCGTATTCTTGGAATGGACGTTTTTGAGAAATGTTTGTATCAAATCTGCCTAGATTTGTTTGAAAGAAAAATTGCATGCAGCCTCCTTTCCAAAGGGTATGGAGTTGTGCAGTAGATGATTCACTTGATGGCAGCTAATGAACTATGCAGTGGCATGTCAGGACACTTGTTCTTTGAACAGTGTGGGCTCCTGCTGCTCATGTCCATGGTACTGTCATGTCCTCATCTGCTGTGGAGACTTGAAACTCGTTCGGTGTGGCTTGTTTGCATATGTTCACTGAGGTTTTTCTCTGTGTCAAGTCTGCTGCTGTTGGTCTGTACTTTCAGATTGTTGCCTGGAGTTAGCTGTAAAAGAAGCATGAGCCTTTAAATTGTTCTAGTTGGTATTTCTAGGTCATAACATTGCAATAGTTTCTAAGGGTGCTTATCAGACTAGAACATGGGAAGGGTTGGAAGTTAGTGCACCAACAGATGGTGTGTTGAAAGAGGGCTGTGCTGTGATGTCCTTTGTCTCTGAAAGTTTCTAATGAAATCTTGTTTTAGGCCACATAAAACAAGAAGATTTTCTTTTCTGGTTTTCAGTGTGTCATTTCTCCACATCTTAAAACTGCACTGTAGTTCCTCAAGAAAGATAGTGAAGTTCAGAAACACGTCTAATGCTGGAGCTTATGACAAAAGTAACTGTTGATTCATTAGAAACTCTATAATATATACATGAGGAATCCAAAGAGCAGCATGAGGATTTTGTTCTAACGCTGGGAAGGAGGCTTGTACAACTCAACTGCCTTTCTAGTGCCCAGAGCTACAAGTATGTAACAGAACGCTGGCAAATCTTGTGATCTGTGTTAGAAAAATAAGCAGAAACTCTGAAGTTCTGGAATCCATGAGTCTTCACAAGTATGCTTTGGAGAAGCGAAATGGTAGTAATGTTTAAAGAGGAGAATAAGTTATTAGAATAGCTTCCTTCAGTAGTCTTATGGCAGAATCCTTGACTTTCTAGCATTTATTTTCAGTAAAACAAAGTGTCTCAGGGATAAACCTTATGCTTTTTACAAGAAAATTGATGAAGCTTTAGTTATCCTTCTAGCTCATAGACTATTGTAGTTATTTTCCTTACCTTCTTTATCTGCTGTCAGAATTAATGGCCACAAAACATAAATGAGAAAGTGAGTGTATACACCTCAGCCATTTTTGTGCAACCTGTAATGCCAAGAGGATGGGTTAAAACTGAATGGAGACATGATGCACTGAAGGAGCTCAGGCCCGTGTACATGTTTTGCTCTGCACACAAGATCCTTTGGCAGGCAGGTGGAGGAGGTGGTTGAAAATAGTAATTTCTTAAACTGTTGCTTTTAAATTTTCTACAGGGTATTTTCCAAAGACCAAAGATATAAAAGCACACAAGAACTTTGAATAAAACTTAGTAAGTTGCTTTACTTGAGATGATGTTTTAATAAATAGACATGGCAGTGAAAATGATTATTTTAAACTAATTGAAATGGATAGTTTATTTCCTGTTCCACTACTATGTATAGAAGTCTGTATTTTGGTGTCAGAAATGAAGAAAGATCACTCTTGTTCAAAACTTTTTGTGAGTAATGAGGATGCTGTAGGGTTCTACCAGGGACATAAGAAAACCCTCATGCACATAGGGAAATACCTGTTCTTTCTTTGATTATTTTATGACAAAGCTATGTTGGTGGTGGAAGATATTTTTTTAAAAGCTTCTAAGATAAATTAATCTAGAACTAGGTACATATATTAAACCATTTCTACTTCATTTAATAAAGTATAAGCTTCCTCATGTATCAGTAAGTTTTCCCAATTTGAGCACAATTGAGGCTGCTCCAGAGGAGCCTTTATGGAACATTTTTTTTTGTTTTTTACTATATGACATTTAGCAGACACATATGGGTGTATATTTGTGTAACTGAAAGCTTGCATGTAGTACAGCCTAGTTGAGAATCTTTGGAGGTAGATCCTATTTTGCATCTTATGAAGGGTTGAAGTTTCCTTTGTGTTTGTTTTTCTTGGCACTCACTATAATCATTGATGATTCTTCCTGTCTGAAATATTTATTATATACTACTGTTAGAGTAATGTATTGCAGTTCTGTTGAATGTATATTTATTTCTTTTATGTTTTTTCTTCTTTTCAACATAGGATTTTTCAAACTTCTAAGTAGTCTGCAGCCAACACCATATTGGAAGCTGTTTGAGCAAGTGAACACTGGCCTGAAGAGTAAGAAACGTCTTATCTTTCTTGTAAGGATTTCTGGGGAATCTGCTGAGGAAGGGCAAATGTGTTCTAGATAGAAAAGAACTTAAGATAGTGCTTGTATTATGTGGTAATTACAGACAAATTAGGTTTCTGTTTTTTTTTTTTTACTGCTGGGATTTCTGCAGCTAGGATAAATTAGCTGATTGGCAAGTTTTCAATTTTCCTTATGTATTTTGATGCCTCTATATTCAATTAATTTATGTATTATAAAACCCTGGTACTATAGCTTTGAACAATGAATTTTTAAATAGATATTGAAATGCTGCATGATACCTACTAGAATGAAGTTCAAAAGCATTTAACGAATGTCTGGATGTGAAGAGGACTTTTGTGTAATGAGAGCTCTATGTGACATCACATAAAACTCAAGTACAAGAGAGAACCACTATGAGGATTTTTTCTTGCTGTTCTGATACAATTGCTATTGCATAGTGTAGATGATAAATGTCGATTGAAGTATTTTGTCAAACTTTACCTACTGGGTATATGTGTGTTGTAGGTGAATTTTGGGGTGAAAAAAATAAAAAAGCACTTTTTAAGAATTCCTTTTAACAGAGAGCAGAGACCTTATAGTTCTGCAACCTTAGAATAAGTCTTTAAGTTGTTGAAAAATACAAGAAGGGTCAATGTAATAATCTGTGTACCAGATAGCACTCAATAAGAAATTCTGGGACATAGCAGGCTTTTGTTAGCTGTTACAAGCAGTTTACATCTTTGACATATGTTACAATGCATGTGAGTAGAATAAATAATCATTGTATCAAAATCTGCTTCCTGATGAATTGATATATATCATATATATATATATATATTTTATAAAGCTTAAAGGTTGAACTATTAATATTCTAGCTAAGGTGCTTAAGAGTTTGTCACGAAGGTGCTGTTATTTAGGGACTGGAAAGTGCATGTTTGAAGGAAGCCATGCGTGTTAGAGACCATCACACTTCTGAAAGGGTAGAATTGCTTATGGAAAAACACGCTGACAGAATTTAAGTTTGTATACTAAATTATTCCAGGAGTTCAGTATGGAGAAACGTTGTTGAAAGTACAGTGTGTTAAGAACTATTGTCAGTGCTATTATCTAAAAGATGCAACTTGAACTCCTTTTAAGGGGCTACACAAGCCTTAAGACTGTAGGGAAGCCCTACTGTAGAGAACCTGCTTTTTTTTTTTTGCCTTGCTTCTTAAGGAAGGGGCTGGTTTTGTTTGCTTTGGATTTATTTGCACATGTTCACTAAGAGTCTTTACTTATTCTCCCTTTCTCTAACAAAACTTTTGCCATTAAACTGTCAAATGAGTTCAAGCCTCGTTTGGATTAAAAGAGAATATTGCATTAGTGAGCTCTTCTACGTATGGTCAAGGGGAGTAGTGGGGTAAAACTGTTCTGCAAGTATGCTCCTCTAGAAAGCCTGTGTCAGTTACTATTGGCAAGTACATCTGTCACTGTGTAATAGCAGAAACTTTGCTTCTGCTTTTCAAAAAAGCAAAATGTATAGAGCTTTCTGCACATAAAACTTAGCATAAAGCCTAGATTTTGTTTGTTTGTTTGGTCTTAAGTTGTTCTAAACTTCAATTTATTTGGCAGAGACTGCCTTTCAGTCTTGCAGAGCTGTGTGGGGCTGTTTCTCTTCACGGGATTTTTCCTAAAAAATAGGCTCCTTATTTATGAGGCATTTATAACATCACAGCTACTACTGGTTGTAAATTATTTCTGGTGTTCTTGTTTTTATGGAATCTATTACTTAATTGAGCTCCGAGTAGAGCATTTGCATAATACTGTTATTTCAAGTATAGCATTTGTGTGACTGGTTTACCATGTCTCATTTTCAGGTCTCTAATAATGAGGTACTCATCTGAAGTTAAAGCACATCTCTGAACTTCTTAATTCTTCATGAAAGGGATGTGTTCTGCATTCATGGGTAAGGATGATTTTGATCTTTACTTGAACCTTTTTCTTAAATTTCTTGTAAAATGATAATTTAAAAAGAAGCTGTCCCACACTCGGTGCCTGTCAATGTCTTTGCTGATAGAGGTTTGGTATTAACGGCACTGAAAGATATATTTCATTTATGTAAGAACTATTGCTTGTTATGTTGACTGACTTGAACTTCTGTGAATAACCTTCACAAATTAGTATTTGTTCCCAGGGACTACCTGCTTCAGAAGAAGGGAGGAGAGATATTTGAGGTGGTTTGTGTGTATGTCTTAAAATAATAAATACTAATAATTGGATATGTGCTCTCTTCCTAATCAAACAGACTACCTAAACAAACTTTCTCCTAATTCTCATGTTACCGTAAGATAAAATGCGTTTCTTCAATCTTTATTTAGTTACAGATGCCCCGGCACCATGGTACAAATACTTAGTACTTTGAGTTTGATAATAAACCAGCTCATCTCTAATAAATGTCGAAATGTTCTTTTTTGTCTTCTACGTTGCTTGAATTTTGAGGAAATTGTGCAGTCCCTTTGTGCATTTTAATTTTAACATGCACATTGATCTTTAAAACCGTAATAGACTATCATTTATATTGGAGTCGCAGTGGAAAATAACTTCTGTATTTAATTTACTGCAGCTTTTGAACACAGCCAAAGCTTTAGTTATAATTAAATCTGACAAATAATGATAGTGTGCATGTCATTCATTTTTATTATTGGGGTAGTAACGTCTCTATCGTTTATGAATATTATTCAGAAGTGATCAGTGTTTTGAGTATTTTTTTTAACACATTATATCGACTATTTCTTCTCGTGCTCTGTTTCATCTACCAATAGGTGGACAAATAATAAAAGACACAAGCAAGTCATACTCTTGAATGCTACATACAATTTAGCAAACATTTGGAAGCAAATCTGCTTTCAAAAAAAAAAAAAAACACAACAAAACCCACAATGGTGTCTGTACACAGTGTAAAACTCTTCCCTAGTGATGGCTACCTGCATTTACCTCTTCTTCTGCATGCAGTCTGGCTTTCTGTTCTGATGTGCTTCTATGGCTTTAGTTCTCATCTCTTCCACTAACTAGTCCCTAACCTCATTACGATGTGGCTTTTACTGTGTGTCTGGTTAGCCATTATTTCAACTTATTAAGTAAAAAAGCATGCCTTGGTTGAGACACCGAAGTGTAGAGTTGGCACTTTGAAAAATTTTACAATTATATTAGAGATACTTTAAAATATGAAGAACCTTGAAATGTGTTTCAGCTTGTTTGAGTGATACTGTTGATGTTTTACATTCGCTGTTGTTCAGTTTTTGTGCATAAATCATCATGACTGATGACTGAGAAGTTAAAATACAAGAGGAGAAGCTGGAATACCAGTAGGAAGCGTTGCTAGATGTCTCTGGGTTTCACAGTGTTTAAAATTATGAAATAAAATATGCAACGTACAAAATGTCATATAGTTGGTAATTATTGTTGCAGAATTTCAAGCTAATAGGGGCATTAACTTCTGAAATTCATGGTAGAAGACTGTAGGCTTCTAATTGCTTTGTCACTTCGTACCTCTATTGTGCTCATTTTAATTTTTAGTATTTTCTGTTTTGTTTGGACCAGTAACAGAAAATAATTCTTAGATGCAAATCTTGCAGAGGGATCTCACTAATGTTAAGCAGAGTCAAGATTAATGTTAAATCAATATGAAGTAGTGGTAGAGAACTTAAGACATACAAAGCTTTACAATTCATTTAGGTTCTAAAGCAAGTTCTGGATATGAGGGGCACTAAGATGTTAAATGGTAGCTACAAAGAGAAATCAAGCTTGAGATGGCTGTAAAATAAAATTATTTTCTGTAACTGTGATTTCTTGATGTGAAATAATTAGTTTTGGCAAATCAAGTTTTAGGAATGTTATTAGGTTTTGTTATATTCTGCCTCTTTTGCCGTAGTCTTCTTGGTTGAGTAAGTGTTCAAAAACTAGTTTCCCTGTTCTGATTAAAATGTGACTGCAAGAGGAGCTGTCCTTGAATGAGGAGTGTTTTGAGACTGGAACTATGAAGTACTGTCTGTAATTGGATTGTTAAACTTGTAATTGTAATCTGCCCAGCAGATGAAAGTTTTCAAAATATTTATTTCCTAGAATGCTCCTCTGCCAGCAGCAGGCAAAAGAGAGTGTTCAGACTTCAAATCAGTGTGACAGATCTGTTTGGGAAGGGGAATGGCTGGGTGTTAGTGTGCTAATGCATAGCTGTAGCTACTATCATTCTCTAAGTAAGAGAGACCGAAGAGGAGGGAAGAAAAGCATTTGCAGGAAGCATATGAAAAAGGTTTCCATGTCTGAATGTTTCTGTTACATAGAGTTGAATGTGAGAAGATAGGGATTTTTTTATTTTAAGGTAGGGTAAGAAAAATAATGCTCATGTGCCAGTTTGATTCAGAAGAGTGCCACAGTTTGCTTTCATCTGCCTTTACAATTTGCAAGCTAAGTGTTTAATGCTTGCATTCTCAAATACAGCAAAGAGAAACAAAAATTGCAGTTGCTAAGTAAATTTGGAGGGCTAGTTTTCTCCAAATTATTGAATTCCCAGGCGTGCTTTTCTTTTGGCTGACAAAATGCGATGCATTTTAGGGACATGAAAGCAAAAAGCTGGTGTAACAGTGCCTCTCTTATTGGAAAAAAATGTGGTGTTAGCATGATTTTCTCTTTTTCTTTTTTTTTTTAACTTAGTAATAAAATGTTATATGGTACCCTAATGCTGACACTATTTCATACTTCAATAGATGTGCTTAATTTTGGTGTCTTTCAGTGTGACACAGGATCAGTCTGTTCTCTTTATACATGGATCAAAAGTTTTATAGACCTTATCTTAACTTATTAGCATAAGTCAGGTTTTATTTTGACCATAGTCACAAAACATTCAGTGGTCTGAAAATAGAAGCAGAACAGATTTTCATCAGTTTGTTAAAGGCTATTTTTAATAGGTTCAACAGGAACCTTATATGTAGGGAGAATATTTCAGATTTCTAGGATGTCCATTTCTGGAGGGTTTTACTCTCTTTTTTTTTTTTCCTTGGAGAATTAATTAGTAAAGAATTGCAGTTGAAATAGAGGTGAATGTTAGCAGTTGCATTAGGAATTAAAAGCTGTGGTGTTTTTTATTTCTTTTTTCTTATGTTAATTAGATAAGTGTATGGACAGGGTGAAGGAATGATTATTCCTTGAAGATACTCATTTAAAGTGACTGCTTCTCTATTGTAGATGTTTTCTAGTTATTTGGGGAGGTAAACTGTAAGAGACATTTTCGTTCAAACATTTCCTGTTTGCTTTGATTACAGTATAAATGTGCAGGGATTTGTAATGAAAGTTGAAATAACCTTCCTTTTATATTCTTGTCTGAAATCCTTAATTGGAAGCTCTAATTGGTTGGTGATCAGTGATATTATAAACGAAAAAGCAAAACAACTGATGTTTCAAAACTAGGTAATAAAGTGTTGCTGAGCTGAAATTAGTTCTTTAGCTATGTTTATCTTTGAATCACTGTACTCATCCTCTTGCTTTTCTTTGAAATGGGGTACATTAAAAATCCTATTTAGGTGAGATGAGATACGGTTTTGTTTCAGAATGTTATTTAATGTAAGAACTGGAAGAAGTGAAGAATCTCAGCTTTTCCTGCTGAATCTAGGGTAACTATTATGAAGTGTAGTTTACTTCCTCTCAGGTTTCTTGTTTGACTGTAGAAAATTGCATACATTTCATATACTACAGTTTCTTTCTACAGCTGCTTAAGAATGATAGATGAGTGACAAAATGTATTTTATTTATGATTTACTGAGAAACACGAGGCTGTCCCAATTTGGTAGCTTTAATGAAAATAGCAAAGAAGAATCTGAAATTGTGCTAAGATAACAGAGCAAACTGAGTGGGAGATAATGAAAAATGAAACCAGCGTATTTAAAACATCACAAGTTATACTACATACATAAGGGTTAAAAACTGAAAGGGCTGTAGAGGACATTGACTAACAGCAAGGTAACTTGTAATAGACTTGCTTTAACTAGTTTACCAAGTTACAAATGAAATATCAAAAATCCATTTGTTTTTTGAAAAAGAAAGATGATATGAAGCGAAGTCTTCAAATGCAAAGCAGTTATGTGTAATCACCCTTTTTCTTTTTTTATTCTCCCATAGGATGTTTTAAACACTTCAAGACGAACGTTTCATCAGAAGCACTAATGGTTGCTGGCATGCCTTGGATAAGGTGGTGACTGCTGGATGTAATTTGTTTCTGTTTACTGCAGAGAGCCAAAACTGACTCCATTTGGAGTTGAGAGAAATAGCAGTGCAGACCTATCAAGATGACTGATCCTATGATGGATTTTTTTGATGATGCCAATCTTTTTAGTGAGACCTTAGAAGGTTTGTCAGATGATGCCTTTGTTCAACCCGGACCTGTTTCACTTGTTGATGAATTAAATTTAGGTGCAGAATTTGAACCTTTGCACATAGACTCATTGAATCATGTGCAGGATGCTCCGAATCAACAAAAGCTGAGTGACTTTGAACAGCTGAATCAGTACGATTCTCTGAAACTTCACCAAGTGAATCAGTCTTTTAATAGCTCGACAGACAACGTCTTATCACCACACTCTCAATTCAATTGTTCACCAATTCATCCACAAAACCAGTCTAATGGGATGTTTCCAGATGTGGCTGATGGTAGTCCCATGTGGGGTCATCAAACCACCACAACTGTTTCGAATCAAAATGGGTCCCCCTTTCACCAAGGACATTCTCAGTCTATGCAGCAAAACAAAAGCTTTGTAGCACACCATGACTTTGCCTTATTTCAGGCTAATGAACCGCAGCATCAGTGTGCCTCGCTAGGAACGCAGCAAAGCAGGAACAACACGGGGCAAGATGCTTTGAGTCAGCCAAAAGACTTCATGGAAGTTAACGTATCTACTTCTCATAGAGTCAGTGTTAACCACCCACCTCCGGTTTCTAATCCTTCAACTTCACAGCAGCCTCTGTCTGTTCAGTCGTTTTCTCAAACTGCAAGTGCTTCGTTACATTTTTGTGGGAATCAAGAAGGAACTTTTGGTGGACAGTCCCCAACTATTACTCCGTGTTCTGTCAACAATAGCCAACAATTTTCATCTCCTTATTCTTACTCAAGTAACCACATTTCTCCTACCAGCCTTCTTCAGTCTACAACAGCTCTTTCTAGTAGCCAGCAGACACATCCAATCTCTGATTTCACTGGAAGCGATGCCTTTACATCTCAAACGGGGACCAAGCAAGACACAGCTGAGCATATGTTAAATGCTAATACACCTTTGAATTCAAATAGTTTTCAAATGTTGCATTCTGCACATCCTCAGGGCAACTTTAGTAGTTCAAAACTCTCTCCTGTGAGTATTAGTTTCCCAGCTTCTGCTGGTTCTGCTTCTCAGATAAGCCATTTCACTGACCCTATTGAGAGCAATGGTTTTACGTCTTTGGATGATAACTTACTGCATCAAGTTGACGCTCCAACCGAACCGTTTACAGGACTGGACCCAGATGACCTCCTGCAGGAAGACCTTCTGCCACAGTTTGATGATTCTGCATTTGTTCAGGATAGCACAAGCCATGTTTTAGAGCATGACCTGGAACACCATATAACTCCACATTCAGTAACACAGTCATCTGATATTGTTCGGGCACAGTCTCAAACTCAGATCCATCCCTGGCATTCTTCCGTTTCTAGTCAGCATCTGCAAGACAGAAGTCGTGTAACCTTCCAAGGGCAGGTATGTGTAGGGGTTTGGAGCTTGGGACTTTGACCTGTCTGATTTGATTGATCTCGTACTGGTGCTTGTACCAAAGCAGGGTAATGAAGTCTCAGAGCTTTTGTTGGTAACTGGATCTGAAGAAGCCTGTGTAATTGCTAGCTTTGGGAAAAAGCTGTTGCAAACCTGCTTTCTCTTCTGTCATTTTCCTGCTGTTGTAGAACATGAGATCTGTATGATCTGAGATATTTATTTAGAGAAAATGAAGTCTATCCTTCTACTGCTTATTTTTCTTGAGTACAACAAAGAAAAATATTTGTTCTGTGCTTCATGTGCAAGTACTATGACTTACTGTATTTTAAAGTACTCGTAGCAAAATATTTTTAAGAGCCTTAGTAAGACCTACTGGTGTGGCTGATTTCCTGCAAGGATTGCTCGTTTTTGTTGTTCCTTTGGTCCCTTGCTTGGTAACTTGGTGCTCGTGCTCATTAACTAAAAATACTTTTTTGTTTGCTTTCATGTGATTAGTAGTAATGGAAAAGGCTATGCCTATTTTTGTTCTTTTACTTCTGACTGAAAAATAATCTGCAGTTCTTCCATAACATCCACGTCTACTACGTGGAGGACAAAAAAGCTTAACACTTGCCTTGTTCTATCCTAATGGGGTACAAGAGGAAATACACAGTGGAGATATACTTTTCATGTTGTCTGAAGGAAATTAAGTTTGTGTGAGCATTGAAGTTTATAAATTGAATTTATAAAAACAATGCTTCAGTGACTCGAGTATTTGAAATGTACAGTTTTATAGACTTCTTTTTCTGGAAGCTTTCTCTTGCAAGAAAGAAGTGAATTTGCATTGGTCGAAATAGTGAGTTTGTTTCTTTTATCTTACTGAATCTCGTGTCCATCTGTATCGCGTGTTTTGTTGAAATGCAGGGTGGTGTTTCTGGGTTGCTTTGCTCTCTTCAGGAGAGGAGGGCCTGATGCATTTGCCTCTGGTTCAGAAGTTTGCTGCTCTGCTGCTGCTCCTGCCTATGTTCAGGGAGCAGGTGACTTTCTATTCCTACCAAGTGAAGCTGTTGTTGGTGTTGTGCTGGCATGCTGTTGTTAACAGAATATGCATACAGCAGTGTGTTTTAAGGTTAGCTTGATACTCTGCATGATGTGGCAGGGACGTCCTCGTCTAGCAGCGAGCCC
Organism: Cyrtonyx montezumae; assembly: GCF_038088225.1. NCBI lineage: Eukaryota > Metazoa > Chordata > Aves > Galliformes > Odontophoridae > Cyrtonyx > Cyrtonyx montezumae. The sequence continues at coordinate 11,970,525 of NW_027071903.1, forward strand.
TGTAACCTTCCCCTGCAGGGCTGGGCAGTGTGTGGTGTGATGGGAGCTGTGTAGTGCTGCAACAAGCATGGTGGTGAGAAATGCATTGGGACAGTGGTGGAGAGCGTGTCTTGGTGTTTTGGCAACTATTTGTTGCACACAGCAAAGCAGTTTCAAGACTGTATCAGCCTCTCTGTCATCAATGCCTTGTTTGTAACAAGGAATAGAGTTCTGAGGCCTATAGAGTGTTTAGGTGTTTTTTTTTAGGTGTTACTTTGTCCCTTTACTGTATCAGCCTCTCTGACATCAGTGCCTTGTTTGTAACAAGGAATTGAGTTCTGAGGCCTATAGAGAGTGTTTAGGTGTTTTTTTAGGTGTGTTACTTTGTCCCTTTACTTTCCCTTTTACTTTTTCCTGGAAATTGGAAGGGAAACCGACAGAAAACATAGTAATAAAAGCTGCTCAGTTGTTCTTTATTTATGGATATACAATAAATTGTATGAATTGGATTCTGACCTTCAGTTTATCTTATAGAACAGACATTCAGCATTTCCTTCAGGAACTGGTCAGGGCAGCAGTAGCTGTCAGACAATCTCAAGGCATGCATCAGTGTGGTGAGGAGAGAAACAAACAATATAGAAGCCTCTTTAAATCTGCAGTATGCATCATGTGAATTAGTAATAGACAAGTATAGCAGATACTGATGCGACGTGTTTCAGGTGTCTTGTCTTTTTGCAATTCCAGGATGGATTTTGGTCCAGATTGTCACATCTGTTGCTTCTTTTTTTTTTTTTTTTTAACTTAGTAGAACATTGAATTCAAGATTAATTTGCTTCAGCTTTTTTTTTTATTATTTTTTATTTTTTTACAAATGTACATAGCTTAGCTATAGTGGGAACAAGTGTATGGGGGAGTGTGTGAAGCTGGTTCTGTTTAGTTCAGGAGTTAGGCAGTATGGGGTTTTGATTTCTTAGTACTGATAGGTAAAAGCAAAGAAATATTTCCCATTTAGCAGTGTTTCATACTGGGTTTTCTATGCATAGAGGAAACAATTATTAGGAGATTTGTTTCATCAGTTTTACTTTGATAACACTAGAGATTTTTTGGACAATAACTTTTATTTCATGAAATAGCTAATGAACTGTACCTGTAATACTGAGATTATTAAAAATTGAAAGTTAAATACTTTTTGTTCTATTATTTGAAAGGAAGCATGTTTATCACAGTGTAATTTATAAAGCTATTCTTTCAATACAAATTAATTTCCAAATTAGTAGTTCAGTGTAATGGTGCACAATTAAAAGCAATCTAGAATATTTTATGCTGCTGTTATACTTTCTATGCCTGCTGCAATTAGATTATAATTGTAAATATATTGTTGCTCTTAATTTTACATCATGCATTTTTCATCATAGTTTGATTATGGGAACAAAGTGAAGTGGAGAAATACACAGGAGATTCATGTAGTCCTGTCCTTGACTAATACAATGCTTGTTCTTTCTACCTCCACTTGAAACTGCTTTGCAAATCTATTTGTTTCTCATAATTTTAAAAAAGGTGAACAGAAGTATAGACCTCAGTGTTCAGTTTAGAAGTAAAAGGAAGTTGGACCTGAGAGAACTTTGCAACCATCTCACTGCATGTGTTATTTTGTAATAAGCTTTTTAATCTGCTCTAGTTACCTGAATGAAAGCAGGATAGTTGAGATTGAGCTGGGAAGTAATGTTCCATTAATAACTGTAAGTGCTATAGCACAAGGTGGTAGTCTCAACTCTTTTATCAGATAATCTATTCTTTTCTTTTAATCGTGATTAAAAGTTTGGCACCTAACTTGATAATTCAGTGTATTCATGACTTCCAGCATCTTGCATCTGACTTCTGGTTTCTTTTAACGCTGATTTGAAACCTGAAAAAACACTTTTATACTTGCAAGTTCATGCTTTCCTGCTGCCTTTTTCAAAGCAACAGATGACACTGCTTTAGAAGAGAGTTTATCTTGCCCTTTTTGAGTCACCTCTGAATTATAGACAGGTGTCCCTTAGATAGTTTTGTTCATGAACCTCTTGCTGTGCTGTTAATTGCTGTTGTACTTGTATGCAAAATCTCACATTGTGTCTTTCTGGTGGAAGACATTGGAAATGAGGTGTTTCTCAGGCAGTTATGGTAGGCCCAATTTGTTGAAAGGTGCAGTGAAGGAAGTTACACAGAAATTAAGCATATTGTATTTTTCAGAGTGTGTCTTACATTCTACATAGTTTAAGTGAACCTGTAATGAGAAACACTTTCAAATACTCAGTGATTGGACCCTATTGCTATTCTTTGCAGAAGAGAGTGGCTTTTCTGTGTGTGGTTCCAAAGCATTCTGTGAAACAAGATGGTAAAATCATGATGCTGTTATTTTCACTGCTGTGAAGCAGTGGATGACAGTTTTCAGTGGGACTAAGCATAATAAAATCTGTGTCTCAGAATTTTTCCTACTTTGCATTATTTGAAAACTGAAATCCGGACATCTGTTGCAGTCAAAGCGTTTGTATTTGGTGGAGTGTCTTGTAATCTTGAAATGTTTTCAAAAATGTGAAATGAAAAAGTCCTTTCCTCCTCTAAAGAAGAGCCCCAAACCCTCAACATTCTTCTGAAATGCTGTTGAGCATATCTCATATCCATTGGATCTGTACTATACTTGTTCCTTAATTATGGTTTATTTTATGTAGGGCGTTGTCATGTTAACAAATTTAAATCTCTGTTTGAACTTGCCTTTTAAGCATTTCTAGGAGTCATATCCTATGAATTCATCTCTCTCTGCAGTTTTTTCCTTCCTTGCAGCTGGAGTAGCTTAATAAATTCTCTCTGCCACAGTGAGGCAGCAGAATTCAGTTGTCATCTTCCAGCATCTAGTGGGTTTATCATGGTTGGCAAAGTAACCAAAGTAATCCTTCCACTGATTTTGTTTGTGCCATCTTTTCTTGCTTTTTGCTTTTTCACTTTTCCACAAGGCCTGTGCACGTAGGAGGAAATGAAAGTGGCAAAGCTGTGTCAAGTGTCTGGAGTTACCTCTGAGCTGTGCAGTGCAGAGTGAGCAGTCTTTCCAACTGGAACTGTATAGAATGTGCTTTCTTTACCAATCTGTGGCTTTTTGCCAATGGTGCATTCATCACTGAAGTTGGTGATGTTTTGTTAGTTTTATAGGTGAAGCTCTATGAAACATTTTGTTTTGTATATATTTTATCCATGTTCTAGGGAAGCATTTCATACATTTTATGTCGTCTTAAAATGAATTGCATAGGCTGTAGGACAGGGAATATGTAATTATAAAGTTAGTTTGTAACATTTACTGATAAATATTTGTTATTTTTAATTTCCACATTTTTCATCTGCCTTCCTTTTCCTTGGGAAATACAGCTCTATAGTAAGGAAAGAAATTGACAGAATTTTAAAAATAGGGAAAATGCACTGGAGTGTCTGCTTCACCATTTCTTGAAGTAGAAAGCTTGGTGAGTTTGTCAGTAATCCATTAGTCAGTGTTTAATCATTCTACCTGGTTTTGAATCCTTTTAGTTATTACTAGCACTTTGCTTATGTCTCTGTGAACCTTCCTTGCTTGTCAAATACATAGGCTGTCCAATTCCTTGTGTATTTCCTCTTGAAAAAGAAATACTTTCTGTTGTAATGATTGCTACAATTTAAGAATATTGTTTTTCCTGTGCTAATTATATGCTCATTAAATGACTGCAGTAATTGTCTTTAAAATGTACCAAAAGAGAAAGCTTTGTGTAAAAAGCAGTTAACAGATGGACTGACGTGCAGGAGTAACCCTGCAGATACTGAGGTGAGGCTGGTTGACAAAAATAGGTAATACAAAGTTATTGGGGGGAAATTAAGATAATGTAGAATAAGTACGAATATCTAAATACTCATTGTTTACAAATAGATGTTAACAGTGAAGGAGAATAATGATTTAACTGTACAAGCTCAGAGTCTGGAAGTGGTACCTGATCACAAAGGCAAAAGAGGAAAAACTTGTCTTGAGTCGTTTTCAGAAGACAGCAGTCATACAAGGGCCTGTTGAAGAGGCAGTTCAGCATATGGTGAAAGTATAAAGGAAAAAGTGGATGGAGAAAAAGCTCCTGTTCTTCTGCCATGTGTTAATGCATCCTCTGTGCTATGAACTGAGCTGCAACACTGATTGAGTTGCTGGAGATCTTCCTATTTTTACTTTAGCCAGATATATTTCTCAGAAATAAAGATTCCTGGTTCAGTTTACTGTTAATGTACAAGATTGTGTATCATAGAAGCAGTGGTAGGGAGGGAAGGAGTGCTGAAATGGGAAGCACGTTTCTTGGCAGTACAGGCAAAGTAATTGTGCACTGTAGTCACAAATGTCACATGGATGTAAGTAGGCTCATGGGGGGACCCTCCATTGATACCAGTAGTGAATTCTGATCTGTCCAGTGCTGTTATCTCAGCTGAGTTACTATTTTTTTTTAATGGCTTCAGCCATACCATTGCCTCTGTGACTTCCAAAATAGTATTTAATCTTGAGACAATTTACAGAAAATTAACATTTTACAGAGTATTTGAAAAATCTTCTTAATGAAATAGAAGCAGAACTTCTAAATGTGTTAGTGAGTACTGTGGTTTTGAAGGGAAGGAACCTCAAGTACATTTGGAATAGTTGTGGCTTTTATCCAGATGTCATTGTGTTTTGTGCACTCGTGTTTTACAATTTCTTTTAGCTGTGATGTTATTTCTAAGTACATAAATAAATCAGAGCAGTTTCCAGTGCTTTGTCCACCCAGAAGCCTTGTACAGCTGAGCAGTATTGTTGGCTTGCTAGTTCATCAAGGTAGAAAACCTAACACAAGCCTCAAGTTGCATGGATTTCAAAGAATCTCAAGAGTGGATTGAATTTGGCAGCTCTTACGGATGATAAATATATGTGAATGAATTTCTTGGGTGATGGAGCTGAGAAGTCATCTGTTGATTTGAATAGTTTAGATAAATGAATCTAGGAATGTAACTTTAGGCTAGGAGCAGTTGACAAGTCATATTTTTGAACATAGTGCAATTTGTATTTTTATTTCATACGCATGGCAAGCTTTCTTTTGCGTGGGTTATTTAGCTTGTGCTTGCACTTTGGTTTTTTGCTCTCTCAGTGTCTTACTGTGAAGGCTAACACTTCCATTTGTATCTTAGGAAAGTGTTTCCACTTCTGTGTACTGCTGTGCAGGAATCAGTCTGTAGCTGAAGGTAATTTCAGTGTTGGTAGCACATTGCATGTATGCACATAATGCTACTCAGTAGCATACTGAATGGCAAACCAGAACTAATTTAGAGATTGATAGGAAGGTCCTACAGAAATAATACAGCTTCATAATTTAGTTGTAGTTCATGTGTTAGAGAAGAACACAGGAGTTGACCTTTCTGTTAAAGAAGACATCCCATTTATTTTTGTTCTGAACATTTATTTGCTTTGTACAGTATGAAACATTGTTTGTGAAAGAGAAAACAAAGTCTTCCATCTCCATGGTTTTTTTTTTTAAACAGAGATTGGAGAAGCCTTGCTCCCAGGATGTAGCAGTAGTGAGCTGCAGGTTATCATGCTGTGGTGGCAGTACAAGTGTACTTGCAGCAGGAGCTGTGTCATGGATTACTTATACACAGTGTGGAGCACTGTGCACACAGCCTCAGGGAAGCTCTCCAAAATTTAAGTTATTAAAGCTGTTTCTGGAGTCCTAAAGTATTACAGTGCTGAATATTTTAATAATACTTAGAGCTGTGAAATTGAAGCATGATTTTAACATCTGGTCTGTCATGATCTATATTACAAGTGATGAAAACACTGTGAATGTGCCAACTTTTCCACGACCTCAGTGTGTTGTTGTGATTTTTCTGAAAGTATTAGACTTCAGGACCACTGGTTTTTAAGACACACTGTTTTGATTCTAGTACATCTGTGATGGAGGATTTCTAATTGTAAGTTTTATGTATTCAGACTGGAGAAATACCCGCCCTGGTGAAGTTGTCATTGAGGAAGAGTTTGTTGATGCCTGGCAGCTGTGATCATGTTCAATCGGACAAGCATTGCTTTATCTCTTCCTTTGGGGATTTTGGTTTGTGATGAAAATCCTGTCAGAATTAGAAGGTGATGTTCTAGACGTATCTGAATGTGCTCTCTTGTTCTTTCCCCCACCTTCCCTGTTTTAAATGGCTTTTGATGTGGTTTTTCAACTCATACTTGTGACAGCCATCTCAAAGAGCATCTGCCCACAAACCTAAGTGGCATGGCTAAAATGTCATCTTAAGGCACGGATATGCATACAATGACAGCTCTTGGATGCTATCTTCTTAGCCTAAAACTTTTTCAGCAGGTTTCTGGGAAAAGAGACAGTTTGTTTTCTCCCTTGTGGGTTTTTTCCTTTGCCTGGAATTGAATCCTGTTGGTCCTCAGTAGTATCCTGTGACTTGTGAGCTCTGTTTTCAAACCAGTACCTTTTTAATAAATGTCTTTTCTGTGGGCATCTGGTTTCCTTCCTCCATTGAGGCAGTGGGTGTTGATCAGGGATAACTTTGAAACTGTTCAATAGAAGTGGTTTTGTTAGGCTTAATCTGTGCTGGGGAACCCACTTAGACATTGGAGATTGCATCCTGGTGTATACAGAAAGCCATCAAAGCAATTCCTTGAAGCTGATGGGGCAAATATGTAAGTTTGTTTAAATTGAAGTGGTAGACGTCTGTTCCTCTTTGATTTAAATGGAAATATGCTGTGCAGTCATCACTGGTTTTAATGTTAATATGCAACTTCCTAGCTGTTAGATTGAGAAAAGCAATTTATTTTTATGTCAGTATCTTTCAGTGTGCACTATGTGCTGATATTTGTAATGCTGCAATTACTGACATTGAAGACCTATAGAAATGCTATGTTCACAGGTTGGGTAAACTTCTAAACTTAGTTGCTTTTAGTGAGTAAAATTGGTGTAAATAAGGAGATCTTGCTTGCAAGCCTTTCTGAATACATAGCTTCTTTTGATCTAAAGTTAGTTGATCAGTATTTTGCTATTAATATGGAATCGTAGGTCCTTCACAACTATTATCGTCTTTTACAGCACTTCATTGTTTTGCCATCAGCAGTGAAAATATATGCTGGTTTTTAATTTTCTGGTTTTATTATTTTTTTAAAAGAGGGTGCTCATATCATAGAATCATTGGCTGCTATTGCCCAGGGCAGCAGTCAGGTGCAGCACCCCGTTCCAGCAGCATTCATGTTTTGAATAAGCTGCTTCACTTCTGAGTGAATTTTACAGCTGTACTGTGTGACAAAATCTGAATGGAAGTTTGATAAACTGTGCTGTTAAGATAAGTTATAGAAGAGGAACTGTGTCTGTGTTTTGTTGAATCTGTTGTTGTTTTTCTGGCCTGGCCTGGCTTGCCTTTGCTTTCTGTGGGTAATTGCAGGGAGGTGCAGAGCTCAGAGCTGGGCAGGTTGGTGCTAGTTGTGCACAGTTCTTGCCTGCTTGCCCGTAGCTTTCATCCCCTCTGTTGAAGCAGCTGCCTAGAAGTAGCAGTGTGCACCAAGCCAGCCCACAGACTGCTCAGCATCTCGCAGCCCTTCCTGGCTGCAGTGGCTGTGCCTGAAGGAGTGGCAAGCTTCAGTCTGTGGGACAGAAAAGAAGCTTGAGAGTTTGGAGTTTGGTGGAGATATGATGAAACAGTGGCAGTAGCAAACTTCATGAGGCTAAAAGGTGCAACAAAGTGGTGGCAGTTTGGAGCGTGAGCAGACAGGTAGCAACTCTTCTGCAGGCTTTTGCAGCAAAATATTGTTAGTTTTATATTAATCTCAGCTTTTCTAAGGTGTCTGTCTCCTGCATTAAAAAGTAAACAAAGTATCTTGATTTAATACTTTGGAAAGTAAACAGTGGCCAAAACCTGAATTCTTTTGATGTAATACAGAAACCTAGCGAGGATTGTAAATCGGAGTAGTACCTGTGTTGTGAGGATGGCTGGGTGTGCAGTGAATTGCTTGGATAAAGACTGTCTCACACATTCCACTTGTTTGGGTCCTTGCCTCTTCCTATCTTCTCTCTTTGCAATTTTTTGTGTGAGATAGCTTTATACATGCAAATGGGGATGATTGATAATGTGCTTTGTCAAGTGCAGATCGCTGTAATAATCAAGTAATACTGTATTTAGTCTTCATGGTACTTGTTTCACTGTGTGTTACTGTGGCTGATGTCTCTTGGTATCAAATCATTGACATGGATACTATTACTGTAATGTTGGAAGGCCGAGGGCACTCAGATGCCATTGGGTCACTACTACTGTTCTGTTGCATACATGTGTTAGGATGCTGCTCTTGTATCTGGTACCACCTGTAAGTTAGGCTGTTGAACAGCTAGCTTGTTTCTGCTGGCAACAGCTTCACTGCATTGCATTTGTATACTGAGCTGAAGTTGGGAACAGTTCCAGTAGGTTAGTGTTAACTTATTTGAGCTGTTGCAAAAATTATGCTTAAAAAGGGATGAAGTTTTTGGTAGAAAGTAAAACCTCAGGTGTTCAGTACATTGTGTGCAACATTTCTTTCTCGTGTCCTGTATTATAGATAGAGCATATTTCATTTTTAGTATTTTCCCTTTTTCTGAGTATAGATGGAATTTATAACTATGGTTTTGGATTATGGAATACCACTGGTTTTCTGAGTTGCAAGCAAAGATGAGCTTAGATTTTTGTTCAGACCTTTTATTTTGCTTTTTGATCATTCTTGCAGTTTTGGAAAAATGCAAATGCTTAGCTAGCTTCCTCTTGTGACTCATAAGGCCTTCAAGTAAGCTGCTGTGTTACTGCAGAGCCTGTTCCTTTCCAGACAGGCAGTTTCTGAAAGAATCTTTCCCATTAGAGACTGACTTGCTCTGTGTCAGTAAAAAGCTTACATTTTAGACCATCGTATCAGATTTGTTTCTATATTTAAATACGAGCATGTGAATTCTTTTTTACTTCAGACAACTGAACTTGCAGATTTGTCTTTCTTTTAGAATGGGAGCTTTAGCACATCAAAAGAAAAAAAATAGAAAGCAGTAGTTTCTGAAGTTGATGGTTAGGAAACTAACTACAGCAGTCTTTGGTTTTGTTTTTATTATACACTGAATTGAAACTGGTTTGAGAAATCAGAATGGAAGTACAGTAATTAGAGTCTTTTCAAGTATGTTACTCTAAATTATGAATGTGCTATATTAAACTTCTTTGAAAGGGAAGAGTGATAAACCTTGAGTTTCTCTGAATATACTGTTTCCTTAAGCTTTCAAAATAAATGCATTTTAATTTGTACATCAAAAAGTTCCCTTTCAATCACAGTTTAGTACTAGAGAATATTGTGCTTAAAATAACCCTTTAGTACAATACCTTAAATACGGTCATAGGTGGACACATACACTCTGCTGCATTTGCTTTTTGAGAAGTATTTATTCAGCCATTGCTCAGTTTATATAGTACAATGTGCTGCGTGACTTCTGTCAGCACTGCCAATTTAAGATGCTCCTGTGCACAGGTGGGAAGGGAAAATAGAAAACTGCATGCCACGTTGAGCACTACAACACTTAGCTTTAAAGATAAAATAAAATAGGTGTGAAGGATGGGTATTTTATCCACTCAGACCAAATATCTGCTGAAGAAATATGGATCCAAGTAGGATTTCCATGGTTCTTTGGCTTGGTTGCACTGGGGTGCTTCAAGGCAACAGAGAGCTGTGGAGGCTGCTCCTGCTTTAGCTGGAGAAAGTTCACAGTTTCTCTTGTCAGAGAAAAAAAATTAAGAATGGGTAGATGATGTCTTGGTGCCCAGGCTGTGGATTTTGCAGCTGGTGGCCACGATGCAGTAGTCTTAACATGGACTTTTGGAGGTGTAAGGAGGATGGAGCTCATGTTTAATTTCCCCCAAGAAGATCTCTACCTGTCTACTGCATGTCAGTGGAAGCAACATCTCTGAGATTTCTGTTCTTCTAATTTGTCTGAATTAGATCAATGGCTTAGAAACTGCAAGGAAGTTGGAGGCATAAATGTACCAACTTGTCTGACATGGTTGTTATAGCCTTGCTTTTTTTTGCAGCAAGCTAGATAAAAATTGAGCAGCTGTCACTTGAAGTTTAATGTGCATGCATAACTGTAACCTGAGAGCTTAGCTGAATGTTTTAAAGCTAAATATTTCTTTTAAGTCTGTAGTCGAAGAATGTGTGCTTATTAAAGCTGCCGTGGCAAGGGGCAAACACATTCCTGATTCTGTGAGTTGTGGGGGGGCATTTAGTAGTATCTTCCTGCTGGTCTAGGTGGAGGTATTAATAATGTACTGCCTTGGGATAGCCAGTGGGATATGATGAAGTTGTAGTGGACAAACTTAGCTACGTATCATGTTATACTTAGCTAAGTTATCCTTGAATATAACTACGTGAAGATGTCTTGCGTGTCCAGTTGTGAAGCATCCCATTGGGTGATGGCAGTGGAGGAATGGAGTGCTACTCTGCACTGCTATCTTAAATTTCAGAGCGCGGCTCTGTGCTGGCACGGGTTCTGGTTGCTGCAGGGATGCTTCAGATCGAGGAGCAGTAGAGCAAGTTTGCTGATGACTGCAAAACTCTTTGCTGCAAACCACATTGGTTCACAATAGTGAAACTGGTGTTTTTCTGCTCTCCTTATCCGTGTTGCTCTCAGTGCGCTTTTTAAAGATTCAGAGCATAGTAGCAGGAATAGAAAATGTTGCCTGCAGTAAGTTTTACTTGCTACATTTTGTTAGTGTGTTGTATTTTTGAGAGACCCTGTGTTTGCAAAGCAGAAAGGTGGAATACCAGATCATTCTGCTTTAGAGCAGTTTGCTTTGTTTGTGTTGCTGTTTTGGTGGTGATTGTTCATGTACTTTTATTATAAATATTTGAATATTTATCACTTAATCTCCAGCTAAGTCATATTGAGATTTCCTGTTGTTTGCTTCTGTTTTATGTTGTGGTTCTGTTTTCGGTATTACAAAAGTTAGGAAATAGTGCCATCTTACCTTAATTTTGTTAATTTTTTTTAAGGGAAAACAGACTAAATAAGTTTTCTTTTTGAAATTTGAGGAATTTAGGAAGGACACATTTTAGTATTCTTGTCTAAAGGAAAGAGTATGTCCTTAAGTACACTACAAATTATTCATTACATCCCTCGCTTCACTTTATATTTCCATTTAGCATCCCTTTAGAGAGTCCAATCATTTTGTACTTAAAATATAAAGCAAATTTAAACCAAATGAGAGAATACCAAATTTCCTACAGAATAAGGCAAAGTAAACAGCTTGTTCTGCTTGGCTCCAGTACTGTTACTCATCCGGTTCCAGCACCGTGAGAGATTACTTCAACTGGTGTCTGTTCAGCAGTGGAAAACTGAAAATGAGGGCTGTTTCAGTTAGTGTTGGATTTCTATGGAGTTCGAAAGGTCTTCAGGAAAGAAGCTTTGCAGCATTCCACTTGGGACAGTTACGGAAGCTGTCTGAACTTCCTGACCTGTTAAGTAAAAGTTTTCCTATTGTCTGAGCAGGGGTACCAGTGCAGATAACTCTTACATGTACCTTTTAAGACTACATTGATGTTCTGAGATTTCAGTGGGTCGATAAATTGGTAGGACTTTGTTTGGAGTTTTTGAACTGTGATAACCAGTCACTTCAGATCAGGAAGGTCTATGTTCTATTCTGGTTCATAAGTATTTTTTGAAATATCTTGTGCATTTGGTGCTGAGCTCCAAGAACATCTCTATTCAAATAAAATCTTCCACACAGCCACCTGTGTGCTTGTAGGTTTCATCTCTAATATCTGATGAGCCTCTGCAGCGTGCATAGGATAGCAGCTACTGGTTACGTGGGACTGGCTTGATTTTTCTCTCCGTTAGCATGATGGTGAACTAGAATCTTACTGGTTAAGAATCTACTGCTGATCATAGTTATGGTGTCCTAGTTACAGAAGTGGTAAAATTTTATTTGTGACACACATTACTGGCTCTGTAGTACTTAGCAGTCTGCTGGTGAGTGTATGACATGAAGAGCTGTTGCTTCTGTTGCCCTAGGAAGAGGTCTAAGTTAGAGTTGCTGGCCCTTACATTAATGTCTTCATTTCCACATAAATTTAATATTTGGTTGAAGCTTTGACTTAAACGTGGTTTAAGTTATGAACTACAGTAACAATATTTACATTCTGAGATGATATTACATGGATAAAAACTGTTGCCTTGATGCTTTACTAGAGTTGTCAGCCACTCATTTGTCAACATTACAAATAACAAATACAAGAAACAACAAAGGTAATTTTTTTCCTGGTTTTTTTTTTTCTTTTTCAGTCTGTAACACTTCAATATTCATTTCAGTTTCAGCTTCCCTGAAACAGATATTCATTAGTGATGATAATAAGCAAAAAGAAGAGTGAATGATATTGTCATTATATTGAAAGAACCACAACATAGGATGCTTCATTTACTCTTAATTGTTCCATATGTACCCCCAAAAGCAAGGAGAAGTGATAGAAGCCCCATGGACAGTGCTTTTTGCTTGGCAGAGTAATCCTACCAGATAGCATGGGGCAACTGTTGAGGGGGGGGGGAATTAAAAGTCAGAAAAAAAAACCTCTGAAAGGGAGTGTGGCAGCTTAAACCATTGCAGTTTTCAAATTCTGATGTGATCACAATGTGAAAATACATGGCAATCTGATTTGGGGGAAAAACAGCAATGCTGATGATCATTTAGATGATTACTGTATTTGTGGTGCAGCCGGGATATTGATGCTGTTTCAGTGACCTGACATGCACAAAGGGATTCCTTGTTTATTAATAAACATGGACAAAGATGATGAAGTGGCAGTGCATGAGGGTCATGTTTCCAGGTAGCTAATTTTAGCTGCTTTCGGTGTGGCTGATGTCAAGGTCATCTTGATCTGCTTCAGGACCTGGTAGATGAGCAGGAACTATGCTCAGGACACACAGTACTTAGTACTCAGATCTCCCTGCTGATGCCTCCTGCTAGTACAAGTAAAAGAGTCATTTGAAGCACTGCAAGTGTGAAGCTTAGCTTTCTCTTTTTTTACAATAGGTAGGATCACGATTTAGTTCTGAGCTTCTATTTTGATGAGCAGACCTACATGTGAAAACAATCTAAAAATATATAAATATGTAGAATATAATTAAGTCAGGAATGCATGATTCATTAGAATACCAGGGAAAGGCATTACGAGTCCTTAGAGGATGTCAAGAATGGATGCAACTCGATAAAGTGACTTGGCTGTAAAGACTGTGCACATGCAGAATTGAAAGCAGTCCTGCTCTAGCATGAGCAACCACGGATTCTGGAAAAAGTAGAAGTGATGTTCTTGTTCATGGAGCAGGTAAGGCAGGATCTGGGAGGATTTCGTAGGAGATAGAAGCTCCTGGTATGTTCAACTTTTCTTCTTGGGTCTTCCTCTGAAGTCAAAACAAAGGGGATGTGGAAAATCTATTTTGTTGTTGTAGAATAAATTTGAAGTGTGTTTAGGTTTTCAAAGGGAAAATAGAAAACTGATTATAAGCATTCACAACAGTGGTTTCTCCTTGCTATGGGAAGTGCTGTTATGCCAGTGAAGAGCCTGTCTCACAAATGCCATGTTTCAGAAATGCCTTTCTGCAAAAATGCCTTCAGCAGAGTATTGGTAGGCAATGGGAAGACTGTTGTCACGATTCCCTCTCTGGATTTTGTACAGTAATCTGATTGTTTTGACTATAGTTGAATTAAGATACCAGTTTGACATGTAGCGTACCTTGTACCTCTGCAAAACAGCGTTCAGGTCTTCGGAATACTGCTGAAGTGATTTGAGTACTGGTGCTCACCAGCTCCTGGTAATGTAGGGAATGTGTGGGGAAATCTACAGCTGTCATCTTACCTGTTCCACCCTTAATATCCTTTTAGGATAGGCCTTCGGTGTGAACAGGAGCACGGCCTGTTCCTGCTGCTCCTGATGGATGTTGCAGGTGGCAGCAGTGTGATTCTGACACAGAACTGTGGTTCCTGGCACTTCCCTGCTGCCCTCAGGACTCAGTGTAGCAGCGGGCAGCTGACAGAGCCCTGGTAGTGTCACTGGCTGCTGCCTGCTGAAGCTGTTAGCAGCAGCAGAGAGCCTGGAGTTCTCTGTTCTGAATTGAGACAACATTGCATTGTTTTGTGTTTGGTTATATTTGGATGATCTTTGCAACTGTGAAAACTAGAAGTGTTTTTCCAAATAAAATGTTCATTTTGTAAATATGTGGCTGTCTCAGGGCTTTCCTTTCCATTTTCTCCTGCTTCTTCTTCAGTTAGGAATTCCTCTCAGCACTGATGAGTGGAAGAGGTTTGTAAGCTGCTGGCAAAAGGGCGTGCACCTTTGGAGTGTCTGCTCTGTGTCCCCTCGGTGGTGGGAAGGCTGTTTTTGGCTTGGCAAAAGGCTCTGTCCTTGTTGTAGATGCTGTGTGGCTTGTTGGAATTTGTTTGCAGTGTGCATGATCGTTTCTAACTGTTTGTAACTGCACTTGAAAAAAATAGAAAGATGTAATCAATAGAATAAAAGACCCCTGCAGAATTAGATTCTTCTGTTACTTTGATTGCCAAGTACGTGCAGTTACAATCCTTTATAAAGCAAGGATATTTCTGGTTCTTCTAATCTCAAAATAATTGTGTTGCTTTGAATTTTTATTTATTTATTTATTTATTTTGTAGTGATGACTTCCCTGATGCAGGTTTCTTTGCAGCTTTGTTTAGCTTGTAATGGCTGGCTGGTGCCTTCCTGTGTCTTCATGAATGTTATTCCCATACGGTTAGAGATGTCATAGAAAGAATGTGTTCTCAGTTTTCTAACAAATAGCTTAGTGTTGGTGGTGTGCAGGACATGTAACTTAGCACAGAAGCAGTAGTATGGACTGAGAGTAGTGGGTTAGCCTCCAGAATCAAAACAGCCAGTCATGTCATCCAGCATGCTCTCGGTCCTACGTGAGGAAAGTAATAGAAGCTGGTGAGGAGTAACATGGGGGCAGCTTTGAGCTCTGAGTAGATGTGTCATAAGAAACTTATTTTTAAAGCAACTAAATATTTAGGAGCATTATTTCAGAAAATTGACAGAAAGCTACTGTTGCCTTTATTGCCTACTTATTAATTTGGCACATTTTTGCTCGTTCTTGTCCCCAGGGTGGTTCAGGAAGGCATCAGTTTATATTTAACATCCTCTAACCTTACTAACTTCAGTAGCATTTGACTTAGAGATGAAATTAATACTGAGAGTGCATTAGGAAACTTCCTTAATTTTATTTAGCTGATCTCAGAATGCTAAAATAGAATGTTGTTTAGCATTTTCCTATGATGTGAAATAGTAACTCTGAAAGATAAATGGTTGCAATTTGTTATAGATAGAATAACCATAACATCACAGCATCTTCACTACAGTTCTAAAAAGTAAAATGCAAGTTTAATAATTGTCCTTGTGGTTAAGCTGCATGCTTGAAGAAATATCTTTTCATATAATGGCACTGTTATCTAAAAAATTCATCCTGTGCATCCATACTGCTGGATGATGAAGTTCATTTTGAAGTGAGACTTAAGAAATAAAATCCCAATCATGGCCTATTCTTAAACAGACTCAAAACCCTGACAGAAGTCATATCCCAATCTGTCTCCTTATTCTTCTTTAATGGGCTTCTGAGAAAAGCAAGGATGTTGGTAGGGAATAGCAATGATGTCAAAGCTTCTAATTTTTCTAGTAACTTCTCAAAAAATCATAAAACCACACCACCTTCATGGTTTTCTTTGTTACACTGACAAAAGACAAGGAAAATTTTAGTCTTTTAAAATAGCACCTTAAACCCCCCTTGGTTGGCAGAGGAGTTTATCACCTGGCCACGTCCCGTGTGATCGAGGAGCTTTCATTGCAAGGTGTGCATCGTCTGGGCAGGGGGGAGGGTGAGAAACAGGCTGAGGGTTTCGTCCAAGTTCTGAAAGAAGCTGTGAAGTCTGTAAGGGGATCACTTAATATGATTGCCGTTGCTTGTTTGGAGGACAAAATTCAATTGTAAAAGATATATTGGAGGACGAAACACATCTGAGGCCACAGCCCAAGACTTTTGTGTCTGCGTTGCAGCCGCCCCATCTTGATGTGGGACTCGTCGCGTTGCAGGGAAGCCTTGCTCACAGGAATGTGCTGTTCCCACGGTTTTCGAATCAAGAGAAAATAGTATTTGCAATTTTACAGCAGGAGATGGAAGAGGAAGAGTTAATCCTGGTACCACATGTAGGGAAGAGCAGCCCGTTGGGGGTTAAATCGCAGAGTCTAATGGAATAATAACTGGTAGCACCATCTGCTGGCCTACTTCCGCAGAAGGAGTCAGTATTTTTAACGACATCTCTAATATTCATGCTGATGCATTTTGATGCTTTGTGCATTCATTTCTTTCTGTGCTTTGTTGGAATCTGGCTATCTGCTTACAGCTGTGGTGGAAATCGTGCTCTGGAGGAGCGGCGGGCAGGCTCTGCCCTACCTGCGCTGGGCGATCAGCGGCTGTGTGCTCGCCAAGGGAGGAATATGTTGATAAATCACAATGTGCATTTGTGGAGGGTTGTGCATATCTTGGCTGCAGCTTGCTAAATAGGCCATTTAGCAATCTTCTTTCAATGCTTTTCTCTTGAGCACTGCCTGGGGTGCTGAAAAAGCAGAGGGCAAGCCTTTGTCTGACGCCAAAAATGTCTTCAGTGAAGAGGCCAAGAGGAAGGGTAAGTGAAAGCCTGAATGAGTGGGAGGAGGAGGGGTTCTTTGGGCTAAAAGGCTAATGGGATTGAATAACCTTCCTTATTACTGGCTGCTGCAGCGGGAGCCGTGCTGCATCGCCATCTTGAGCTTGTTGCTGTTTGCTCGAGCCATGGTTATTTGTTAGAGCCTGTAGGCCTTGAGGTGGCATTTCAGTGATCCCGCGCCTGCCGCAGCACCGCTCTCTGCCTTTGATGAGGCACGGATAGAAAATGGATCCAGTGAAGTGCACTGGATTCAGCCTGGAAATGTGTTTGGAAATTCCTGGTGGCTTTTCTTCATGCTGTAGTCAGAGGCGCCTTTACGGGTGAGAATGTAACATAAGTGTTATCTGCCGGTTTTTGTCTGTTTGAAAAGGAAATTCTTTCCATTCCTTGGAGGGGGAGGGGAAGAAAGCAAAAACATGTCTTCTGGTCTGTGAAGAGCCTGGTGGTTGGGGCATTGCACTCGCATGTAAACAGTCCCACATCGGAGAAATAGCACTGAAAAGCCTGAAAACGAAAACAGGACGTACATTTTCTAACTCATATACTGACACTGTGTTGATCTGAATTAAACTACTGCTTTCTGATCCTTTCATCGGAGAGAGCAGCGCAGGCTTAATTTTGGATTGCTTTTTTAATGTTGATTTTGTTCTAACAACGTTTCTGTTTAACACTGCTTTAGCCTTGGTGGATATTATGCCTGCTCTAAGGTATTTGTGTCCCGGTGTCTTAACGAAGAAGCGATGTTAATGCTGTTACCTTCAGGAGGTCTTGGCTTTCTCTGATGTTATGAGAGTATTTACTAGGGGTATTGGAGATGTGAGTTAAATGTATGGCAATGCTTGAAAAGGGTAGGGGTCGGTGTGCCGAACTACGGAGAAGGAAAGAATGTTCAGAGAATTTGGGAAAGATTTTTTTATAACTAATTTTAGTATGTAGACTGGTTGTTTAAAGCCAACAATTGATGTACTTCTTCTGAAACCCACGCCATTCTGTGGTAAAAGCAGGATTCCTTCTTTGTTTTGTCTGTATGGTTCTCTGCAAGTTTAATTCGAGATTTAAAAAGCTTGCACTTTTAAGAAATATTTAGATTTAAAGTAAGGGGTTTGTTTACTTTTTGTTTCTTGCCGCAGCCTCCTTCCTCCAAGAAGACTGATGGTTCAGGATCACATACTAAGTCACAGAATACCCAGGTGAGGGCAATGTCTGAAAAGAAGCAGAGGAAAAAAGCAGACTCTGAAAGTAAACAAGAGAAGGCAAATCGCATAATATCTGAAGCGATTGCAAAAGCAAAAGAGAGAGGAGAGAGGAACATCCCACGAGTAATGAGCCCAGAAAACTTCCCCAGTATTTCAGCTGAAGGAAAAGAGGAGAAGAAAGGTAGAAAAGTTAAATCGAAACCCAAGGACAAGGAGAGCAAAAAGCCAAAAACTGGTTCCTCATCCAAAACTAAAGAGAAAACAAAAATTGGGTAAGTAGATCTAAATGTCTTCTTACTTCTCTTCATACTTTTCAAATATTTGATAAAGATGAAAACTGCTTACTAATAATATTCTCATTCACTGCCTACACAAAATTCTTGCTAATGAAGTCCATGTGTGGACTTTCTTGTTCAGGAACAAGAGTGCTTTGTTTTCTCTTAAGATGAAATCATTTTAGAACTGTCCTTTGAAAGGAATTGCTTCCGTGTTTTAAATTCATGCCAGCATTACTTGATACTTTGAAGCATGGGCAGTGCCAAAGTATCTTTCATCTAGTGCTGTCATCGGCTCTGATTCCAAATTAAGTTTATCTGATAATATAAATGCTGTGTCTGTCAATTCTGGATTATATTTTCGATGTATGATACAACTGCATAGGATGAAACTGGAAGCTTAATGAACTTGCTGGCAGATGACTTTTCTAACCAGTATCATGTAGTGTCAAAAGTACAGCACGTATTTATATTTTAAGTACTTTGTATTCTTCAGTTGTATCAATTCAGTCTGCCCTCTTAAAGATTGTGCTGTTTCAGCTGGATCAAGCTGAGTTGATAACCTGGGGGTGAGAAGCCTCCAAAAAACACACTAGATGTCAGAGCTGCAAGGGGTTCCATACGTGGCATGCTTCTGACTGCAGAGCTAACCTAGTTCTCCAGGATACTTTTAAAGGAAATTGTGATTTCCAGTGTTAAGCTTGTCAGTCAGGACTTGAAACACAAACCTCAGCTGTGGTTCAGTTCTTGTTTGAAATCCTTTGCCCTTTCAGCAATAACAGAAATAGCAACCGGCGTATCTGTCCAAATGTAAATGCCTCATATGCATATGTATATTTCACATATAGACAGCATAAATGAATGTTCTTCTGTCAGCCTGTTTCTCTGCATTTCCGCTTTTGTTCCTAGTGTGGTACTATTCTTGTATGCTCCAAAAAAACCTACTTCCTTGAGAATTTGTCCAGTAGTTTAAAGGTTACTGTTCTAAATGTAACATCATTTTAACCTGAACTTTACTGGTCTTAATTTACTTGTGTTGTATAGCAGACAGACATTTTGTGGCTCTTTCTAATCAGGAACCTTTGTGTGTATTGCCCTAAGTATGCTTTGTAGTTACTCATTCAAATAATTAACTTAAAAATAATGCTTAAAAATAATCCTTATGATATAGTACATAATTTCAGTAATATTTTTTGCTGCTTTTCAATCAGAATAGTCAAATCAACTGTTCCCTTTAAGTTACAGTTCTGCATTCAGTTTTGTCTTCATGAAATGCTTAGCTGTGCACATCAGCTTTCATCAGTTTTTAGTTGTCACAAAGTAGTATCAAATGACAGGTAGACATTTGTCAGACTGTTTCTAACAGTGATGCTTGTGCTCAATCTGAAGCTGGTAGACAGCATCCCATTTAATTAAGTACAGTCAACTTTGGGTATCCTGGCTGTAAGCTGTGAAACTTCACCTCCCTGTTATTTACCACCCCAGCTGACTAAAGCCCCAGTACTACGTTGTCTGGCAGTGTGATAAGTGGGACAGGTAGCTAAGGAATCAGTACTAAGATTCTGTTAGAGAACTGTGAAGTGAGCCACCTGTTAGTAATTGTACAGAATTTACATAGGTGTACAGCTGTCCAACAAAGAATACTGTTTCTGGACGTCCGTATGCATCTTTTTTGTATGTGAGAGCTTTCATGTGGTGTTATGTTGTGCTAGCACTATCTTATTTATAAAAATACATGCATTATAAAAGATACCAACTACTTAGCAAGAATACATTTTACAGTGATTTTGAAGAGCACTAATTGCAGGAGAGTGTTTACTATGCTGGTGTAACTACTGATCTCATGGAAGTAGGATATTTACTAAGTATGGCTGGAACTGACTATTCAGAGGTGCTTAGAAAAGTTGGGTGGCTGCCACAGTTTTTTTCATAAAACTTATTATCTGAGATCCAGTAATAAATAAGGGGTTTAGAAGGCTAAACACCTTCTAATAAAGGCATCTTTCTATCTCCCATTCTTAGAAAAATATTTTTTAACTAATGAAAGCACATGCTGCAAATTGCGATAACGAAATAGGATTTTGAATGTGTGGGTTGCTACATTCCTTTTCCCTGTTATCTTAAAATAAAACAAACTCCCACTGAACCTTGAGAGAAGGTTTCACCATGTCGAAGTAATGCTTTAGAAGGCAGAAGTACTTTATTGGGTGAGAAGGAGAGGGGAGAACTTGAATTTCATGAAAACCTTGGGCTTTCTTTTGGAAATAAAACTTTTGTCATCTGTTTAAACCTGGAAGAAAAAAATATTGAAGGGAAAGACTAGTAATAAAAAACAACTAAGTTTTACATGTAAAATTTCTTGCTTGAGTGCAAGCAACATAAAAAAACTGATGACAGTAAAAAGTCCCTTAGTTATTAAAAATAATAATAATAAAAAAACTAACAGCAGTTGAAAGTTGTTTATCAGTGGCAGTTTCTTTAGGAGCAGTGAAACATCAACTTTACCGACAGTGAAGGTGTACACTAAAGAAACAAATGTAGTGCACATTTAGCTGGAGTGAAAACCAGCATGAATGCATCAGGCTTTCCTTTTAAAAGGAGTTTGGCTGTGATGTGCCCATCCCAGCAGAGTACTGTTACTCTGGGCCGTCTCCTTGGGAGATGCTTGGAACTGGCAGTAACGGTTACAGGCCAGCTCCGCTGGGACACTGAGACCAGGCTGGGCTGAGGAGCTGTGCCTCTCAGAGGAGCTGAAGTCAGGCTTGGTGTTCAGGTGACTCCTGCTGTCTTTTAACCTGATCTTTCACATCCTCTCTAGCATCAGGCAGTGTCTGAGTGTCCCTTCTCTAGTCCACACTCAAGCAGCAACCTATGATTCGGATTGTGGTCACAGCTGTTAAGTGTGTGTAGTGCGGCCTGCGCTGCTCTTGACCAGGATTTACACAGTGATCCAGCTGTGAAAAGGATATGCTCTGCCATGCTGAACTGGCAGAGCAGAACTGGCACACTAGTTGCTGAACAGACTTTTATAATACTGCTTCTGAGCCAACGGTTTCTATTAAAAAAAAAAAAAAAAGTCTACATTTAAACATAATGCACCACAGCTTTCCTGGCACTGAGCAGCCCTCACCTGGGGGTCACATTTTGGCTACTGTGTGCCTGGGCACAGGGGAGGTGGCATGATTTCAAAGCATCTTTTTTCTCACTAATCAAATTGGTTTGTCTTTGGGGACTTGATGTTAACTGTTCACATTTTCTGTCGTGATTCCTTTGAGAGCTACATATAGAGAAAATGTATAGCATAATTCTTTCTGAAGTATCGCTGTTAGTTATAAACTAGTAGCAATTATTTTCTAGGCAGGCTGTGTTTACTTTCTGAAGTTTCCGGTTAAGGTTGTTAATCTCTGACCTGTTGGAGACAAAGAAGCAAGGCCTGAAGTTTCAATCTGCTGGCTTAGGACTGGATTCAAGAACTTGTAAAGTTCTGTGTTATAAAGATTGATAAAAGATAAATGAGGATATTTTTTTTAATTATCAAGGATGTTAAAAGCATATGACAAACTATTAGCAGTGTAAGAATGCATCTGTAATGTATTCAGGGTTATCAAATGTATCACCAGATCCCTTCTGATGTTGATTACTGATCAACTTAATTCTTTAAAATTAAGTTACTTCACAGCTCTTGCAAGGGCTTCCCTACCACCTCTCATACATGGTCTGTTTAGCCAGGCACGTTAAAGATTAGGAATCTAAACACTTAATGTTTCACATAGAGCTTGTAATGACTTAGAAGCTTTTCTAATTGTTTATGATTTCAGTTCATCCATTTAAGGCAATAGATTTTCTGGTTTAAATATGTCTTTTACCACTTTATGTAAGGGATTGAAGAGTTATGAATTTGTGAACATTCTGTTGTTCAGAAAAGTAGATTGGCATTTAGATTATATCGCTCTCAAGTATTCCCACCTACTCAAATACAAAATTAA